>NW_005842344.1:693048-695992 GCF_000455745.1 Alligator sinensis
CCTGGCTCCTCCTGACCAGTGGCTGAGGCTGGGCTGGGCTGGGCTGGACATCACTCCTCCTGCCCGGGGCAGGGAGAGAATGCTGCTGTGAGCTTGGGCTGCTCGTGTGTGTGTGTTTGGCACCCCCTGATCATGGCTCCCTAAGCAATCGCCCACATTGCCCACCCCTAAGGCCAGCTCTAGGTGGCCTGCAAGCCACATATGGCCTGTGAAGGATTAAATTGTAGTACCTGGGATCTTGTCTGGCTGCCACCCTGCTTCTACCTCCCTTTTCCCCCATTGTTCTGGCTGCAATAGCCGCCTAAGTCTCTAGGATTCCCTTCCCTCTTTTAGTTTCCACTTTCTGCCCTGTCCTAGTGTGATGCTGCACAGGGAACTGAGAGTGAGCCCTAGGCCTTGCAGTGTGGTGATGGATGGAGGGCAGTATCTGCATACGTGCATGGTGTAGTGATGGAGGGGGAGCCCTGCTGGGGTGGCTCATGGGACATTCAGTTCCCATCTGTTTAGAAGTTGGGCAGCCATACAGTAAGCTATTGTAACAAAAAAAAAAAAAGCTGGGCACTATCACCCACAGCCTTATTTTCAAGCAAGAGGTTCCCTGAGTATTGTGCTTTATACTGAATTTGGTGGTGTTGGTGTGCCTTAGCACCTAACAGTCATACCTCCCTGGGGACTTAGTAGAGTATAGATGCTTTTCAGCCTTGATCTGGAGCACAAGACTTTCAAGTTGTGGACACGCACAACAGTTGAACTGTTCCCAGATGTCACTGATGGGGAACAGGTTCACAATTATATGTAAAGTGCTGTGGCACCAACACCAGCAAGTGAGAATGAGCATCCAGCCCAGCATGCGTGCCCTTGCAGTGGGTGAATGGGTGTGGGGAGTGCTTGCACTTATACTTTGGGAATTTTATGAGGTAGATGATCTGTGACTGAGAGCTTTTCACTTTTCTGCTTTCTCTTCTCCTAAACTTTAGTTAAGTAAAATTTAAATAACCTGCGGTTGACCAAACTCTGCAGTGGACCCCCACTTTTGAGTTCCCAGAACCGGAGAGGAAGGAGGGAGGAGTAGAGTTCTGTTACTGTACCAGGATGGCCAGTTGCAGCAGTGGAGGGGGTGAGGAATGGTAGTGTGGATTACCTGGAGGACCAACCAGACCCATGTCATAGAATGCTTGGTGTCTCCATGTAACTTTGAACTGGTTTAAAGGAATCCTTGATTTTCCAAGTAAATTTTTGAACTGCTCCAGGCAGCTTTAAATGGGTTTAATAGGTATGTATGTCCGGTGATTCAGATTTAAGCCAGTCTGTTTCACATACGTCTGTACTCTAAGGCAGTGCTTCTCAATCTATCTGATGTGGCGGACTGGCAGTTTTCCAGTGGGCCAGGGACCGGTGCCCGGTTCAGCCAGTGGCAGCAACTGCGTGTAACAGCGCTACACAAATGCGTGACCGGCAGTTTCTTTCTCTTTTCTCACCTTGCACGACATGACGTCACCTGGAGTGTTGGAACGTATGAACTGTGGTGCTATGACATATCAATGTTATGCTTCTGAAAATGTATTTCTTTCTTTCCTGGCAACTCGCACCAGTCCGCGGACCACCACTTTGAGAAGCACCGCTCTAAGGCACCTATACACATGCATCGAGGCTGCTCTGATGTGCACTAATTACAGAGGTTTGGATGGGTGCTTTTTGAAACTGCTCCAAATGGACTCCAAATCTATATCCAGAGCTGCTCTAATTAAAGCCCTTCACCCACCCCCTTTCCTCTCAGAGCACATGTATAAACATCCTTAGCACCTAGGTTCTTGAACTGGATTGCTTCTGAGAATGCTCATGCTGCAGAAGTCTAGGTCCCTAGGTCAGGCCAAAATAAAGCTTTCAAATGAATTCAGGCATTTACATGACTTTATGGGTATGGATTGCCCATACTTATGGAGTGGTTTAAAAAACGCTTATATAAATGGAGTTGTCTGAGTATAATATATCAATTAAAGATCAGTAGGAAAATGAGGTAAAGGGATCCTGTAGACGAGCATGACCGTTCTTCGAGTGGTTGACCCATAGATTCCAATGCTCAGCATTTTTGTATCCCTTGTGCATGAGATCAGATTTTTTTTGAAGAACAGAATTTTGCTATCTGTTGCGTAGGACTGTGCCCCACGTATCCTCCCAATTCCTTTAGATTAAGACATAAAAATCAGAGCAACTGTAGCTGTCCTCAATTCCTTCTTGCAGCTCTTTGCTACAAGGTGGATCCCTTTAGTTCTGTGCTCTTAGCTAATAGTAGGTTATTGCTAGTGTCATGTCAGTATGTTTTCTTTACCAGTTGCTCCATATAGGTCCTCTCCCACACAATATCCCTGCATGACAGACTTAATGTCAACTGGCTTTCAGAATTACCTGTTCTGCAATGCTGCTGTGCTTGTGAATAGTGTCACTTTTTGGTGGCTGCTGTGGTTTGGAGAGCTATGATCTGATGTGCTGTTTTGATTTTTAAATCATTCTTCAAAAAGATCCTAAAGGTGAGTGAGGTGAAATGGAAGCTCTTCCTTTTGAAAAGATCAATGCAAGCTTCATAAGGTTTAGAACAGTGGTTTTCAACCTTTTTTCATTTGTGGACCCAAGAAAAAATTTGAATGGAGGTGTGGACTCCTTTGAATTGTAAGTGTGGGCTCGGGGCGTGTTTCGCAGCCGCCTGCGCCCCCGGGAGCTGCCCCAGCACACCCTTCCCCGGGGCTCCCTGGGGCTTCCCAGGGGTGCCCGCTTTCCGCACAGAGGGACCCACTGCGGTAGGGCCAGGGCCCCGATCCCCTCGGCCTGGACTCGCCGCCCGAAGCAGCAGGGACTGGCAAAGCCGTGCCTCGTCCCGGCTGCTGCCCGCGCCGTGGGGCCCCCCCGCCCGGCAGCCCCGCACGGCAGGGCTCGGCCAGGGGCCGCG
>NW_005842344.1:697911-705980 GCF_000455745.1 Alligator sinensis
CCCGGTCCCCGAGCTGTGGGAACCCGCGGCCCCAGCCCCGTGCTGCCGGCAGCCATCCGGGCCTGCCCCAGGAACCCCCATCCCGGCCAGGCTCTCTGGGGCTGCAGCCCCTTGCAGCAACTGCGGAGTTTCCCCTTGGCCCTGCACTTGTGGTTGCTGCCTTTGCCTCACGGGCCCTGTTCCCCATTCCTGGCCCTGCTGAGTCAGGGCTGGGGGAGGGGGCCGGGAGCAGGCAGGGTGAGCAGGGCTCACCCAGGCTGTGCAGGGCACAGAGATCACGTCCAGAGTGGGGCTCTGAGCCCCCGCCCCAGGCTGCCCCCAGTCAGCAGTGGTTGTGCCCACGCTCTGCAGGCCAGGAGCTGGCTCTGGACCACCCAGGCAAAGCAGGGCTCAGGGCCAGGGCCAGGGGCGGCCAAGGGTGGCAGGGAGGCTGCTCTCCCTGGGAGCTGGGTGCCCAGGGCTGCAGGGCGGGTGCTGAGGCTGTGCAGCAGGGCATAAACAGGTTCCTCTCCAACCCCCACCAGCCACTGCCCCTTCCTGCACTCCCCACCCCCCATGTGGCGACACTGCGACAGCCCTGAGAGGAACTGCCTCTTCCTCTTCTCTTCTGGCTGCACAGAGCAGAGGAGCTGAGAAGAGACGGGGCAGCCACTCAGGTACGGGTCTAGCCCACAGGGCACAGCCAGGGGCAGGGGCACGGCGCTGGCATCTGGATCACACAAGGGTTCCTGCTGCTGCTCCCCTAGGAAGTGGGGCTGGCTGGGCAGGGCAGGGCAGGGCAGGGCAGGGCAGGGCAAGACCCTGCCTGGGTGGGGCTGCCTGCATGTCCTGCAGCTGCAAGTGCATGAGCAAGTGCAGGCCAGGGGCAGGATGCAGGGAGGCGAGTGCTGTCCCCACTTCCCCACTGGCCATTGTGGGGCACAGGCATGGGCACAGGCTGGGCCTCAGTCCTGCTGGGGCAGGGAGCAGGCTGCGCTGGTCTCCCTGCAGCGCCGGGTGATGACCACCTTGTCTCCTGCTCCCAGGCAGGGAGATGAGGGCCCTCCTGGCAGCGCTGCTGCTCCTACAGGCTGCCCACGCCGGCAGGGCTGCATGCTTCTCCGTGGTATCCTCCTCACACCTCTTAGACCTGAGCAACAAGAGCAGGGACTGTCCCACCCTACAGTGGAGCGAAGTGGATCAGAAAAACGTGCGGACACTGAACCTCAGCCACAACGGCATCGACAGCATCGACAGCATCAACGGCACACTGGGGTCACAGGTCTTAGTTCTGGATTTGTCCCACAACCGCCTGCAGTCACTGCCCGATCACTTCCTGGCCCAAGCAAAGGGGCTCAAGAAGCTCCATCTGCAGCACAACCAGCTGCAGTCCCTGCCCGATGACTTCTTCCATGACAACCTCAACCTGAATCACCTGGACCTGGCCCACAACCCGCTGGCTGCCGTCCCCACCAGCGCCTTCCACCCAACACTGCAGCACATGGTTGTGGACTGCAGGTGCGACGTGGCCCAGAGCGTGGCTGCCCACTGCGCCTGTGAGAGCCCCAACTGCACGGAGCGCACCTGCCACTGCCTGGCGGAGCAGGGCCCTCGCAACCTGACTGACTTCCACGCCAGTACCTGCCGCAGCTGGCCGGGGCTGGTGCCCACTGCTGTGGTCGGGGCCCTGGTGGCTCTGCTGCTGCTGGGCGTGCTGGGGGCCTTCTTCCTGCTGCGGCAGAGGAGGAGAGCAGCGGCCACCGGCGTCCTCAAGAAACGGGAATCCAGCTCATCAGGCGGCCATGGGCAGCCACGCTACATCAGCCGCACCGCGGAGCAGACTGCTGCCCAGGACCCCCACCAGGCGCCTGACTATGAGAACGTCTTCATCGGCCCTATGCAGCTGCAGCCACAGGCACACCTCACCCCCCAGCACAAGGGGAGGGAGCGAAAGAAGTCCCCGGGCAGGTGAGCACCGCACGGCCAGAGCCCCTACCCTGGGTAACCCAGCTGGGACCTGCACCCATGGCTGGAGGGGGGGGGCGGTGACAGGCAGAGAGACAGGCCACCTGCTTTCATCCAGGTGTCATGGGGGATGGGGAGGGAAACCATCCCCCTGCAGCGCCCAGCTGTTCCCTCTCTGGGTGTTGGCACTCAGCAAGCAAGACCTGGGGTGGGCCAGTGGGGTCCCATGTGGCCTGGCAATGCTGCAACCTGCAGGCAGAGGGGGCATCTCTCCCAGGGATTAATCTGGTGCCCATCCGCTGCATCGCTGCTGGAAACCAAAGTTTCTGGGCCCAACCAGAGGGCAGGGGTCCCTGCTGGATGGACCGACAGGGGTTATTCCCTGAAGCACCATGGCTAGCCAGGGCACAGAGGCGAGTCCCACGGGGGTGGGGGTTACCACCAGAAATCGCCCATGGGCAGGGCTTCAGGGAGGGGGGCAGTGCCTGACTGGCAGCAAAGGAGTTAACTGTGTTCACCCCCAGGCAGGGCAGGGCAGGGCAGGGCAGGGCAGGGCAGGGCAGCCCAAGCTGGTGCCTGGGGGGCTGATAACTGCTCTGCCCCACCCACCCAGCCATGCCCTGCCCCTCTCCCCTGCCCCCCACCTGCCTTGCTGGGTCCCCCCACGCTACGCTGAGGTCCAGAACAGCGACGACCAGGAGTCCGTGGCCCCGAGCCAGGCCCAGACTGTGGTCTCACGCGGCCCCCTCCTCTCTGCCTCTGTCCTCAGGGCCCCGAAGGCCACGGAGGAGCACTACTACCTGGAGAGCGACACCGGCCTGGGCGACAATCCCATCTACGCCAACACCCCAAGCCCCTACAACAGGGGCCACCCAGAGTCCTGCACCGATGAGGACGTCTACATTGTCCCTGACAAGTGAGCCTGGCCGTGGGCCCTGCTGCCCCGCACCCAGGGGCATCTCTCCTCAGCGCCTAGGGAAGGGCGGAGGAGTGCAGTGCAGCGGGCGGCTCCTGGCTGCAGCCCCTGCTCAGCAGCCACGGCCATGCCCTGCTCCCTGGGCTGGAAAAGCTTTTGCAGCAAAGCAAAGGCGCTTTGCATTGCGTTCCTCCCAGTAAAACCTCATGATGCCCCCGTCAGCAACCAGCTGGCCCAGCCTGGCCCTGGGCAGGTCACAGTCCTCCTCCAGGGTCCCTGCTTGCCCTGTGACACTTCCCATGGGTGAGAAACCAACACCCATCCCAAACCAGACTGCAAGTACCTCCTGGCTCTGCTCTGGCCTCGCACGTCTCATCCTGCCCGGGCTGGGCTCACATCCTGCAGCCAGGGTTAGGCCTGGCTTCCCTGAGCTCTCTGCTGACAGCAGGAGTCAGGGCAGGAGGCACATGCACACTGGAGACATGGCTCTAGGGAAGGAGAGCAGCAGGGCAGGGAGCCTGAGTGGAGCTAGCACAGGCACTAGGGGCACTGCAGGGGTTGGGTCCCTCCCCGCATGGTTGACCCCAGCGAGGCCGGACCCGCGGTGCAGCCGGGGAGCCAGGAGGCGCAGACTGGAGCGACCCCAGGGGGCAGGGGTGCAACCTTATGTTAGCTCCCCCGGGGCAGCTCTGGGCCCCAGGGAGGAACTGGCAGGATGGGCTGGGGCAGCCCAGCCAAGGAGCACACTGAGGTCCCTGCCCCTGCCCCTCGTCCTTCCCCCTCGCAGCGCGTAGAGACAAAGTCAATAAAGAGACTGTAGCTACCGGGCTCTGCACAGCGCTGCTCCGTGCAAGGGACGCGTCCCCTGCTCTCACCCCCTCCTTCCGCTGGGGCCTGGACCTGCCTGGTGCTGTGCAGCCAGAGCAGACCACAGCCCTGCACGTCCTGGGGCCCTGACCTGGCCTGCCTCCAGGGATGGGGCCCCGGTGCAGCAGGGAAGCCCCTACCCCAGGCAGGAGCAGGGCAGGCCCCTGTGACCTTGGCCCCTGCCGCCCAGCCCCAACAGCCCAGGGGCCAAGGGCACAGGCCTGGCTCTGCCTGGGCTGCAGCCCACCCTGCTTGCTGCAAGCAGCTGCATGGGATTTATTTTTAGAGGTGCGGCTGCCGGGGCCGTGAGCTGACGCCTTTCCACGCCGGCCAAGCCGTGGAAGCCCGGCCTGCCCGCAGCGGACAGTTCCTGGGCGGTGCGCAGCTGCATCCCACGCCCGCCACAGACTGCAGCTGAGAGCACGTCCCGCGCCTGTCAGCTGCGCTGCCCCCGCCCCCGCCCCCTGCAAAGGGAAGCCCCTGGGAATGCACCTTCTCTGCCAAGCTGCACCCTGCAGTTGTCTGGGCGAGAGGGGCCAGGCCCAGCCCCAAGGCATGAGGGAGAGAGCTGGGGTGTTGGCCATGGACCCTGGCCCGTTCTGTCAGCTCCTGACACACCTGGGCACCGCTCTCCAGCCAGGCCCTGGCGTGCTCCAAGACAGCACTGCCCCTTCACAGAGCCAGCTGCACCGTTGCTCCCGTGAGCAGCTGCCAGGACTGTGCCCAGGGCTCTGTGGGGAGGCAGGCAGTTTGCACACCAGGGTTCAGGGCCTCAGGCTCATGAGCAAGCCCTGGCCGGGGTGTGGGGCAGCATTGTTGCCCCATCCCATGTGCTCTGCCCACCATAAACGGCCTGAACGTGGCGAGGGAAGCGGGGGGCCCTGGCACTGCCCAGCAGCCAGCTCAGCAAGGTCGGGACATGAATGCACAGTGATGCGTAGAGGGTTAAACACCCATGGCCTCAGGCCCCGGCCTCAGTGCAGCCTACCTTTGTCCCTTGCGCAGGCCTGGCACTGCTGGCAATGGGCTGCCACTTCCCATTTGCAGCACGTGGGCCAGTCCTGCTTCGGCAGGAGGAACTGAGTGCAGCCAGGGGCCCAGGGACTGCCCTGCACAGCTGGAGCTGGCAGGCCCCCGGCAGCTGCTGCCCCTCCTCTGCCTTGCGACAACCCAACTGCCCCCACGCTGCAAGTGCCACTGGGCACAGCCCCCATGCCCGGGGCAGGGATCAGCCCCGGCAAGCGGCAGCACCTGGTGTGCGGCACATTTGCCGAGTGCTCCGACTTCTGTGACTGCGCAGCGATGCCATAGCTCCACATCCTCACGACCCCCAAGGGCTATGACTAGGCTGCGGCTGCAGGCAAGGGAGCCAGAGCCGGGGGTCTTGACACCGGGGCCCAGGTTTGCCCAAGCCCCAGGGACCAACCACTGCCTCTGACCCATGGGGGAGAATGGGCAACTTAGTCTCTGGCGGACACTGGGATGCTCCCAGTGGCCACAAGCCTGGCGGATCACTAGGACATGCCCAGACGCTGCGGTGATGGGTGCCAGGGGCTGAGCCACCCCCTGGAAGCCCCTCCGGTGGAGTGGGGTGGTGGCGCTCCAGTGCCAGCGTGGCGCGGGGCCAGTGCCCGGCAGGCACACCGGCAGGAGCATGACTGGATCGTCAGCTGTAACGATGCCCTTGGCTCCCGGCCCAGGTGTGGCAGCATGTAACTGGCGGGGCGGGTGCAGGCTGTGCCCGAACGCACCCAGCTGCCACCGCATTGAACCGGCCTGAGCCCAGGCGGCACAAGCAATGCTGACACCTCCGACCCCTGGCAGGCAGGGAGGCGGCCGTGAGGGCGATGGCCTGGCTGTGCTGAGCTGGCAACTGTAGCCGGAAGGGAAGGTGCCGCTGTCAGCACCACGCTGGCTCTGACCTTGGGCATGCCAGCTGGCTCCTGCCGGTGCGGGAGCCGGCCCCCCTGCCCATGGGCTCGCCGGGCTGGATGGGGAATGGCAGGGATGAGATGGGCCAGCGCGGTGCAGCACGGCAGCAGCAGGCAGGGGCGGCAGCCCAGCCGCACCAGGGCCTCGGTCCCCATGAAGGATGCCGGCTCGGCCCTGCACAGGGACGCTGGCACCCTGGCACCGAGCATAGGCCGAGGCCACGGCTCTGCGCGCTCCCCCGGCTGCGGGCAGCCCAGGGTAGGGCAGGCAGGAGACCCAGAGCCCACCCAAGCGCCAGTCCTGCCAGCCGTGGCCCCTGCGTTCTCCGGTTGGTGGATGGCACGTGCCAAGGCAGCCGGCCCTGCCTGCACCGCTGCACATTATCTATTAATGGGAATAATGGCCCCAGATAAGGGGTGCAATGCCGGCAGTAAACATTAACCCGGCAAAGCGCGTGGGGAGTCAGGCCTGGCGCGGAGGCAGGTAGGCCAGCTCCTGTCAGCCACCGTTGGGGCCCTGGGGGTGCTGGGATCCACTGCCCCTGGGCACCACAGCCTCCATCACCCCTCCCCAGCGGCCCAAGGGGAGCGGCGACCCCCGGGCACAGATGGGGTGGAAGATGGGGGTGCAGCAAGGCGCCCTGAGAGAACAGGGATCTGCGCAGCAGCAGCTGAGCTTGCAGGCAGCACCGGGACCGACCGCGATCAGGGCTCCTGGGGTCCAGAGGAAGGGGCAGCTGCTCCACTCCTGGCTGCGCCGGGCCGCCCCAGTGGGGTTTTCTTTCCTGGGGCCATCGGCCCCCAGCTGAGGGCACAAAGAAGGCATCATGGGGTGTCCAGCTGCCCATCACCCCTTGCCCAGGGGCCCACGAGGAAGGGGGAATGGCACGTTTCCACAAGCCCTCATTGTGGGGGGGGCCAGGACAATGTGCCACAGCCAGGCTGGCCCTTGCTCCCTGGGACTTTGTGCCCTGTGTTTGCACCACGGCCTCCTCGAAAGAGCAGCAGCCGTAAATAAGGCCATAAACAGGCTGTTTGGAAGGGGCACGCGGCAGCGGAAACCTGGCTGGCGTGGCAGCGGGCAGGATGGGGCCAAGCCCAGGATGCCAGGGCCTGGGCAGCCCCAGGACGCCCCTGCTCTGCCCCCGCTTCTCACTGCAAACGCCCCATGGCCCCGGCTTTCCCGGGGCCCCTCCCGGCACCGTGCCCCCAGCAAGGGCGCTCTCTGGCCTGGAGCTGAGCCTTCCCTCTGGGTCACGGGGGTTCAGCCCAGCTCCAGTACCAGGGAAGCGCAGGAGCCAGGGCACGAACTCTGCCCCCGCGAGCCACAAGCGGGGCCATCCCAGGGGCACGACAGTGTCCTCGGCTTGGAAACAAGCAGCCCCCTGCCCCAGGGCAGGTGAACCTGGTTGCACCCCGAGTCGGCGCAGCCCCGTCGCTGCGCCAGGCTGCAGAGCCCAGGCTGCGGCTGTGAGAACATGGCGGGGACCCGGGGTTTCTCCTTCCTGCCGCCTGCTCCTGGCTCGACCATCCCTCCTGCCCTGGGGAAGGCGGCGCGGTCACACACTGCCCTGCAGGACACAGGGCAGGAGCTTGGCTTCCCACCCCGCTCCTGCAACAGCCGCGGGGGAGTGGGGAGCTCTGGGGTGGCTGTGAGCCGTGCCCCGTGCCCCCGGCAGCGCTGTGGCTCTCCCTGCCCCGACTCCTCGCAGCTCCCCTGCGAATCCGGGCAGAGGCGGCACCTCCCGCTGCCAAGGCCAAATCCGAGCTGGCAGCAATGCTTCAAGGACACAAACAGCCCAAAGGTTTCCGGGACAACTCACTGGGGATTACTCACCGCCACGGCAGCCGCTGGCACCCTGCGCAGGACGGGAGCAGGGCAGGGCCGTGCCAAAGCCTTCTGACATGCACCCCCTCGACCTGGTGCCAGCAGGGGCAGCATGGGGGGGCCACGCTGGGGTGGGACGGGGAGCGTCCGTCGTGGGGCAGGTGACAGCGGGCACGAGAGGGGCTGGGAGCAGCCTCCCAGTGCAGCCCGAGGGGGCAGGCGCTGGTGAGAAAGGGACCTGCAGAGATGCTGCAGGCAGTGAACAGAAGGGATTTTTTTTATAAAAATATATGTCTTTTTTATATATATATATATATATATACACAGGTTATATATATATATCTATATGTACACCTTCTAGTCATTGAGCATTGCTTCCTTAACCCACCGTGCACCCGTTACAATATACACGCCTGCGGAAAGGCGCTCTCTCGCACCCATCCGCAAGGCATCCTCTCCCTCAAAGCCCTTGTCTCTTAGTCCTGTCCCCAAATACGGGGATTAAACCTCAGTCCGTTTGCTCTCGCTTCGGCTGGAGGACCCGCGGCTGCTGCGACTGCTGCCGTCCTCATTGCCCTCTTCC
>NW_005842344.1:706011-710338 GCF_000455745.1 Alligator sinensis
TGTCCCGACCTGCTCTTCGCTGTCGCAGCCTGGTTCTCTGCCGGGGGGTCTGGAAAGGTCTTGTGCCAAGGGATGCAGCGCTCGCCCGAGGACGGCTCTGCCCACGCAGAGACGGGAGCTCCCGCACTTTACTGGACTCCCTCATCGCGGCAACTCGCCACGAATGTACAAAAGGGGCCAGTGGGAAGGCCTTTCCCAGCCAGAGCACTCTCGTGGCAATAAAATACTAATAAATTAGCAATAAATAGAGGTCGTATGAATAAATCCCAGTCACAGTGCAGCACTAGCAGGCACACGGCTGGGACCCACATGGCCGTGGGGCCGGCCCTGACCGGACAGGGGCACGGCTCAGGCCCTGAGATGGGCAATCCTCACCACCATCAGAGGATGCCACGAAACTGAGGCAAGGGCATGATGGGGGAAGGGCTGAAAGGTCCAGGCCGTCACATGTGGCTTCCCCGTGCCAGCCCCGGCCTCCGACTGCTCAGTCCAGCCAGCGCGACACACACAAGGACCAGGTCAGAGCTGGCTCCCAGGCGCACGGGACCAGCCCGTGGAGCAGGGCCGCGCGCCATGAGACGATGACAGCGAGCAGGCGTCTGCGGGCAGGGGCTGCCTCTCGGCTCTGCCATGGGGGTCACAAAAGGGTCCCTGCAGCTCATCCTGGGGCGGGAGGGAAGGTCCCGCCATGTGCCGGTGCCCGGGTCTGCCCCCGCGTGGCTGGCATCAGGCACAGTGGCACTTGGTGACGACCATGTCCTCGAAGACGGTGGAGGTGAGGCCGCCCGTGCTGTCGTAGTGCATGAGCACCATGGGGTCGTAGGCGGCGGGCACGCAGCAGGGCGCTGGCGTGCCCTTGGCTAGCGCGTGCATGCGGGCCTTGACCTGGGCGTGCATGCTGGCTGGCTTGTAGTTGTGGGGGCAGGAGCCCTGGCAGAAGCGCATGCTGTAGCTGTGGGGGGCCACGACCCAGTCGGCCCAGCCGATGTCCTGGAACGACACCTTGAGGGACTGGAGGCAGCACTTCCCGTCGCTCTTCCTGCACTCCTCGTCCAGCGCCCGGCGCCTCCGTGCCCGCAGCCCCGTGCCCGCCTGCGTCACCACCTCCAGGGCCAGCGTCTCCTGCCCCTGGGGACTACGGGCAGTGGCCAGAGCGGCAGAGACGTCCGTGGCAAAGGCCAGCTCCAGCTGGAGCGCCGGCTCAGCGCTCGCCACCCACTGCTGGACGGCAGCCGTGAGGTCCAGGCTCAGGTGGGCCGTGGGGAGCAGCCGAGCACGCAGGGCCCTGGGGCCCCTGTTCGTGAGCCTGGAGAGCTGCACCCGTGGGGGCCACCAGGTGCCGGGCACCCCCGGGCGCTGCTTGAAGAGTCTGAGCCGGGCACGCAGCACGCGGAGCCCGGGCGGTAAGGCCTCGGGCCGGGGCAGCGCCAGGTCGTAGCGGTAGCTGCTGCTGGGCCGGTCCCTGGCCTCTGTGCGGCGCGTGACTGTGGAGAGAGCAGGTAGAGGAGGGTCAGTCCCGCCGTGTGCTGCTACTGCTTCCCTGATCACCCCCACGGGCACCCTGAGCACCCGCCCCGGGCTCCCGGACAAACAGCTAAGGCACGCGCGCATCCTTCCCTGGCACTGTGGCCCACACGTGCCCCCTGCACGGGACCCTACGCATCGCACACGTGTGCAAACACACATGTAAAAGCCCCATAGGCTGCACAGGCAGTGGGATGGGACCCCGGCAGGACTGGCACGGCGCGGCAGCGACCTGAGCTCACAGCGGGCAAAGCAAGTCCTGCCTGTCTCTGCAGGATGGCGCGGAGCGGGGTGGCCCCTCGCTGCTGCTCCAGAGGCAGGAGACGGCTTCACGGCGCTTTCCCAGCCTACCCCCGGGCCCTGCTGCCAGGCTTCTCCACGGCCATGAGAGCCAGGCCCAGGCGTCCGGTGGAGGTGAGCCCATCGGAGCAGCCCGAAGCAGGAGCTGGGCTTGGAAGAGCAGACACGACAAAGCATGCTGCTCCCTGCCGTGGCCCACCGCATCCCGAGGACCTGGCAAGAGCCCGCCAGGGCCTGGCTGCCAGGGCACGGGCAGCGCTTCCAGGGGCTCTGCTATGCGGAGGGCTGCGATGCCAGGACGCAGCCCAGGCCCCTCTCTGCACCTGCCTGGGACCAGGGGCACTGCCCAGCGCGCCCAAGGACTCGGCTCTGGCAGCCGCTGCTCGGAGCGATGCCGTGAGCAGCCGCAGCCCCGAGCCGAGCCGAGCCGGCCGGGGTGGCTCCACTTACGGGTCGGGGCCAGGAGGTGAAGGGCATGGGCCGGGACGGGCGGGGGGCGCTCTGCCCTGCTCTGGTTGCCCCACAGCAGGGCCAGCCTCTCCTCGTAGAGCTGGCGCGCCCTGCGGATGCCGTCCTGGTCCAGCGCCTGCCGGATGGCGGGTGGCCCAGGCATGCCCAACCGGTCGAGGATGCCCTGTTTGAGGGTTTCCAGATGCAGCCGCGTCTCGTCCCAGCCCCGCGGCTGCACGTGGGGCGACAGCAGCAAGAGCAGCATGAGGCAGGTGGCGGCGGAGCCCGGGCCCAGCCGCGAGCGGCGCATGGCCGCAAGCCGAGTGTGCAGTCGCCTACACAGAGCTCGCGGCGCGGCGCGGTGCGGTGCGGCGGTGGCTGCCGGGCGAATGAATGAGGTTGACCAGACCTGGCTTTATAGGCTGAACCTTGCCCCACTGCCTCATCCCTCCGCCCATCCCACCCCCCCACGGCCTGCCTGACGTCACGGGGGAACGGCGTAAACACGCCCGGCCCGCTGCCCCTGCCCTGGGGAAGCTCAAGCGACGAAGAGCCCCCCTCCTGGCCCGCCGCGCCGCTGGGCTGGAATGCGCCGGGGAGCCCTGACAGCGCGCGGCCTGCTTGTTTGCAAGATGTTTTGCAGCTATGGAGACAAAGAATAGCTCGGATGATTCCCCCCAGCCAGCCCTGGCCCCTCTGGGGAGTCCTCCCTGCTCTCCCCCCAGGCCGCGGAGGTGCTGCTTGGGGTGTGCTGGGCTGCCCGAGGTGGGAAGGCAGGGCACGGGCGGGCAACCCCGCTCAGGGAAGGTGAGAGCCAGCCAGCGCTCTGCCGGGACCACGCAGCGCACCCCATGCCCGGATGCAGCCCTCGCCGTGCTCCAGGCGGCACTTTCACCTCCGACTGCTGCCCGGGGTCTCGGCGCTGCCCGGGCAGCTGGGAGCAGAGAACAAAGCACCAATGCCCCCGTGGGAGTGTCTAATGCCGGGGCTAAGCACGGCTCTCGGGAGCTCATTGCCACCGCTGCACCCTCTGCCAGCGCCAGCCTCCCCGCCTGCCCATGACGGGGCCAGAACCGGCCTCAGGACGTGCAGGTGCCTCCCTCCAAATGCCTGACCCCAAGGCTTTCCTGGTCCACCTGCTCGTGCACCACGGAGCAGCAGAGGAAGCGCCGCATGCTGAGCATGGGCGCACGAGGCCAGGACACTTGTCAGCCGCCCAGACCCCGCTCTCCAGATCGACGGGAGCTGCGGGCATGCGGGGAGCACAGCTGGCCCCAGTCCTTGCCTGGCCCCTGGGCCGACGAGGCTGCGGCACCCACCAAGGGGCTTCCCTGGCCCCCGCCGGGCTCTGTGCCGAGCTCCAGCATGTCCTGAACCGGTGCCAAGCGGCTGGTCTGCAGCTTGCCGTGCCGTGGGACGCAGGCGATTACCATAATCCCCTCAGCTATGCGCCTTGATCCGAGGGAGCTCCGGGCAGCGCCGGCTGGGGTTGCAGCTGGGCGTCTCCATGAGGTTGGCTGAGGAGAGCGGGCAGCGAGGCCCCGGAGCTCGCGCAGGCCCGAGAGCCGGGAGCCAGCGGGGCACAGAGCAGGTGGGCAGGGGCGAGGTGTCCCCCGGCGCTGGCTTCCCGGTCCCACGTCCCGCGCAGGATGTACCGGGCTGGCAGGGACGGGCTGAGCCTCGCCCCGCTCCCTGCTCGAGCCAGGCCCGTGGTGCTGTGCAGCTGGAGGGCGCTGGGCAATGCCGCGCGCCCAGGCTGAGCAGGCCCCAGCTGCGACGCAGCACCTGGAGAGCATCCTCAAGCCCAGGGTTTGCCGGGGCTTTACGCTGCAGGGCTTCGCTCCAGCCCCGAGCTCGGCGCGAGGACGGAGAGGCCCAAGCCCGCAGGCATGGAGCCCAGAGCCAGCGGAGCAGGGCAGCTCTCCCTGGGCAGAGCAGCAAGGAGCGGGGTCGTGCCCCCAGCACCCAGGGCCGAGGCAGCCCTGGCCCGCGGCGAACGCCTCTGCCATGGCTGGGGCGGGGCCCCCCGGCCGGGCGACGGGCCCCCGGCGAC
>NW_005842344.1:710381-712062 GCF_000455745.1 Alligator sinensis
TTTACGTTTCCTGCCCACAAGGGACGCACGGGGCCTGGAGCCGGGGAGCATCAAAGCGCGCTCCGGCCGGATGTTTTCCTCCGCGCGGCGCCGGCTGCTGGGGTGGGTGATTTAAGGCCCAGCCAGCCGTGGCCGTAAAACTCGCTGTCCTCCCGTAGCACGCTTGCAAAGGCCACAGGCCTGTGATGCAACGCCCCGGCGCGTCCCGAGGAGCCCGCGAGGCGCGTGACCCCCGTGCACCCGCGCACGGGGGCTCAGGCCTTCGGGTGCTGTGATCTGCCCCTCCGGCAGCCCGTTGGGGTGGACCTCAGTGCTGCAAGCTCCTCTCCCTGCTGGCACCAAGGGCAGCGCCACAGGCTTGGGCATAGCAGAGGCAGGCAGGCAGTGGCACAGGTAGACATGGCACCGAGGATGCAACAGTGCCGGCTCCAGCCTGGGCCAGGGAGAGGGCACGAGCCCTGGCGCCCCTGGGAGGGGTCTGCAGCGCTCGCCACTGCCCAGCTCCAGGAGCCGAGGGTGGAAGGAGCAGCAGCTGCGGGGTCTGGGGAGTCGTTTTGGGGCCCCGCTTCGTGCTGGCCATAGAGGACATGGCGCAGAGTAGCCCCCACACAGCACGGTCTCCATGTGCCCGGGATGCAGCTTGCAGGTGCAGAGGCTTCCTAATCACTCGCAGCATCAGCTTCACACCCCCAGCTTCTGCCTGCAAAACGGATGCGGCCGGGGAGGCAACGGCCTGCGTGGGAGCAAGGGCCTCCCTCAGCCCTGCTCCAGAACAGCAGAACGGCAGCAGAAGTAGGAAACCACTTCCCCGTTGCTCCGAGCATGTGGCAGCCCCTTCCCTTCCCTTCCCTCCCCCTGGTCACCGGGACTGGTGCACGGGTCAACCCTGCCTGCGCCCCGCTCGCCCAGGGCGCCCCGGCGGCTGCAGGCAGGAGGCTGGGGGGCTCCGAGCCCCAGGAGAGGGGGCCCGGCTGGCCCGACAGGGGAGGGGAAGCGTTGGCTGCAGCTGAAGCCGCAGTCAGCGGTGTTCGGGGAAGGAGGAAAGGGCTCTTCCGCTCTGCCCTGTCGGTTCCTCCCGGCTCTTGGGCAAGCGGCTGCAGCAGGGAGTCCCAGGAGCGCCCGCCTGCGACGCAGGCCCTGCAGCTCGCTCGCCGCGGAGCCTGGGGTGCAGACACCAGGGCAGAGCCCCAGGAACCGGGGAGCAGATGGGGAGAGCTGCAGCCCAGCTCAGAGACAGACCACGGGGTTGCACAGGTTTCATACAAAACCTGGGACTCGAGGCCTCTCCAGGCACAGCTTGTCACCTCCCCGCCTACCCCCAGCCACTGCACGAGAGCTCGGGGGGCTCGGGGCCTTGCCCAGGGCTCGGGGTCCAGTGGGAAGCCCCCACCTTCAGCCACTGGCTTTTAAAGCTGAGGCTGAGAAGCAAGGGACGTGCCGGACAGCCAGGGGCAGGGGGAGGGAGGCTGCCTCCAAAGGACAGCCGGCCCCTTGGCCCTCCACGCGCTCCTGGAGCCGTCCGTCCCGGGGACCGCGGTGCTGGAAGTGGCGCTGCAAGATGCTTCTGCAAGGGAGCCGGAGGAACCGGCAGGGATGCGTCGTCCCTCCGCCACGTGGGGCAGCTCAGGCAGGCGCGGAGGCCGTCCCGCTGCGCGCGTCACGGCGGGTCTGGGCCGTGGAG
>NW_005842344.1:712267-734511 GCF_000455745.1 Alligator sinensis
CCCCGCCGTCTGCTTCTGGGACCCCCTCCCAGCCGCGCCGCTCGGCACGGGCCCATCCTGGCCACAGGCCACAGCCCGGAGCCAACTCCTGGCCAGGACACTCGCCCGCAGCCGGCCAATGCCTTGAGGACAGGGCTGCCCCAACCTCCCTAATGCTGCGATGACCACCAGCCCCGTCCGTGCCCGGGGGTCGCCGCTCCCCAAGCCCAACACGGATGGAGAGCAGGCGAGCGCAGCGCCACGCAGCTGACGGGAAGGAGGAAACACCCCGGGCAGCTCCGTGTCACAGCCCAAAAGCACGTTGCAGCACCACAACCTCCCAAACGGGGCCAGGGCCAACCCAGCATCCAGCCAGACACCCCGAGGGCAGCAGCGGGGGACAGGACCTGGTCCCAGCGCGCCCCATCCCCCTCGAGCTGACGTGGGAGCAAGGCTGTGGTTCAGCCCCTGCCTCTGGCAGGCCACGGTGGGCAAGCGTGCGGGGGCGCAGGCAGCCCTGCCCCGATCCCGGCATGCTTCCACCTGCCCCCAGACAGGGACACGGCCTTCAGGAGCCACGAGCGAGTCTGGTGCAGCTGCGTCCGCAGTGACCTCCCCGTCCTCCCCGAGCCGCACGCTGGCACCGCGCAGACTGCAAGCCCGGGAGCAAGTGGCACAGAGCAAACCGAACCTGACAGCGCGCCCCAGCCTTGGGGCAGAGGGCTCGGACTGTGCTCAGCCGCTCCTCCCAGACCGTGGGATGTGCCAGCCACAGCCTCAGTGGCTGCCTTGGCTCGGCACCGTGGGGGGACAGCCCAGGAGGATGCACGTGGGCAAAGGAACGAGTCTTCCCTTTGCATTTGCAGGGAGCAGGAGCTAGACGATGTTGCTACCGCAGGGCAGGGGGGTCAACGGCCACGCGGTGCTGAGCAGTGCGCTCAGGACCATTCCCCCTCCAGAAGCCAAGAGCAGATGCCAGGGAATCCTCTCCGGTGCTGCAGGGTGCCTGGCCCCTCTCCTGGGAAAGCAGGGGGCAGGGGCAGGGGGCTGGGGCAGGGTCTGAGCAAGGCTCGGAGACGGGGAGCGAGTGCCAAGGCCTCCTGCAGCACGTGGCTCTGCGCAGGCAGGAAATGCCAGCCGTGCCCAGGCCAGATGCCAGAGCCGCCTGCACCCATGGGAGACAGGGCTGCCCTGGCTGGAGCTGGCCCAAGGACAGGCTCTTCCTCACCGTTGCTTTGGCTGGAGAACTCTTCATGAACCCACTGCTGATGGGGAAGGGACTTGGGGCTCTTACACCAGCTCCCTGTGCCTTCGCTGCCCATGCCCAGCAGTGCCCCACATCACAAACCCCACGCGGGAAGGGCTGCCACGCACCCCAGACTGATCACAGTCTGGGCCCGCGGAGCTGCTGCCAGTCTGTGCACCGGCATCCACTGCCCCCCCGTCCTTTGCGGGGGCGAGGACACTCCTCGCGCTGTCCCTCGAAGGCTGCGAGCGAGATCACAAGACACGGCACCCGCAGAGGCAGCGAGAAGCAAGGGAGCAGTTTCAAGCCTCCAGCTCAGAGGTAAAGCCTGGGCAGTCACATGAGTGACACAGCACGAACTTGGGACGAACTTGAACTCTTCTCCACCCGGCCCTAGAAACGCGAGCAAGAGACGCTGTCTATCCGTGCCGCCGTCCGGCTCTCACAGGTACCTGTTGATATTGTCAATGGAGGAGCCCAGCACTGCCCCATTGACCAGTGGGGGAAACTGAGGCACGGGAGGGAAGGGATGGCAAGGTGGTGGCAGCGCTGGGAACATCCCATTGCTAGCCCCGGGGCTCGGGCCCCTGCGCGGGGGTGCAGGAGAGGCAGAAGCAGGTGTGTTGGTGCACAAGGAAGACTCGGCACCAGGCCAGGGGCTCCTGACAGCAGATACTTCCTGCGAAGGCCTTGCCCTCCCACAGCTCCATGCAGGCAGGGACAGCAGGTGAAGCACCCAGGGCCTGGGAGGCATTGGCAGCTGCATCCTACATGACAAGGGCTTGGGACTGACCTCCCGCCCTGCCCTACGATGCTGCAGGGTCCCCACGGCTGGCTCCACACTGCTGGGCAACATCCCACCCGCCACCAGCTCCTGCAGCCTCAGGATGCACGCACCTCCCCGGGCCTGCCCCAAGCACAGAGCATTGAGCTCTTCTCTTCTGGCCTCAGGGGGGTTGGGAAAGGGCTGGCTCAGGCTCAGGCTCAGGCTGGGCCAAACCGGGAGCTTCTCTCTTTTTTTTAAAGACCAAATGTGGCTGGAAGAAGCGAGGACCTGCTGCAGGCAGCGAAAGCAGCCGCTCCAGAGCAGGGCCCTGCATTCGCAAGGCGCAAGCACCACCTCGTGGCGTCACACAACACAGCCCGGCAGCAGCACCAGGGAGGTTGGTGGCTCCTGTGCACACAGAAGTGCTAGAAAAATGGGCGTTAGCTTGTTTTAATGCACATTAGCTAAAGAGCACGGGTTTTTGGTGACACTTTAATGCACATTAAAGTAGGCTCATGCACATCAAAGTGCACGTGTAGACGCACCCCTTATGCCCAGCATCCACCAGGCTGCCACTTCCCACCTGCTCCATGAAGAAGCTTCTCCAGGAGCAAAGCTGGATGCGGAGCTGATTTCCAAGGGGACCGGGCGTCCACCGTGCATCACATCTGGAGAAGCACGCAGGGAGCTGGCAGCGTGCATGCAAACATGTCTCCAAGTGACATCCCTACGCAGCTCAGGGTGAAAGGCCTGTGATGCTGCCTCCTGCAGAAGCCACCCCAGCTGGCACGGCCCCGCCTGTCCATTCTGGGGGGCGTTAAAGCCTACTGAAAGAGGCTAATTTCCCAGGTTTCAGGTCTCCCAGGTGCCTGGAGTCCTTTTGTGAAGCTCTGTGGGGCCTGTGAGAGGGGATGCCCTCTGTCTGTAGCCATCCCTCTGCCTAGTTGTGCTCAGCGGGAGGTCTGGCGTTTCATCCCGCACGGCAGTAGCACTGAACATTGTCCTGGCGTTTCCACTGCCCTCACTGTGGCACGCTGGGAAGACAGGAGCTAGCAGGTGCCCAGCACACAGGAGGGCACAACTACCTCATCTAGGGACAGGTCTGTTATAGTATCATTATGCGAAAGCCACGATGAAGACCCAGATCTTGCATTGGTAGCACAGGGATGGGGAAATACGTGGCTAGCCTGGTGTCTTGGAGGAGACGGCTCCAGAAAGCAGGGACCTGCCCCCTAACAGACCGCTCCTGCTGCCCCTTGAGCCTTCACCTGGTGAACAAAACCAGTGCTCCCACCTCAAGCGACACGCAGCGAATGCACCACTGTGCAGGGCTCAGCTAACGGGCCCTGCCTGCGGCTCCGTGGAGCTGCGCATCTCCCGGTAACACCGACAGCCTCAGCCCCTCTGCCGGGACCTGCTGGAGCAGCTGCTGCCCGCCAAGGATTCAGGCTTTTTGGCTCTTTCCGAATTGAGCCAGCTGCTAAAGTTAAACAAGGGTCTTGGACACCTCAAGTGAGTCCGGGGGAGGAAACCCCAGCAGCGAGCGACCAAGGGACCGTGTTTAAGTGCTTGAAAACATGGGAGGCGAGGCCCTCGCAGGAAGCATCTCCATTGTTAGCTCCTGGGGGTTTCCCTCATGTGCAAATACTGCGCCGGCGCTGGGGCCAGCAATGGGACCCCCAGCGCTGCTCCCTCCCTGCTCTCCTCCTCTGCCGCCACGCCACATCCTGCCAGCGTCCCTTAACGGATGCTGCCTACGCAGCCAGAGGGGCACGTGTTTGGGTTACGTGCCACCTAGCCTGCGGGGCCGCACTTCCACAGACTCGCCCTCACATTACGCGGGGAGCTGTAGCTGTAGCGTGCCCCTGAGATTTAACAGCAAACTACCTCCAGGCAGATGGAGCAGGGGGACAGGGAGAGGAGTGCCATAGCCTAGGACATAAAAACCATGCCACGGGGCTTTCCGAGAGCAGGCCCTTGGGGACAGCGCGTCAAGGAGCACCACCGAGACAAAGAGTTCACTCATTTTATTGACTTTGAACTACCAGTGTCAGTTTTCCATTACAGAGTCCAATCCAGCCACGGCAAGCTGAAGTTTGTACGGTACCGTTCGTTATTACACAGCCCTTTTGTGACACACGAGATTGTTTCGTTTTACAAGGCACTGCGAGAACACACTGAGTAAAACAGAAGCCCCAACAAATTTATAATTGTAGCTCCAAGAGTCCTGATAAGCACAAGATAGGCAACACCTGAGATACTCGGAAAAGACAACTGTTTGATTTCACCACAAGTGACGTACAGGAGGACCGAGGCCGTAACATGCATAACCAGGGGAAGCCCGAACAGATAACAGAGCATCTGAAGAAATGGGAGCAGCAGATCAGCCAGGTTACCAAACGCACAGTGACAAGACAGACCGTGCGCCCACGCGCGCGCATCCACACGTGTGCACACACGCACTAAAACAGCAATTTCTCGGCTCTCACTAGGTCTGGATGGGTTTTCCAGAGGTCGTAATAGCTCGATTCAGCGCAGAGCTGCTAGAGAATTTACTCGGCGAAAGGGGACTCTGCAAACCAGTTCAGCAGTTTACTCCCAGCTGCAGGAGCCCAGTCTCCCCGTTTCCCCCTCCCCAAGCCCACGTGCATCCCAAAAGCAAGCCCGGCCCCAGGAAAGGCACTCCCTGTTCATTAAAGTAAATTGGTATTTTAATAAGCTACAATACTATCCCTAAACCTGCATTAGGAGTAGCACAGAGGTTACCTGAAGGGCAGTGTATAGTTTCATTTCTTGTATTTTGTTCCTATCCACAACAGACGTCTTTAAGTAGCAGCAACTTCCTCGTTTCAAAGAACCGGGCGAGTGATTAACAGTATATCTGAACGGCCCAAGAGCAGCCACGGGTCTATCCTTCCTTGAAAGAGTTTTGCTTTGCTTTGGACATTTAGCAAACCAACCATGTATTTTTGCACTGATAAGAGACCATTCGCTCCGTCCAACTGCAACTGCTAGTTTGGAAAAGAAAAGCACCTTCCACCACAGCAAAAGTGTTAGCAATGATTTCTGGGACATGGCAACATAACCTCCATCCACAAGATCTGAAGGTGTGACAGGCTGCACTTCATGCAAGCTTCCCCGCACAGCTGGAAGAGAGAGCCAGCAGAGCGAGCGAACCTGGACCAGCCCGCGGACGTGGTAAGCAGCGCTTGGAGCGAGGCCGTTCATCCACTGGTTCGAAAGATGAGAAACACGGAGTTAAAACAGATCCGGACTTGCACTTCAGCTGCGGCAGAACACCCTCGGTTGCCAGAATCTGCTGTTCTCGCTCGTGCTACGGGGAGTTGGTCAGAGGAAGCTATTTCCCACCTCTTTCCCCATTTCTGGTCCAGGCAGGTCTTCCCCTTGTCATTGCTTTTACACCTTTCAAGGGTCTGCTTGTTATAACACATTTCACTGAATACCATCACATATGGCAAGTCTGAGGATCATCACAATAATGAAAGAAAGGTAGGCAGACAGACAGACGAGTGCCTTACGTTTTTCACTGAAAAAATCCTGGAGTCGGTGCCTTCTGCTAGCTAGTCTGCAGTCTTGGGCGCTCCCGAGTGCTTACCCCAGGCAGACCACCCCATGCCAGCGACTTGTGCTACCATCTGCCAGCTGAGCGAGGCACAAGCTGTTAACGCTCCTGGAAGCCTGGGCAGACCGCACACAACACATCAAAACCTGGATGTTGCAGCCAAGCAAAGACAAAACCTTTTGCTGCCTGGGTAAGTAACCGAGATCCTTTCTTGACTTGCCCAAAGCACGTACAGCACAAGTGCTAAGGAAATGCAGATAAGCGATCACGTTAGATCAGACCTGTGGCCCAACAAGTCCATTATCCTGTCTCTGGCTGCTCTTGTGCAAGTGCCACCCCTCCCTGCTGCCTCACGCAGCGCTACCTGGGGACAAAGATCACGTCTCGATTTCTGCCAGAAGCCTATTTACGCCACAAAGTTGGATTCCTCTGTGCGCGCTGTTGCCAACACCAAAACCAGCATCAAGAGGCTAGCTAGGCACCTGCCAGCAGCAGTCAGCTCCCAGCTGAAATGCAGAAGGTGGCATTTATTTCAACTATATTCTAAACGCTCCCTGTGTCCCTGGAGCGGAGAGAGGGAGGAGGCTGGGCAGCGCTCACCCAGGCCCCTCCACAGAAAATGCTCTTCAGTCTCACGTCACAATCCTTTTCCACACCTCTAACCATCTCCATAGCCTTTGCCATCTTCCCTGCGACTGCCCAGCCCAGAGACCGAACCTGAGCCACGCTAAAAACAAACGTGCGCCACGCGCGACCTTTCATCTTCCGAAATCCCCTCTCCGATACTCGCGCCACCCACTCCCACGTGGCAGCGTTCAACTTCACGAGCGCGCTCCCGACGCCCAAGTCTTTCTATTCGCAGAATCCTTCAGGTTCAGGAGCCTCCTCCCGCCACACAACGTACGTTACTGGGCACTTCCTCCACCTGGGTTTCCCCCGCTCTTGTGGTCACCGATTCTGGAACGGATACACAAGTATCTGTAGCTTCTCACAACCCCCCACTGTTTTCACACCGAAACAACCAAGTGCCAAACGTCACCCATTCGCACTCGCCCCCTGCTCGGCGAGTGCAGAAAACGACACCCGGCCCGGCGCAAAGGAACCTCCCCGATTCTCTCGTCTTCTCTGCAAACCTGCGCCCCCAGCTCTCCAACCCCACTGTGCAGAGGCGATGAACAGCAAACCCGGCGCTGCAACGAGACCTTGCTAAAGCTCTGCAAGTTATTACCCTGTAAAAATATAAAGTAAACTAACGAGAAGTCAGCCCGACTTTCCTTCATTTACTTGCGTCTTTGAAAAGTTCGGTAGTTGGCAATGGGTCTTCCAGGCCGTGCAAATTAGCATAGTTCTGTTTATTAAATGATCTGAAGGAGAAAGCAGACAGCAAACATTACACACGACAGTCACTGTTTGGAGAAGCTTTTGATCATTTTTATGTTGCAATTGCAAACCAAAGACGTATATATAGGAAACACATTGCATGTTAATGAGTTTAACAAAAAGATTCAACAAAACAAAAAAGTATTTAATTTAGGTAGGATTAAATAAAATTAGTTAAATGTCACAATTAAAAAAGTTTTGCTATACAAAACTTGACTACTAACAACATAAGACACCCGCTCTTTCAAGAAATCATCTCCAACTACTAATTCTTAGAACAAAGAGATTATAGAATAAATTATGTTTTCTAGGAAATAAAACTGATCACATGACGCTTTACAAAAGCAAATGGTGAGGGGATGCAGACAGTTAAAACAAAGCTCAAAATAAAGTGAAGAATATTTGCGGAAATAAAAAAAAATGACCGACGGGAAGGGCTCAATTCTCAGCCCTTGAGCAGGCAGAAATCACTGAAATGGAGCTCCTCTCCAAGGAGGATTGCAAGAAGAGGCGGCGAGACGGCCGCCTGAGGGTGCTGGAGGGGAGACTCTTACAGGTTGGCAAAACTAATCTGCAGTAGGTTTCCCTCTGCACAGCCACATCCCTCCCACCTTCTCCACTCCTCGCTCCAGAGACCTCTTGCCACACGTCCATACAGCCACCCCTTGGCCTCAAGCAGATTGCACTGGGTGTCGTGCAAGGTTGGCACTAGGAAGCTCCCCGCTCAGCGTGTACAAGCCCCTCAATAACGGCGTACAGAGCACTGAGCAGGGAAATGCTGGAGGAGCCCGTGCACCTCCTCGAGCACCGGAGACGTCTGTTGGAACAGGGTCACCAGACCGGCCAATGATCCCTAGATCCGAGCTGCTAGAGATTTACCCCCCGAACCAGGAGGCAGACGGGTGCCACGGACACGAGCTCCGGCGAGCCAGACAGCACTCTGCAGAGAGCAGAACTTGTGCTGAGCCGCGCGGAGCCGCATCTGTGACTTCCTGGGACCTGCAGCACCGCAGGCGGGTCAGAGACCAGCACGTGGAGTCTCACGTCCACGGCCACTCCGCCTCCCTCAGCTGCGGGGCTCCTGCTCCCATTTCATGCCCAGCTGAGAGGCTGAGCGTAAGCGAACCAGTGTCATGGCAAACGACTCCCATCACCTGCAACGTTCAGGGGAAACATGAATCATTTCTTCTTAAGAAGTTCAGCAGCCGATACATTTTGATGATCAGAGCTGCCTACCGACTACAGGAAAAAGTGAAGTAACTCCACTGTGGGTAAAAACCATGTAAAAATCACTGGTATTTAAACAAAGCATTAAATATAATAAATTACTAGACAGGAAGCTGGGGTCTTCCCCGCTGCTGGTTCTCGGACAACTGCTACTCTGCATCCGGACAAGGAGGAGAACGTACGCTTGTTCCTAAGGCCACTTCCATGATCCAGAAGAGCCCGTACAGAAACAAGGCGACCACTTTTGTGGTCAACTAACCTTAAAAGCAACCCAAACACACATTCGGACAAGCTTCTCTAGCAAAAGAGGTGCCTTGAACACAGCTGCAGAAGTCTCCATCCTCTCTCTCAAATGCAAATGAGAAGTGGCATTTTCTTTGTCACTAGACTTCCAGTTGGGAAGTAGCAATAAAAAGGCAGCTCTCACTGAGAGATACTAGGACAGAAACATCATAATTGAAGAACTCAAAAATAGCAATAGACATTTCTAGCAAGTCTCAAAGTGTATCTATGTCAATATATCATTTTAGTAAAGGCATTAGAACTAGTCACAGAAGTTCTCATTCAAACAGTGCCTGGAGCGGGCATGCCAGCCACAGCCAGCGTTACCCTGGCACCTGCCACGCACCACAACCACGGCTCGGAGGTCGAGTGCACACACGCTGGCTTAGTAATGTTCCCCCCAAGGCTTGGAAAGTTGCAGCCACCTTCTCAATACCACGTCTGGAGAGTCTGCAGGGCACAACCGAGGAGCCCCGATGCCACAACTGAGGCCAGAGGCAACCTAGAAATGCCTATTTTAGGTACAATTCTTAAGGTTTCCAAACATATCAGTTTGGGGCAGCAGAAGAGGTTAAACTTTGGGGTGTTTGGCTTGGCAGAAACGGTCCAGCCTTGAAGCTGCATTTTAGCACGTGTGTATCAATGACAAGTCAAGAGAGCGACCTGGTATTTAACTCGGACATCATGCTACCTCCAACCTCTGAAGAGAAGGAAAATTTAAAATTAATTAATTAATTAATTTACAACTAGGAAAGCACGGAGATGCTTTTAAGGTAAAGGCTGGGTAACTTCTAGCACCAAGGTTCTAGGAAAGTACATCCCCGAAGCAGAAAGCGGTCACCAGTGAAGCTCTCTCACCTGCTGCACACTGGGGTCTGTGCAGGAATGGGATAGTGTGCTTTGTACAGGAGGTATACAGTTGGTCTGAGCAAGAAAGGTGGCATTAGCACAATAATAATTAAAAAAACCACACAAAAACATTTGGAAATATTTGGCGTTTTGGACACGTGCCACATACAAAAAGCCATCCCCACGTCACGTCTCAGAGCACTCCACACAAGGAATCTCAAACCCCTTCTGTTGGCAGCAACCAGGCTGGTCCGACCTACTCCGAGCCCTCACAGGATCCACAATAACGCACTGGTTTAGGATTGGCAAAAAAAAAAAAAAGAAAGATTTAGTGCTCAAAACACATTTGATTTCACTGAAGAATTAGTGACTTGTGTCCCAAATAAATACACTTAAGGAACGAGGCTACTCACAAAGACACGCCCAGACCCTTCTATGCCAACTGTTCTCAGCTATCCTTTTATATTAAAAACCTAGGGGTTTTTTTCCTTTTTCTTTTTTAAATTAAGGACTAGTAATTAGCAGGCAGTATCCATCCCCTGCACCTGAACTCCAATTCCAGGTATAAACCTTTCCATCTGGCCTGCGGGAGATTGTTCAGGAGCTGTCGTTCGGCTGGCAGGTGAGCTCTGTAGAAAATACAGCACACGCTTTTCAGCCAGGTCAGGACATAGTAGCTGCAGGCAGTTTAAGGGAAGAGACTTTGAATCCTCCTTTGCCTAACTGAAATGCACACATCTGAAGAAAAGAGCGGCAATTCCTGCACGTGAAGTTCACCTGGATTCTCAAGTCTGGGGTCTCACTGTGCACGTTTCAGACAGACCAGATCCCCCTGGATTTTAGCAGTAGGGAATGATTTTGGAAGTGCAATAGTGGGGTGACGTCTGCCCAGTTTCAGTGTTCATGCTGACAATTAATTTTGCCCTCGGACTGCTCCAAAACATCGAGCATTTCCTCTACGATCGCCTGCAGGGCCCGGCCCAGCTGTTCCGCAGTATAGGGTTTTCCCAGCGGAGGCACGTGAACAAATGCAGACCTGCCCCGGCTCTGGTATAAGGACGTGTAGTAAGTAAAATCACAGAGGTATCTGAAATCAAGAAAAAAAAAAAAGAAGCTTATTTAGCGACAGATAACAGCTGGTGAGTAAGACAGGTCAGAGTAACGCGAGTCAGTGCAATAGCTGCTCTCGAATGGAGCATAACCAGCAGCTCCTGCTTCATTAGCATCGGTAAGCTGTTAAAGAACAGGGATGGATGATGAAGCTCCTCTTGTTCTGGCCTCTGTCACCGTCTCCACGGCAGCTGGCCAGGTCCCAGAGGCTTATGCAATTCCTAAAGCTGCTAGTCTAGATAAAGCAGCTTTTTCCCCAGAAAGCAAAATCATCGCGCTTGTAACTGCACAACCTGGAGTTTAATGCCAATCCCAGGCCTCAGGAAAACCAAAAAGGCACATCCAAAGGTGTTCATGGGGCCATCTGCTCCACAGTCTGTACTGCAATACAAGGGAGTGGGAGGTCAAACGCTCCCGGTGATGAAAGGCCTGAATCTCTCCTGCCCTGCGCTCCATGTAGCCGCATGTACCTGCGCGAAGTGGGGGTGCCAGTGTGAGCACCGCAGGCTGAGGCAGTGGGAACGTGGTCCCGGGAGGCACACGACTGCCGAACCCAAGCCTGAACTTTGCCCTGCAGGAAAGGAACACGCACGACAGCACGAGCTCGTTTCCCTCCGGTCACCACCCCGTACCTGCCGGCATCCTTGGATATAGTAACGGTAACGTCAAGCCCGAGCGTCGAGACTCTCTTGCACACCGCATCCATGTCAATGATGGAATCGATGCACTCTGGACCCCCTTCTACGCAGCACTGGGAGCCGGGGCAGAACCGGCAGTTGTCCAAGCCTTTGTAGCCTACATTATGTCCACATTTTTCCAGCGTTACGGTAGTAGCCATGCCCGAAACACCCACGTGAACTACCAACTGCAAGAGGAAGGAAGCGAGTTAGAGCTGCTGGCACAGGGAGTGGGGGGGGACAGCCCTGCCGTACGTGTCCAGGGGTGCGTGAGGGAGGAGACTCATTCAGACCCCTTCATGCAGGTCAGACGGGTGGTGGAGATGACTGACCGAACGTGCCAGGGACAGAACAGCCCAGGTGGCACGGGTGAGCGGCACGGTGCTCAGACTGCCCTCCTAGCATCAAGCGCTCCTACAGACCAGCACCCTGGTCTCTTCTTCCACCTCCTGGACCTCTGCTAGAAGGGCCGACCCAGGGTCGGATCAGCCCGAATTTGAACACGTGTTAGAAACTGGACTTGACGTCAGAACCGTGCGCTCCTGGCAGTACGGACAGCAGGCTTCGGTTCTCAGTTCCCCTTTTACTCACTCACTTGTGGACTGTGCTTCTTCCATAATGCAGGAATTAGTCTTTGTACAGTTTGGTATTCAACTGGGATTTCGTACACGTGCAGATCCACACCGTCTCCCAAACCCAGCTTCTCAAGCTCCTGAGAACAGAAGGCAGCAAAATACCAAAGCGATCAGATATGGACGCAGGAGAAGAGATTTAAAAAAATAAAAGATATAAAAGCCAGAGGCACTCTGTTGCAAGCATGCCTTTTTCTGGCACGCGCGGAAGGAGTCAGAGCAGCTCCCTGCTCCTAGGACAGACACAACCTGATCCCTTCACCGCAACTGTGCGATTTGGGACAGATGAGACCCAAAGGGGCAGTGGTCCTGCGCCGTCCGGCCAGCCGCCGCGGGCTGGAAGCAGCGCGCCAGGGCTCGGGCCGTGAAGAGAGGATCTCTCCCCAGGCGGGAGCGGGGAGGGGGCAGAGGGACAGAAGGGGAACAGGCAGGCTTCCTACCTCCTGGCATGCAAGAGAGACCACAGCCCTGCCTCCGGCTTGTAGCACCACGAGGCAGGGACTCTACAAGACGGACGCAGAGCTCCTCCTCCGGAGAACTGACGCAGCGATGGCGCGCTTACCCTCTCCATACGTTCCTGGCTTTTAATTTCATTTTGGCAGGATCAAAAACACAGTCCTAATGTCTAAAACAGAGAGAGCTACCTGCACCATCCAGCATATTTGTGCAGAATCCTGCAATTTAGCTCGTTTTCCGTCTGATCTTTATACCACGCCACGACTGGGTTTTTTTCTTTTTTACTTTACAATGTTGGCTAAAAATCATCTCCTCATTTTGGGCACTTGGACAGTGAATTTCAGCTGAATGGACATGCAATGTTAGCTTCAGAGTTTATTCGCACGTGCAAAATTGGAAGAGAAAGCGGCAGGAGCGTGACAGGGATAGCATCCCGAAACCCACGTGCGATTACTAGGGAGAACTCAGTTCAAAGAGAAGATAGTCAAGAAATGTCCCCCGCTGCACTGGAAACCAGGGTGTGATCCCCTGGATCCCTGCAGCCGGTTGCCCCAGAAACCAAACTGGTATCCCAGGGTGTCAAAACTAAACGCTAAGACGAGTGGGAAAGTGCAGCCAGGCTTTCTAGCAGGGCACAAGTCTCCGTGCTGCAGTGAGGAGGGAGAGGCCCTTTCTGCGCCGAAGGAAAAGTAAGAGGAGAGCGCTGCAGCCGCACCCCACCGCTCCAGGCAGGAAGGAAACGCAGCGATCCCCTGCGTCCGCCCCGGTTCCTGGAAGAGGTCTACCCAGGACGCGCTCCCAGCGACCGGACACAGAACAGAGCGTGCCGCGGCGAGTGCTGGCGTGCACCCACTTCCACTTCCACCTGCCTCCCGCGCCCCCGAAGCGTTCGGGCTCTCCGCACCGCATCACGACAGCCACCACCATCAGGGCCCAGCCTCTTATCTGACTACACCAGACAGAGCCATGCCTGGGCCTGGATGCACGGGATTTCTAACGAAGCCCTCGGCCTGAGCTTCCACTTGCTGTTGTTCAAAGACCTCAGAGCTCAGCTAGGGTCGCAGCACCTCGGTGAGAAGCAGCAAACTCCCCAACAGATACACGTGCACAGAGCACGCTAGGGGAGTTGAATGCAGGTTACTTACTGCCCGCAGTAACTGTAAACTCGTCACTATTCCCTTTCTGAGATGCCACCTGGGCCCAGCTGCGTTGTCACGGACGTTGCTAAATTTACCCCCGTGCCATCTGGGAAGAGCGCGGCAGGTAAAACGGGTTGCCCAGCTGCATAAACACGCCAACAAACTCTCCCCAGACCTGACGAAAGGCGTTTGTGCCCCAAAGCTTGCAAAGGACGATTTTTCCAACGATTTAGTTGGTCTAATCAAAGATACCACATTGACCCAAAGAACCTTAACACACCCGGGGCAATTTGGTTAAACCAGTGATTCTCAACCGGGGTGTGCGAGATCCTTCCACGGGTGCCACCCAGTGTCAGCACCGCTAGGTGTGCAAACACAGTTCACAAGATTAACCCAGAGATTTCAAACGGGAACCCACAGTCTTATAAACATCCCGACCTCTCACGGTCTGAGCTCTTTGCAATTCAAGACTTAGCCTTGAGCCTAAAAAGGTGGAGAAACCACTGCATTTCACGTGCGCCTCGGAGGGCTCGGCTGGCTTAATGGATTTTGGTTTGATACCAGTATTTTCAACAGTCAGGTTACCGTTCCGTGCTCGGAAGATGTAGGACTCCCGACGTTTCTTGGTTGGACTAGATAGAAAGGCTGCCACGAGCCCTGAGCTGTGCAAATGGCACTGGGCTCCAAGCAGGTGTGCTCCTCTCACAAGTCGCTGCTCGCGAGAGCTATGCGAGGCGCGCGGTGTGGAGGTATTTAGGAATCTGAGGGGCCGGGAGAGGCTGGAAGCCGAGTCCTTCTGCAGGTTCAGGGCCTGGCTCACAAACCAACACGGTCAAGAGATCTCCTAAGCCCCGGGGGTTATTTAGGTATTTATGAGCTGCAGAGATACGTTGCCGTGGATGGGACTTCAGCCATCCACCATGTATGGGCAGAAGTGAGCCCGGTGAAGCTGTGTCGACAGGGCTGGACAGAGTAAATAAATGCGACGGCTTCATGCAGCTCTGGGCACTACCCAAACCACGCGGCTCGTACATGCTGAGAGGGTGTTGAAGTAAGGACCCATCCGTGAATCCTGGCACGGACCGGCGGTTGTATTCTCGACTTCTACAGGAACCGTACATTTACTTAACCAGCCAGTAAATGAATCCTAAAGCAAGCCAGGTAAAATCAGCTTATTTAATGAGCTGGACAGCTGACAGTTCCTTAAAACCGGAATCTAAAACTTCTAGCTGAACTCACCGTGGCAGGGCCCAGCCCCTCTTCTTAAGAAAATGTGCGTCTCCTGGGCAGTAAAATAAAGGGACTGTGTGTACGGTGCAAATCTGCCCTGCCTTCTGCCTGCTTTTGAACAGTAAAGGCTTTATGTGCCACTGGAAACTGAAACGAGTCTAAATGCAAGACAGTGGCAGTCTCTGAGTTTCTTAAATTCATTTGAAGAACTGCCGTTTTGCTCTAGTCAAAACTTTCCCCTATAACATAAGGGTCTCATGCAAACAGAAATCAGACACCAAACCGTAACTACAGCTGCCGATCGGACCGGCTGAGCCTTCCTGAATGCTCCCAGCCAGGAAGGGGAAAAACACGTACGATTCCCGTGCTACTTGGCTCTGAAGCGCAAATGCGAAAACCTAAGACTCGTCACTTCAAGGAAGGGAACAATTGGCCGTGGTCCCCGGCTGCAGCCCAGCACGTGGAGACCGGGAACTGCGGGAAGAGGAACAGCACAATGATTTTGTTGTGACCTTCTTCCACACCCACCTAGTAACGTTATCATTGCACTGAATTCCTGATGCTTGCATTATGAAGCACTGACAGAAGTGCACCGGGCGCCTGCATCTGTCTCCGTGTGGTCAGCGAGTAAAGGAAGACCGGGACTGCCTCTGGCTAATGTCGCCGAAAGTTTCTCAACTCCCGCTTTGATGCTTCACCTTTGGCTACGGCCCGGCAGCGCAGCCAGCCAAAGGGTACCGTGTTAACAACCGCTTTGTGCAAGCACAGGCGCATCAGGGAGCTGAAGCCAACTGGCTGCGCTCACAACACTCCCCGCGGCTGCCGTCACGATCGCCTGCATGTTCTGCATGTTATTGCTTGCTTCTTGTCTCACGTCAGATCTGTTTTCAGGCAGCCGCAGCAGCTCCGCTGGTCCTAAAGCGCTCTCGGTATTATGAGCAGAGGTTTAGGGTTCTGCTCTACCATTGCCCGCATGCAGGACAGGACATATTTGAAAACCATAAGTGGCTTTATACAACTCTTTATACAACCAGAAGTGGCAAATGCCCCGTGCCCCCTAGTAAACACGTGAAGTGCGCAGGGATGGCTCTGCATATTTAAGAGGAGGCAGATAAACGTGGAAAAAACAAATCAAAGTATGCCAGGGATAGTTTCCTTTAAACCAGCTCAGCAACCTTTTAAGGCTGAGGGTTGGATTAACCTACTTGGGGTCAACGGCGTGCCAGCACGTGCTGGCATCCAGCTGCCACTGGCATGGGAAAGCACCTGCATCACCTCCGCCGGCACAAGGAAGGACACTGCCACCAAAGCCCCATGCCTGCGGGCTGGATCAAAGGGCTTCAAAAGGCTGCCAGAGCCCTGCTTTAAACATCTCAGAAAAGCCCTGAGCGTATCCGCTAGACCGCTGGCGAGAAGCCGCTCCTGAATTCACTGGGGAGGGGAGGGAAAGTCGATGCTTCAATCAAGCAAGCCAGAATAAAGTAGTGTCTCATCATTACAACATGTAGCAAAGATCTTCTCCAAATCCAGCACAACGTCATGGCCATGTTCCAGCTCGAGATGCTGCACGATTAGTTTTACCCACTCCTTTATAATGGAAATTGTTCACAGTTTAGCTGCCGAACGCAGCACATCCATTCCCCGGGTCTGCTCTGTAGTTGGTTTCCCAACAGGCGAGTCTGATCTTCTCCGCTCCCTTGCTCTTCCTCGGGGGTCCCCGGTTTGACGTACTCATCGTACCAGCAAGACTGAAGTCAGGAGTACTGCGACCATCCAGCCCAGCACAGGCCTGCCTCACCAGAAGCGAAGCCGCTTCCAGAGCCGTCAACCCTCGAGCATCCCGCGAGCTGTAGGGAGGGTCATGCCGCCGCGATCCGAAGCCTCTAAGGAAAAGGAATCGACTTCAGTGAGCTCGAGAGCCCGCGCGCTACATCCACTCCGAAGCCACGCCACAGACTGCAGTCGGGAAGCACTTTCCCAAAGCAGCTTAGGACCCCGAGCCACGCGCACTGCTGCCGGGACTGGAGTTAATGTTCGTGTTCATACCTCCAGCGAGGTAATTTGACTTAACCAGGTAAAAGGCCGGCGAAGGCCAGGCGAGCTCATCGCGCCCTGCATTGGGCTGTAACCTAACTGCTAACGCCCGCTGAAGCTACAAAGTGCCTGGAGCGAACTCTCGCCTGCTCCCCTCCCACCAGCGGAAACAAGGCCTCTGCGCTTTTGGAAACTTGCTTGCTGGCGTCCGAGTGCCAGGCCAGCAAAGCAGCGTCTAAGAACTTGGCCTTGCTTTCTTCTCCGCGGCAGAATGAGGGAGCAGATGTTTCTTTCTGAACTGGCCTTTGAAGACTCACTCGCACCTCAGCCCCCATTTGGAGAGTCAGGTTGGGAGCATGGATTATCATTTATTACCATGTACTTGCTTGGTCATCTCCTCTTCTTCTGGACGAGGCTTCAGCTGCACTTATCCTAGCTACAGTTTGCAATGGCAACAGCGCTTTGGGGTGTCGAGGCACAGGGTCAGCGCGTTGTTGGGATCGGGCCCTGTGCAAGGTGTCCCTAGCGGAGGGTCACAGGCCGCTGCCGAGCGTGCGGCTGCTTGCTTTCGCTGCAGTGTCAGCTGAACAACTGCTCCAGCTTCCAGCGATTTACAAAAAATAAAATAAAAATAACCCCGTCCTGACTTCCAAGACGAGCGCCCGTTCGAGGAGCTCTTTCCAGAGAAGACGACAAAGGCTTGGAAATGCAGGTGGGGAGCGCGGTCAGCGGAGCTTCAACCCCATCCAGAACCGCCCCGTACCCCTCCATGAGCCTCCCGCACAGATATCACAGCATGAAAACCCGGCACCCAGCTGGCTCCTTGGAAATGGGACTGAACGGTTCCCCACTGATTTATCTGGGCTTCCAACACGTCTGTGCAAATACCAAGGGGTGAAGCCAAGTTCAGTTCAGCTGTGTAGACCGGGGTGGGGGGGCAGCTTGTTTTCTGGCTCATATTTTAAAAGCCGCCAAGGGTGCTTGGGACCTCTGCAGGGGTCGAAGCCCAGGGGCCTTTCCAGGGAGCTGCCAAGGTCTGGTCCACGTGGAGATACTGGGTGAACAGGAGAGCAGCCTTGCTCTGCTCTGCCAGCTCCCACAAGGCACAAACCTCTCCAGGCACGTCAGCCCGAGCCGTTCTGGGGCGGCAAGACAAGGCACGACTCCTGGGGCAAGCTTCCCCGTCACGTTTTCCTCATCGTCCAACAGGCCGGCAAAATCCTCCCCGCGGAGATAAAAGGAGACGTGCCAAATCCTGGGAATTCCCAAGTTGGTTTCTCTGGCCGGCGGGGGTGGGGAAAGACCGCGGGACTAGAGAGGTAGCGAGCTGCGTTAGCCTGAAGTTTCTTATTTAAATCCATAAATAGCAAATCTTCCCCTCGACTTTAATCTAAATGTAAATGCTTAACACAACCCGTGTTTCCCTCCAGTTATCAGCGGGGCTGGTTGCTTTACTGGCATTGTGCTCGCGATGCGAACGCTTGTGCACACTTACGCACGCTAACAAGATTACGAACCGCCCCAGAAAAGACGAGTGGAGACTTTTATGGACCAGCAGGTCTGAGCAACAACAATGATAAATCACTCGCGATGGCTCCGAGGGCAAGGCTGATATTAAAGGCTTGCTGTATTGATTAGTGTCTGGAGCGCGCAGACATTCATTACTAGAGATGGATGCTAAGTGATGTTTCACATCTTCTTTATACAAATCTGCTTGCACAACTGTAGGCCTTCCACGCAGTAGGTCTGTGAAATAAATAGTGTGGAAACACGTAAATACGAGCCAGTCTTCCCAACGCTCCAGAGCATCGCATCTCCACTCCCGAAAACACAGGTGGGAAGGAAAAAACCCTTAAGAAGCGGGACTTCTGCCCTCGAGAGGCGCGCGGGCTCGTATCACCGCGTGGGGGTTCACGCGCCGGGTGGAGCGCTCCAGGCTGCGACTTTCAGCTGGGAGCGTTTAGCAGCCGACTACTCCGCTCCCTTCATCATTTACATTAAATGTTCTTTACAAATTCCCAGCTAACAATTTTTGTAACCAAACGCAGCGTGCGCACACTTCTATTCAATAATAAAAACGTCCTTTGGCCCCCAGACAACTTATTATCCGCAGCCCTGTGTACCTGACAGATAGAGAAAAACGAACACGTTTGACCGATTCCCCGACCCCTCAACAATGGGCTTCTTTGTGAGCCTTTAATATCCTTATCAGGTCTGTCTAGACACCCTGACAGCAATTGTCCCTAGTAATGTCAAAATGCACTCTGACCCTTCTTCTCATCCTCCAGCTCGGCTAGAAACATTTCAAGGGGACGAACGCAAGAGCCAATTAGCTTCACAGTCCACGGGGCACACCTGTGTCTGGCTGACCTGGACACCTCTGCACAGACAACAGACTCTTTGATGCGAGGGGTGAGCCAGAAGATTGAAGCAAGCAGGAAACTAGTTTCAACATTATTTCTTTCTCTCTCTCTCTTCCTTTCTTTTATTTTTCTAAAGGCCTGGATAAAACCTAGCTTTGACAGCTCACCCAAAGAACGCAGTTGAGAAAATTAAAAAAAAATAAGATACTTAAACAACCTAGTATATGTCCAGCTCTGTAAACAGGAGACAAAAGACCTCTATTTCATATAAAACCCATTATTTTAGGGGTGTCCGTAATAAGGACCTTTTTTTAAAAAAAGGTCATGCAATCAGAGCTGAACTTCTGTTCTTTTAAGGTGATGTATGTATGTATGTACGTATGTACGGTGTAGGGCACAGCTCCTAGCCTCCAGCCTTGTTTACAGAACCGGTCTCTCTCCTCATCTGCACAAAAGCAAAAAGCAGTGAACTTCACATTATTAGAAAGCCGCAGTGATTATTTAAGATAGACTCTATTTTACCAAATGCAAGTAATAATTTAGCTTTCAGGAGCAAATAAGTCATTGCAGTTTGAAAGAAACACCACCCCCCCCCCCCCAAAAAAAACAAAACAAAAACCCCAAACCATATTTACGTCCTACATGCAAACAAAAAGCCACACAAAACCAAAAGAACTGGAGAGAAAAGCAGAGAATTTTATCCTCGGGATGCAGGATAATAAAAGATGTAATAAACCAGAACTAGCTTAGCCCTAGAGCTAGGAAGGATTTACAAAGATTGTTTAATTGATTTTTCTTCTATTAAAATGCAGATCACACCGTCTGGGATTCAGAAACTCAGACACATGTCTTTGTGTCCACTCAGCTCCATGAAGTCCCCTGTCTGAAACTTGCACAATGCCCAACTCGCACGTGTTCAAAAGACATGCTGTTCCTTTTTGTCTGGGCCTCTCGGCACTGGGGCAGAGTTGGGAAAAGGCAAATCCCTCCCTCGCTGCTTGAAAGTTCGGTTTTCTGGGATTCCGAGGCAGAATCTGCCAATAAAAGCAGCTGAAGTTCAGTATTCTCAGACAACCTGTCACGAGAGTCCCCGGCAATATCCTCCATTCCTTCCCCTACTGCAAGCAACCGTGGCTTAAGGCTGAAGGAATTCCCTTAAAATCTTCTCTCGATGCAGATCACAGATTTGACTCGATCTTCTAAAGAGAAGAAAAGTCACCAACTCCATTATCTCCGCCACCCCGGAGACACGCTGGCCCCTGTATATAACCTCCCTTGTCCACAGAAGAAGTGGTTTGCCAGGGATAACTGCCCTCGTGCCAGCGAGAGGTGGGCAGGAGCAGCCGGCCCCACCACCTAATAGCGGGTGATAGTCGCTGCAGACGCACGCACACGTGCACACACTTTTCCTGACCTCGGGCTAGCAAACCCCATCTCCGAAGTACACGCAGCCCCAAAGAGCCCACGGTGCCGGAGGTTCAGTCCCCTTGTACCAGTCACAGCATTAGGCAGCTGGCTGGCCCCCCAGCAGTTGACTGGAACGGATTCTAGTTTGGGATTTAATTTACCAGCTTTCTACAGAATACGTTCAACCCTGAGCTCTGAGGGGGATGGAGGCTGGCTGGGAAGAAAAATACGCCTATTTTCCTGGGCAACTGTACGGAGACGTACCCCGACCTTAGCGCAGCTCTCGCAAGCGAACACTGAGGCAGGGCACTGCAGGGAAAGCAGGATTCCTCTGTTCACGGAAGCGCTGACAAAGCCCGACTTCTTGCTGGCATCTAGCGCGCGTCTTTTAAGACCATACAGCAAAGCACACGTATGACCACGCGCGCAGGCAGAGCACGACGGGCATAAGCTTCCTATGTAATGATTTGCTCAAGTAGTAACACCACTTTGTAAACGCTCCCCACGGGAACACTGAAGCCTACTCGCATTTCAGAGGTAAGCAGGGGTTAAGTGACATGCCCAAGGCCTTTACTCTGGGACATGACCTCATGAGTTGCACGCACTAAAAGCTATGCCCATCCACTACGCAGATCTCTGGCGAGGGAGGAAGGTCTCAGGTGTTTAAATCCCCGAAACCCCCTTCCCCCAATAGTCTGCACTTTTCAGGGGTAAGAAAGGGAAGCAACAGTTAAAAGGATGGTATTTGAGGAGTTATTCTGCAAATCCTTCGTTCTGCTTAACTACGGTTCTGCAGTGGGGCAAAACCCCACTTCCCCGGGGAGCGCTGGGTTTTGACAGACAAATCAAAGGCGCCGTTGGGTGATCATCGCGGCGCCTGGGGTCCACACGCCGCGGCCGATATCCTGGGAGCACGGTTTGGCAAAGGACATACCATACAGTCACAAACTCCAGGTTTGCAAGGGAGGGGGGATGACAGAAACACGCCAAGGGTTTGGGTGGTGTGGTTACCTGAACTGCAATCCAGCTGGCATTAACCGCGTGCTCTCCAAACGGACCAAACCCTGAAACAACAACAGGAACGACACAGTGAGGACACGACTCTCGCAGGCTCGGCCGGACTTCGAGGCACGACGCGGCTCGAACTGTCCTGTTTTAAACGCGTCTCGGGGAGGGGGTGGGGGGATTGCGTGCGCACGCGACAGCGTCCTCCTCCAGTCCCGAGTTCTGGATCACTTACATCCGAGTAACAGGTTGAAACTGTTCCATCTTCCAAAACGCGGGGCTGGCGGAAAGCACGCGCGCTACCTCCGGACTGGGCGCGGGCAACAGGTCGTCTCGGGCGCTGCTCTTCCCCGCGAGGAGCGTGTCCCTCCCCCACCCCCACCCCGGGATAGCTCTGGCTCCCGTTACAGAACAGCACCTCGTTACGGGACGTTTCTGTCCTCGAGGCTGGACCCCACCCCGCAAACGCAGCAGCCTGCCAGCCACCTCCCCGCCAAACCTGCCCCGCGATTCCCATCGCCCGGGTTAGCTTCACCAGGGAGGTGGAGAACGCGAGCGGTGAGGACAGTCCTGCAGAGCGGACTTGCCCCCTTCGCCTGCTTTCTAATGAATAACTCAGGGTTAACGAGTAACTCGTAACCCCCCGGGGCTGAGCCCGCACGCAAAGGTTAAGCAATTCATCTGCGTGCAAAGTTGCATCGATAGACTTTGATTTGAACTTTCAGGCAGCACACGTCGCCGTTAGCGTACGAGGATCTGGGGTACGAGGAGTTGTCCTGTAAGCTGCGTCCTGGCTGCCAGCATACGGCCACGGACGTTTTGAGTCCAGCCAAGCCCTCGCGTCGCCCCCGGCCGGCCCGCGCGCAGGCGACCCGGCTG
>NW_005842344.1:735901-736151 GCF_000455745.1 Alligator sinensis
CGTGCAGCGCTGCACGTCTGGGAGGGGTTGTCCATTTTGAGGGGACCTGTCCGGGGGGTGGCGCGCAGCAGTGCAGCGGTGCACGTTGGAGAGCGGGTGTACATTTCGAAAGTACACATCTGGGGACTGGTGCACGCCCGTGGTGCGCAGCAATGCAGTGGTGCACATCTGGGAGGGGTTGTACGTTTTGAGGGGACCTATCTGGGGGGGGTGCACACCCGTGGCGCGCAGCAATGCACTGATGCACATC
>NW_005842344.1:736540-743705 GCF_000455745.1 Alligator sinensis
TGAAGACGGCGCAGAACCACCCCATGGTGAGTGCGGCCCGGCCCCTGGTGGCACGCGGGCGACGGAGACCCGCCGCCTCGGGGTGCATTGCTTTCGTCGCGTTGGCCGACTCTTAGCCCGGGCCAGGCCTGGGGCGCGGGGGCGGCGGCCCGAGCGGCTGACCGGAGCTTGGACTCGGCGCGGCGCCCGCCTGCGGGAGGAGACGCGGCCGTTTGACGCAGGGCAGCGGCTCTGGCCAGGCAGCGGGGGCGGACGTCTGCAGGCGCTCTGTGCCAGATGGTAGACCGTTAGGGCTGGGGGGTCGTTGCGCGCCGATCTGGACGGCCTCGTCGTCACGCGCCGGTCTGGAAGTTTTCCTCCGAGCCTCCGCGCTCGAAGCGTGACGAGGAAGCTCCTCGCCCGAGCGCGCCCTGGATTCGGGCAGGTTGCCTGCAGTCGCTGCGGCTCCTTCCCTGGGGTGCTGGTTGTCTGATGCGACTTCCCTGTGTTTCCAGCTGGTGGAGCTGAAGAACGGCGAGACCTACAACGGGCACTTGGTGAGCTGCGACAACTGGATGAACATCAACCTCCGCGAAGTCATCTGCACGTCCCGGGTAAGTGCTTCCTGTTTATCCCGCCGGCCCCACGCTGGTCTGGCTGCTCCTCGTGCTGCGCTCCAGCAAGCTCGTGCTCCAGCGTGCGGCTGGGAGAGATGTCTGACACCAGTTAGTCTGTTGGGTATTTTCCCTGTAAAGTTTCACACCTGAGATGTCAAAGTGAGCATCTCTCAAGTACAAATTAGTGCTTTTACACGTGCTGCCAACAGGCAGAGGAGCTAGCGATAAACTCATGGGAGGGAAGTGCCTGTTCTCCAAGCTGGGTGCCGTGGCTGCAGGAGGAGGCGTGCCTTGCCTCCCAGTTCAGAGGAAGCGAGGCCCGAGGAGGAGGGCAGGAGGCGCGTGCCGCACAGGGGGACGCGGAGACTTCGTGAGACGAACTGAATCTGCTCGGACCGTGGCTGCCCTGCTGCTGAGTGGGAGGCCTCAGTGCGCTGGTGTTGAATCTGGCTTGGCCGCGCAGCGCAGCCACACTTGGCGCTAATCCTGCCTCACCTTTCCTAGACACTGGTCTCATTGGTGTAGTTCGTATGTGGTTCGGCTTCCTTTTAACACTCGTCTGTCCCTGAAAACCATTTGTGACGAAGAGAAGCGACTCTGCCTACCTGCATTAGCTGCGCTTGCCTGGTGTCTGCCCGCTCTGGCGAGTCCTGAGGACACCTGGCCAAGGGCGCACGAGGGCTTCTGCCTTCTCTCTTGACAGCGCTGCAGGGAAACTTGCAGAGCTCAACACCAGCTCCCTGAAGCCTGCACGATCAGGTGCTGCCTGGCTGGGATACGCCGCGTGATCCTCACGGCTTGTCCATCCTCACTCCCTTCAACGCCCAGCCAGGCTTGCAATAGGAGACCGCAGATGGCAGAAGTCTGTGCGTCCTGCTGACTGGGCAGTGGGGTGGTTGGCTGTGCTGCTTCGTCAGTGCTTGCACAGCACAGGCCGTGTCATTGATACAACAGTCACAAGTTCTTGGGCTTGCAGTGGGGCATTACCGAGTGCAGGGCTTGCTTCGTATCTCTGTGAAAGCGGGAGGATTAGCAAGCTTCCTCCAGGGCACCGAGCAGTTCGCACCTGGAAAACAGCAGCGCCGTGCCGCGCCATCTTCCTGCCAGAACTCTCTACCAACGTCCGTATTTCCTAGAGGACCTTGCGGGGCCCCTCCAGCCCTGCTTTGCTGTAATTCAAGCACGGTTCTATTCTTTGTCTCCTCACACGACAGCGTCCCTGCATCACCAAAGGCCCACGGCTGCAGTGTGAAAGAAGCTCCTCCTGTCCTCCCTGTCGGCTGGCATGGGCGAAAACCTCATGTTTGAATTGACGCGCGCCTGCGTGTGTGATGAGCCCCAGGTTTTGCTGTACGAGTCTGAGCCGGTCCCTGTGGAACAACCCGGTCTCTGACACGGGTCTGTAACCCACTTCGTTAGGACAGTCCTCACACCCACACAGAGCTATTAGTGTTTCCTTTTATTGGCTGACTAAGCTCCTGCCACCAGGGGGAAATCTTCCTCCTACTTGTTCAACCCAGCAGACTGGCCTGGCAGGATCAGAATGCATTACTGGGGTTGCCTAATGGGGCCGCGAGGCAAACAGCCTGATCCCCGTCCCTCCCCTACAGCCCAGGAGCTGTCTGTTCCCACTGACAGCCACTGCCTCTTCATGCTGTGGGGATGGGCTTTGTGCTATGTGGGGGCTGCCCCTGTTCTGTCTGGGGATAGTTGCATGAAAATTACATTTTAATTGCTTCTAAATCTCTTCTGTCACTTCCCTGCCTGTGGTATCCTGCTCCTCACTAGCAGAGAAGTGTCACAGAAGCCTTGGAGGGGATTCAGCAATAGCTTTTTGAGTTACTCTGTGAGGACCAAGGTCTGTGGAGGGGGAAGGTCCTTCTCAGAGTGGTTCCCACTTGACCTGCATCTGGAAGGAAATGACAAAGCTTCAGAGGCTCTGAGAAAGCTTGGCAGTCATGACACAAGCCCCCGGGAAATCTGTCTCCACCCCAGGGAATTGTACCCCAGTTCCAGGCAAGGGCAATATCCAACAGCAAGGTAGCTGCTTCCCAGAAGAGCTGTTTCTCTGGGTGTGGTGGCTTGTCATAAAGCAAGTCTGCATAACCTTGGCCCGGCTCTGACTTTCAGTAGACCACAGTGGAAGGCCCCTTCCCCATTAAATCATCAAGAGGGAGGATGGGCAGGACTTTGGGTGAGAGCCCAGGAGCTGGGTGGTAAAGGCCCAGACCCGTGTTGGTTTCCCAGCCGTGCGTGCTTGTGCCAGAAGTGATGCTGCCTCTTGCTGGAGTTCCTGCAGGAAGTGGGGGAGGCTTTGCACTGCTGCGGCGTGAGAAGCGGTGACCCCCAGGCCGCCCTCTCTCTGTTTCTGCTGCAGCAGCGAGTTGGCCGTGGCCACCCTGCTGTTGGTGCTGACGCAGCTGCCACTTAAAAGAATACGCGCGCCGGGGAGAAGTGGGCAGGCCTCCATGGGACGCGATGCTGTGGCTCCCGAGCTAGTTTCCCGGAACCAGCCGCTGGGTGGCACAGAGCTACACCCAGAGCAGTGAGCTGGGCTGGCTCCGGGCTGCGGTTTGTTTGTTTGCTTTTCAGAATCCAGAAACCAGGAAGTGAAGGATCCTGGTGGGTCGCTGGGGCTGCTGGGCAGGGGTGGGTTGGGCGGGCTTTGGAAGGGAGCTGTTTTCCCGGTGTGCCTGCCTTATCGCTACAGCTCCTCCAAGCAAGCAGCTCTCGGATAACCCCTGTGGGCACAATGGGCTTGCAGCCAGGTCTGTGTCCCTGTGTGGGCCCCCCCGCCCCAAGTGAGTTATTCCAGAATCAGATGTCCACATGCGCTGTGGTGTCCTGGGAGTTGTGTAGCAGCAAGTTCCCTCCTCCATGTCGAGCACGGTACAAGTTAACAAAGGCAGGGCGGGATCTCTTCTCCCCTCCTCCAGTGACATCACGAGCCAGCCTGTTCTGGGCCGCCGTTCAGCTCGGCCATGTCCGTGACTTCCCTTGTTCCCACCACCGGGCCGATCTGGGCGCGTAGGAGCTGCATTCCAGGGGCAGCGTCCTCAGGAGGTTTTGAAACTTTGCTCCTGAGGAAGCAAAAGAGCCAAGCATATCAGGGCCGCCCCAGGACTCAGCTCTGAACCTGGTCTTTGGGCTCTGCTGCTGCAGCCCCCTGTCTCCTCCCAAATGTGCCTGGGAGTATCAGCCCCCACGTTCACCCTGCTCTCTGGAGCCCCTACCAACACAGCCCTCGAGGCCTGCATTAGCACCCTGGACACTGCCAGAGGGATGGAGCTGCTGGGCCCCTTCCTGCTGGGGCTCCCAAGCAAGTTAAAAAGCCCTGGTCCTTTTGCCTGCAAATCGGCCGTTCTAAGCTATCGTGTTTCCCTTCATCCCGTGTTTCCTTTCCACCCCGCTCTTGGTCCCTGCCAGTGATCTGCTGTGTCCCTAGGGTAGTGGCAGAGAAGGGCCTGTCCCCTCCCCCTCGCCTGTCTGCCTGCGTGGTGGAGGTTGTTCCACCCGCCCTGGGGCTGCTGTGTTGAAATGGCAAAGGCAGATGGGGAAGTCCCCTCCCCCGGGTTTGGGGCTTGCATTTATTATGGAGAAACCCAGCCTTGCCAATGAGGCCCCATCATGGTTTTCAAAAGAGTTGTGTCCCTTCCCTGAAACAGTGGGGCGGGCCGGGTGCCCAGAGCAGGCTGCGTGCGCCTGGGGTCCTGTGCCAGCCTAACCCTCACTCTTCCTGCCAGGATGGGGACAAGTTCTGGAGGATGCCAGAGTGCTACATTCGCGGCAGCACCATCAAGTATCTGCGCATCCCGGACGAGATCATCGACATGGTGAAGGAGGAGGTGGTGTCCAAGGGCAGGGGCCGCGGCGGGTTGCAGCAGCAGAAGCAGCAGAAGGGCCGTGGAGCCGGAGGCACCGGGCGAGGTAAGGAGCTGTTTGTTCTTCAGGCATCGGTGGGGTGGAGCCAGGCCCTGGCTGTTGCTGCCCAGCCCAGCTCTGGGGCTGGGGGAGGGAGAGATCAGTTCTGTGAAGGGCCTGTCTGAGGAGTGAGTCCACGGTAGGTCTGTCAGCAAAGCACATTGCCCTGGGGAGGGCCAAGGGGACAGAGACTCCTGCCTCCTTGCCTAGCTGGGTAGGAGATGACCAGGCACCTCCCTGAACTTCACCACGGCAGACTCCTCTGGGGCTGGCGTGTTGGGACGTGTCTGGGGTGAGCCGCACACTCCTGCTTCTTGCCCGAGTGTCAGGCTGTCACTTTATTGGCGCGTCAGCTTGAGGCCGTGAGAAGAGGCTGTGCCTAAACATGCCTGGGCTCTGACTGGTGCAGAGAGGGGTGTTCTCTGCCTCCTGGAGCGCCCTGCCGTTCCCTCCCCTTATCTCTTCGCTGAGCAGAGTCCGGCTTGCCTGTCTGCATTCTTGCACCTCCTCCAGAAGGGCCTGGGCGTGCTACATGGCGGCAGTGCCACTTACCTCTCTGAATGCCCCTCCCTTCCCCCACCCTGCAAGAAACCTGTCAGGGCTGCAGCTGCCGTCGAGATCTCTGCTTGGGGTTCCCTTCCCTGCCCAGCAGTCCCCTAGCTCTACTGCAGGCCCAGGCACCGCTGCCCCCCCATCCTGCTTCCCACCTGTTGTCCGTGGGACCTGGTGAGGCTGTGGGCTCCCTTCTGTGGCCCCTCTGTGAGGCTGCCCCAACAGGTGTCCTGGCCCACGTGTCAACATGGCATAGGTGCCCAGTGATGCAAGCCCAGCTCTGGGTGCTGCGGGGCTGCGGAGAAGGGGTTACACCCTTGTTTGCGTGGAGCGTCTCAGGCTTGTCCCTGGCGCAGCCTCATCTCTGGCTGCTGGTGCAGGGGCGGGTAGGAGGCTGCGTACAGTCAGATGGCTTGAGCTTGGGGCTTGCCAAGGGGGCTCCGTTTTGCAGGAGCTTCAGGCAGCATCTGGTGGAGCAGAACTCGGGCTGCAGCTGCTCCCTCCGAGCTCTCGAGAGGCAGAAGTGACCTTTAGAACGTGAAAGCGCCTTTTTTCTTTCCTCCCTCCTGCTCTGGTGGCCAAAGCACTTGGCAAAGCTGCTCCCGGCTGTTTGGGTAAACACATTGCATGAAGCAGTTCCTCTCATGCCCTGCGCTGTGGAAATATCTACCTTGTGGGGAGTGGAGTTGACTTCTCCGTCGGAGGAGGAGCTCCCTGATGCTTTGTGTAACTTTAATTAGCTTATGGAATATTTGAAAGAGAAGCTTTAGCATTTGCTAATTAGCTAAACAGCTTGGCTGCTGTCACGGAGGCATTAAGAGGGAAGGCCGCCTCACTAAGATGGTAGGAGGGAGATGCCAGGGTGTCATTGCGTGTACAGTTGAAAGCATTATTGTTCTCGACATGGGTGATCCTTGGTCTCCTGCCCTGTTGGCCGGGGGGAGGAGAGGAGCACCGTTGTCCAGTGTCAGCTTCTCGGAGAGGACTTAGCACTTCGCTTGAGGCCCTGAGCACAAGCAGCGTGTGGTAGCTGCCCGGCGAGGCCCCAGGTAGAAGATAGGCAGCCTGGCCTGTCTTGGCCTCCCACCCCCCAGGCCCAGTGTCCGTGGAGCAGGGGTAGGCAGAGTGAATCCCAGAGTACCCGCATTGCTGGCACACCCCAGTAACCCTGAAGAGGGCTCTGGCAGTGTGCCCAGTTTGACACTAAGCCAGCTTAGTTTGGGGCACAGTGGAGCAGCTCTGGGCACAGCTGGGTCAGGGCTGACCGGCAGTCTGTGTGGCTGAGGACCCCATCGCAGTGTCCAGTCACCTGCCTCTTGTCCCCAGTGTAGACAGGTGCAGAAGCCAGGCATAGCCAGGCAGGGGTCTGTCCTGTATCTTCTTCAGCCTGGCCCAGAAAGCGGCTTAGTCCTGCGTCCCTTGGGTTGCTCCACTCCTCACGGGGCGCTATGAGGGAGCCTCCGGGTCTCACTGGGGCGTCGGTGCTCTCGGTCGCTTGTTGCCTTCTACAGACACAGCCCCTAGCGCTTATGGCCACGGCTTAGTCTGCTTGTAAGGGCTACAGCACCCTGCTCCTGTCGACGCAGCAGCCTTGGAATAACCTCTGCCAGCCCCTTCAGGTGGGAGGAGGTGGCTAGAAAGCAGGAGCTTGGGAGGTTTTGCTGACTTTGCAGAGGAGGCTGGGAAATGGGAGCCTGCCCTCTGGGGCCATGCAGGGGTCTGCAGAGCTGGGGGCCACTGCTGCTGACTGGCATCATTCTCTCCCTGCCTTTCCTCTTCCCCAGGTGTGTTCGGAGGCCGCGGCCGAGGGATTCCAGGCAGCGGCCGAGGGCAGCAGGAAAAGAAGCCAGGCAGGCAGTCTGCAAAGCAGTGAGCAGCTGCTTGTACCCTGCCCAGGGACAGTGCTGGGAGCCTGGCTGGTTTGTCATCGCAGGGCTGCCAAGTGTTCAGAGGTGTTGGATCCTTAGCCTGCCGTTAGTCAGCTGAACGGCACCCGAATCGCAGCGCATTGCATCGCGTGAGCCCCTTCAACCCTAGTCTGCTGGAAGACCTAGGTTCATTTGTCCTTTTTTTTTTTTTTTTTTTAGTCGGTAACT
>NW_005842344.1:743729-754942 GCF_000455745.1 Alligator sinensis
TGCCGGAAGAACTAGGTTCTTTTTTTCGTTTTTTTTTTTTTTTTTAGTCGGTAACTCCATAATTGGAAGTATTTGCGTTCCTCTTTCTGTCGACAGAGGCGTGGGCCGCGGCTCTCCAGAGAAGAGCCAAGGGCTGGTTAATTCTTTGGGCTCTCGAGTTTTAATAAACAAATGTCCCTCGCGCTGTTCTCAGACACTTGCAAGTGCTTCCCAGGCGGCTCGGGCTGGGTGTCTGTGTGTGTAACTGGACAGGCTGAGGGCTGCTTTTTGCATTTGTAACTTGCAGCTTGTTCGTTAGGATTGTGGAATCAGAAGGATATGGTGCCTGCTGAGGAGCAGTGCAAGCGCTTTCCTTTGTAGAGCCTTTTTAACTCTCACCTGCTCCCATGCCTTTGTAACTGGGAAGGTCTCTGCCTTGGCCGTGGCTGGGCCACAGGCTGGGAGGAGCCACTTGGCGTTTGTGTGATGAAAACCCAGACACGGTTGATTCCCCATTTTCTGACACTGGCACTTCAGTCCCTGTGTGTGATGGGACCTCAGGGCAGCCTGGCATACGATACCAAGAAGCCTGCGCGTTCGTGTGCAAACTGTGCTCTCTCTTTGGGACGTACCTACATTGAAGGTATGCCCCACGCACAGGTGCTACTCTTGAGAGGACACCTGGGTTTCTCTGCTAGGGGTTGGATTAGATTCCTTAAGGTTCAGATTTGCCAGGAAACGTTCCTTTTGTGAAAGGTCCGACGTGCTTCATCTTCAGGCTCTTCTTTGAAGGAGGGGGGTTCGTTGAGGCCTCTCTGGAGTCCCTGCAGTAGAACCGATGCATCCCAAGCTGCTTGTCTGGTGCCCCGTACAGAGTAACAGCGTGATGGAGTCCAGCCCCTCTGCAGCCGCCGAGATCCTGGCTTTCCTGCTGGATGCGCTGGCCAGGAAGGCAGTATCCGGCCCTAGCAAGGTCAGGGACTGCAGTGGGGCAGGCTCGTGTGAATGAGCAGCTCCTCGCGTGGGGACGGTGGAGGCAGAGCCTTCCACCCCTCTGGGCTGACGGGGGAAGCTGCTCTGGGGCAGCGTCACGGAGCCCTCGCTCTGCTCGGGGCACCTCCCTTCAGTGGTGTTGGCCGCCTGTCCTGAGCGAGAGCAGGTGTCAAGCACCGCTTGCGTGTGGCCCCAGTGCTCACCTGCAGCAAGCGCCACCTCGCCCTCCTGTACCAGGGCTGGGCATGGCCTCCTTGGCAGCTTTACGCCTGCACTGCGCTCATGCAGGAGACTGGGTGCTGGAGCTGCAGCTGGCTGTGCCCTCTCCTGCCTGCCTCTGGTCAGCCTGGCCCGTGCATTTGCTGGGCGCTTGCAGTGACACACAGGGGACATAAGCCTGACCAAGGGTCCTTGCAGCACAGGGCAGTGGGCGCTGGCTCCCATCTGCCCCACGATGGGAATTCAAAGCGAGTGTCACTACGGGGCATCGCCCAAGCGCAAGCTGGGCCGCACGTCGGTCTCTTCCCCTTCTCCGCCCAAGCCCCTGGTTCCAGCCAGGAGAAAACCTCATGCGCTGCAGCTGCTCTGGCAGAGGAACAGCCACTGTTGAGGGCGGGGTGGGGGGGAATGGGGTCCAGCCCAGCTGCCCTGGCTCTCGGGAAGGCTGCAGACGCCCATGCCCCTCCCTCAGTTTGGCCCTGCCCCAGCACTGTCCGGCTCCTTGGGAGAGTCGGGGCCTGCTGCCCTCACACTTTCTAGGGCCTGCCTTTCCCTGCACAGCTGCCCCGTGTGCTCGCCTGCCTGCAGCGGTGGTGGGGCCGGTGGATGGAGTCCGTTGTCCGGGGCCAGGAGATTCAGTGGAACTGGAGATAATCCCTCTCGTGGCTCCTCGGCTGACTGGCAGCAGCTGAACAGCCTCACCCCGCAGCTAACGGCTTCGCTGCACCTGCGAGTCCCAGGGCACCCAGTTCCAGCTCTGTCCTGTCCCGTTTTCCCCCCAACACACACAGTCGTTCTCTCCCATGGGAGCAGTTTGATGCCAGCGCAGCAGGGACACCCTGCCTCCAGCAGTGGCACAGCCCTCCGGGGCCAGCTGCAGCTCCAGCATGCGACATCTTGCTGCAGCTGTCCTGAACTGCCCAGGCCGGCTCCCCGTGCGGTTGGTGCCAGCCCTGCCATGTCATGGGCACATGCAAGGGCCCAGGGCAGCGGAGGGCTGGCAGGGATGCTGAGGGCAGCGAGTGGTAGCAGGCTGTAGGCCCCAGGAGGGTGCACAGCAGCTCCCCTGCCCCAGAGCAGGCTCCTGCCACGGCCTCCCCTGGGCTGTCGCAGCTGCTGTTCTCCCCCCACAGCTGGTTCCCTTCTCCCCGCCCTGGTGGCGTCCTGCGGTCTCCTCCCCTCTCCGCGGCAGTCCCTGCCTGAACACGCAGCATGGGTCCTCCGGGGCTGAGGCTGCGCCAGGCAGGCGCTCCCTGCAGAGCCCTTGTTTTGCAGGGTGCGGGCAGCACCGTGGCCCCGGCCCAGCCGTGACTCATAATTTCTGTGCCTGCGTCTGGGAGGCAGCACCGGAATAGTTACACGCGGAGCTGGGGACGTGAGGGAGTGGTTGCAGAAATACTTCAGGCCTGCGCTAAGCCGCTAAAAATACACGCCAGGCCCTCCTGCTCCCCGGGCTGGGGGGGCTGCGGGTCCCTCTCCTCTGCAGGGCACTGCCAACCCTGCGAGCAGGTTCTCCTGGCAGAAGCGCCAGGCCCTGAGCCTGGGCTCCCGCTCGGCGAGGGCTGAGCTGCTGCTTCTCCCGGGCTCCGCAGCTGTCGGGTGCCTGTCCTCACTCTTCCCCAGCGGGGTCCTGGGGCTGGTGGCCAGGACACGGTCCCGTGCATGCCCTAACTCGGGGGAGCCCCGCGCCAGCTGTGTTCAGACCTGGCTCCTTCCCTCTGCTCATCCCAGGGCCTCGCCCCTGGCAGCTGCAAGCTGGCTGAGCCAAAGGAGGATGCCGTGGCGCCGTGCAGACAGGTCCCCTTCGCTCTTGGGAGCGCTGGTCTGGCTCCCCAGGCTTTGTTCCCATTGACGCCCCAGCACGAGTCCAGCTGGGGTGCGGCTCTGCTTCTCAGAGGCCAAGCAGCGGCACAGGAAAGCTGGCACCTGCCGGCCTCTCCCCACGGCAGGCCTCGGCAAGGCTGCGCCTGGCACGGTGGAGGGGAGCTGGGAGCCGGCCAGCGCAGTGCCGGCCGCGGCGGCGTCCATGCAGCGTCAGAATTCCTCTCCGGCGACAACACGACGAATATAGCGAGCAGGTGGTGGGAGAAGTGGTGACTCAGGGGGCGCGGGGCCGCTCCGACCTGCTCGCCGGCTCTGGGAGTAGCAGGTGCGGCACGAGCTGCGGGGTGCTCCCAGCATGGCTGCAACAGCCGGGGTGCTGCTCTTCATCGTCGGGCGCAACACCCTTCCTCCAAGCACCCGGGTCTCCCCCGCGGGGGCCTGCAGGGCTATGGGGGCAGTTGCCAAGCGGTCCCAGCCGGAGAGCGGTGACCGTAGCAGGGAAGCTGCTGGGCCTGGGCTTGGGCTGCAGGCTGCTCCGTGCCCAGAGCTGCCACCAGCGCCCCAGGGGCTCAGCAGGCCGCGGCAGGGGTTTGCCCCAGAGCTGGGGCAAGCGCAGGTCGGACCAAGGCTGCACGGGAGCCACAGCCTGGCACCCCCAGGGATGCTCCGGGACCTGGGCCCAGGTGCTGCAGCCCGGCGGGGCTGGGGGCGAGGGGCTGGCAGCCGGGGCGGTGCTCGCTGCAGAGGGGCCGGACGTCCCCATAGCCGAAGCCCCTTGTGGGGGGCGCGGGGCCCCGCCAGCCCTGTCTGCTGGGGAAACGCAGGCTCGCCAGGCGCCTCCCTGCCCTTCGCAGAACCTGGTTGCCATGGCCACGGCCGCTCAAGGTTAGCTGGGAACGCCCCCGCTAATTAGCCCCGGCTGCTGCCCAGGTCCCCACGGCGTGGGTGGGGGAGCAGGGCCTGGCTGCGGGCCAGGCGCTCCCGCGGGGCCCAGCATGGGGTGGGCTCTGCAACCCATTACAGCCCCTCCAGCCAAGATGTTTCTCATTTAGGCAGGGGAGGCCATGGGGGTGCTCCCCCGCTGCTGGGCCGGGCCGGGCATCGCAGGCAGCAGGGCCGTCTGCAAGCCATGCACGCGGCCCCCGCCCCACGCCCTTCTGCCCCCCGCTGCCCCAGAATCCTGTCGTCGGGGGTCCAAGCTCAGCGAGCTCCCCCGGGGTCCCGGGTGCCAGCTCCAGCGGCACGTTCCCTCTCCCGGCTGCGCTGTGGGCTCGGCTGCCAGGGCCGGGGCTGGGCAGGCAGGGATTTTCCATGGCCTAGTGTGGGGCGTGCGCAGCCAGCGGCCTGCGCCATTCGGCCCTGCATCCACCCATTCCCTGGACAGCGCTCGCCAGGACGGGCTGCCAGGCCGGCGGGGGGGAGGCAGCTGCAGCTCGGCCTCCGGATGGAAAACAGCAGCTTGTGCTTGCATGCGGCACGGCGACCCTGCCGCCCGCCTGCGCACGGGGCTGGGCACGGCAGGCAGGGCGGCCAGGCTGCCCCAGGGGCTGGCGGGACCAGGTGGAGCTCAGCCCCAGCGCGGCGCCCGGGGCCGCTGCAGCCCGGCTCGGCCCCGGAGCGGTACCCGACGCAGGGCCCTGGCGTGGCATCGTGGTGTCAGGTGATGTCAGCGTTGCCATGGCGCCAGCGAAGCTGGCTGCATCCGGCAAGGCTGCCACGCTCCCCGCACGCAAACCCGCCTGTGGGAGATGCTTATTTTTAACATCTTCCTCCTACGACGGCGGCAAGATAGATTTCCCCTGCTCTGCCCAGCCCCGACGTCCACCCGGACATCCTGCGGCGGAAGAGCCCCTGGGAAGCAGCAGGCACTCCCCCCCCCCCCCCCCCCCCCCCTGGGTCGCACCCCCAGATCAGCCCTGGCGCGCTGTCCCCGGGGCCCAGCTCTGCTCAGTGGGGTGGGAGGAGGAGGGTGGGGGCTGCCCCATTCCCCCTCCAGCCCCAGGCTGCAGGGAGCCGAGGGCCTCAGCTGGACGCGGTTCCCTCGCACAGCTGCTTCCCATCACTGGGAGTGGGCTCTGGGCTCAGCTGCAGCCATCTGGCCGGCCCCAGGGAGCCGGGCTGCAGCACGCTGAGCTGGATCCAGGCCCTCGCCTGCCGCAGGGGATGCTGCAGCGCTCAGGTACCAGGTTCTGGTACAGGCTCCCCCATGCTGGTGTCCTGGGCCAGGCGTGGGGAAGAGCTGCCCCCAGCCCCCTGGGCTGCAAGGCCTGGGGCAGCAGGCACCACGGGCCAGTCCCTGGCGCAGCGTCCCAGAACGGGGGTGCTGGTGGGAAGGGCTGCAGGCAGTGCCGCGCGCGGGTGGAGCCCGGTGGGACATGAGCTCACTGGCCAGGCCGGGCCTGCAGCTGGTGGGCGGGGGTCCGGGCCACGGGCCCAGCGCTCGGGCAGGGGGGGCTCCCCGCACGCTGCGGTGGAAGAGCAGCAAGTGACGCAGTGTCTTGGGCCGCAGAGCGAGGGAGGAGGAAATGGCAGATGGGGCTCCCAGGGGGGGCTGTGCCTGTCCCGGGCAAGCAGTTCCTGCCTCCCTCCCTCCGGGCCTGGGGGGAAGCCTGGTGCTCCCCGGCGTGGAGAAGCAGTGCTCTGGCTTGGGGAGGCGTTGGGTGGTGCTGGAGGGTGCTGAGTCCGGAGACGGTGCCTGGGAGGCTCCCCTGCCCCTGCAGCCTCCCTCCGTGCCCAGGCAGGCGCTCAGCCCGGGCCCCGGGCCCCTTCCTCCAGGCAGCGAGGCCCTGCTGGGCTCGGGGCTGGGACGAGCGGGACTCCAGCCCGCCTGGAGCCTGGGGTCCACTCTGGGGTTGCCCTAATTGCTGCAGCACTAATTGGAACGGATTCATTGCCATGGCAACTCTGGCCCTAGGGTCACCGAGCCCCGGGGCGCCGACTTGAAGGGCCCCCCGCTGCTCCCTGGCCCCAAACGCCCTCCCGGCCCCGTGAGCTCCGTGTTACTAAATCCGAGCTGCGAAGTCATCTCCCCACAGCTGCTGCTGCTTCTCAGGGCTCCCGGCCGCAGCGGCACTAGTGGCACCTCCGCTCTGCGGCAGCCCGGGCACGCTCACCCACGGGGACCCCGGAGCGCCGCTGGAGGGGGGCGCTCGGAATAAGGCAGAGGGCCCCGGGCTGCGGCCGCTCCCCGGCAGTGGGTGCGGGAGCTGCAGAAGCAGCAGCCCCCACGGGCAGAGGCAGCGCCTGCGCCCAGGAGGCGATGGCTGAGCCTCCCCGGGGGCCCTGGCCCTGGCCTGCTGTCCCAGGCAGAGCTGGGGCCCCTTGCACCGACCCCTGCGTCCTGGCACCCCAGCCCCATCCAGCACGGGCTCCTCCCTGCTCAGGTCCCCGAGCCTGCAGCCCGGATGAGCGATTTGCTGCTCTTCAAAACAGGAAGCTGCCTCGGATGATGGGGACGGGAGGGGCTCCCGGCTGGGCTGCCTTGCACTGGGGAGCTGCCGCCCCTGCCCCCGCACCGTGCCCCCAAGGGACCTGTGCTCGGTCCTGGCTGCGGGGCCTTTCTGCAGCCAAGCACAGCCCTGGGGGTCGGGGCCCCTGCTCCTGCGCGGCAATGTGGGCTGGGGCCAGTGCAGATCCTGCCCAGGGGCTTGGGGCCAGACTGACCGGCATCTCCCCAGCTCTGCTCCAGCACGTGGGGCCTGCAGAGCCCCAGCCCCGAGTGCAAGGTGCTCAGTGCCGCGCGGAGGGCCCCCATGTGAGCGTTGGTTGAGGTCAGGGTGACTGGGGGGGGGGTGCAGGTGCCGTGCTCGCTCTCTCTACCAGATCTCTGGTGCTTTGAGGGAGCAAGAGCTCATTGCCAGGCCAGGGGTGCCCTCCCTGTCCCTGCTGGGCTCGGGGCAGGGCCAAGTATCCCAGCCCCCTTCCCTACCATCATCCCCCAGTCCCCGTCTGCTCCTTGCGAATGGCCAGCGGGGTGTGTGCCAGGGAGCAGGGGGCACCGGGCAGGGATGGGGACCGTTGCATTGTGCTGGGCAGAGAGGAAACGTCTTGGCGGCTCCAGCACCACGTCCTGTGCTTGGCTGGCACCTGCCAGTCCCGGGCAGGGCCGGCCCCGGTGCTGAGCCAGCTGGGCTACAGCGGGGAGGGGATCTCGGGCATGGTACTGCCCTGGGGACCATGTCGTGCCCTGGCCCAGCTGAGCTGGCACGTGTGGGCTCCTGGTCGAGCCAAGGAGCTCTCCTCTTTTCTCCAGGGCCACTGTGCTGGAGCGCAGGCAGGAGGCAAACGGGAGTGCCCCGATCTCCCCCGCGGCACATGGGGCCAGGGCCAAGGGCAGAGCTGCCACCGTCTGCAGGGCCTGCACCGAGCCGCCTCCTGCCGCTCCCAGACGAGTCTGCCTGTGTCACTGCAGGGCAGCCACCCCCTTCCTGCCCCCATGTCCTCCCCCAGCCCAGCCAGGGGTTCCCAGTTCCACCTGTTGTCAGAGCCAGGCCCAGCCCTGCACACAAAGCACGAGCAGGAGTCCTCCTTGGCACACGTGCCCACAGGTCTCTGCTGTGCAGTGACCGCCGTGACCTGCCTCCCCCTGCTCTGCAGCCCACGGGATCCGGGCCCCGGCCACAACGTGGAACCGGGAAACTTGGTTTGGATATTTCCCCTTTCAGCTTCCTTTCCAGGAGAGGCCGTACGGAGCTCGCCAGCCGGGCATGCAAGCTGGGGTGTGCAAGGGTGTGTGGGTACACACGCCTGTTTGCCTGTGTGCACACGTTTGTTAACATGCCCGTCTGCCTGCGTGCGGGTGCGGGTGCGGAGCAGGTGTCTCCATGAAAGTCCCTGCTCCACCCTGGCTGTGGCTCGTTCTTCCCGTGGGCCGTGGGACTGGGCTCACGCCCTTCCAGAGCAGCACTGCGGGCTCCCCTCCCTGCCGTCTGCCAGGGCCGGAGCCGCCCGGCTCAGACTCGCTGGCATCAAGGCCGCCGGGCGAAGGGGGAGCAGAGGCCTTGGCCACGGGCGAGGCCGCACCAGCCGCCGGAGCCCCTCGCGCCTGGCTGGGGCCTGTGGCCGAGTGGGGGTTTATGCACAGCAGCTGCGCCCGCCCCCCACCGCAGCCGGCTGCGGGCGAGCGGGGCCTTGGCGTCACTGCTGACGCGGATCCACCCCCTCAGCCGCCTGCAGGGCTGTGACGCAGTGTGCACTGCTTTAACTCCTTCCCTGCTGCAGTGCAGTGCAGTGCAGTGCCGTGCTAGGCAGGCCCCCTCCGGGCACGAGGGGCCACGGACTGGGGTGGAGGCAGAGCACTGGAGGCCCCAGGATTAGGGCACCCCCGCACCAAGCACTGCTAGCTGCACAGGGGCTCCCTCTGCCCGGGGGTCACAGAAGACCTGGCTGGGCTGCACGGTGCAGTACCAGGGTCTGCTGCATGAACCTGTGCCCCCGAGCTGGGCTCGCTCCCCTGTAGTCCCAGGCTGCTGACCCACAGGACTGGCTGCTGGGAGCCGGGCGCTGGGGCCAGCTCCTCAGCCTGGCAAGGTGGTGGAGCCTCCATCCGCCCAGGGTCACAGAGCCGGACACGGGGGGACAGTGGCCTGCCCAGTGCAGGCAGCTCGGTGTGGCGTACCCTGCTGCCAGCCCAGCTCTTCTGTGGCCCTGGAAGTGCAGGCCCAGGCGGTGTCAGCTCGGTCCTCGCTCACTGCCCGGGAGGGAGCTTGGCTCGCGCTAGCTGGCTCTGGTGATCGGGCACAGCTGCTCTCCAGAGCTGCTTTCTCCTCGAGCGCTGGCGAGAGGGGCCCACGGCTCCTGCTGCCAGTGGCGGGACAGCCGGTCCAAGGGGCAGCCCCCACCCCCTTCCCCAGCGGGCTTCTGTCCAGGGCTGGCAGCATGGTGCTGAGGTTGCTCCCGTGTGCAGCGGGCCGGGCAGCTCTGCCAGGGTTTGGGGGCTGTGGGGAATGGCCAGGTCCCACCCGCAGCGCCGTGGCTCCCGCGCACGGCTGGGAGCAGACACGTGGGTCACGATGGTTCTCCCTGCAAAACAGGAAGCGTTGCCTGGAGCTGGCGGGGAGCAGGGGGCGTGGGGGAGGGCGGTGTTTTGCTCCAGGGTTTCTGTTTCCCCCAAGGCAGCCCCCTCCCTCCAGCCAGCCTGCAGGCACTGCCTGCCCCTGCTTCTGGGGCGAGGCCTCGCAGGCAGGAAGGAGTTAAAGCAACCCTTCCCCGTTCCCCAGCTCTGAGGCCCCCAGCCTGACCTGGGGAGGGGGCGTAGAGCCAGGGTGGGCATGAGTCACGGTGAGTGTCAGCCTGGGCTGGGGGAGCCCTGCCGCCCCCTGCACCGTGCCGCTGAGAAACCTGCTTCTCCCAGCTCTGGTGCCCCACGCTTCCTGGGACTCGGTGTGCCAGGAATGGCCTTGAAAGGCTGCTGCGGAGCCCCGTGCAGCCAGCCAGCGCCTCACCGGCCTGCAGGCCCATGGCTCAGCACTGCAGCACCCTGGGCCGGGGGCTCTGGGCCAGGGGGGCGGCAGGTCCCCGAGCCAGGGCTCCGTCACAGCCCTGGTCGCACCTGCTGCAGGGGCACAGGCAGGTCCCCTGGGCTGAGGGAGCAGGGCTGGCCTGCCTGGGCCTTGTCCTGCACCCACGGGCATGGAGGGGATCAGGCCAGGGCGGCAGCTGTCAGGATGCTCCCAGCTCAAGGGCTGGGGGCGGGCGCCTCGTGATCCTACCCTGGGCTCTGCCTTTGGTTTGTCCCCATCCTGCCGCAGCTCCTCCGTGGGAGGGAAGCTCCCGCCTCCTGCCTTTGTCTCCCAGAGCAACCTAATCCCAGAGCATCTGCCCTGGCTTCGCCTCCAGGCTGGTAAGTCCCAGGGCTGCGCACGCACTCCTGGCTCTGATCACACGGGCTCCCCGCTGACTCTGGGTCCAGGCTAAGGGCGAGGGGATGCCCTTTCCTGTGGCTTCTCTGTGGAGCAGCTACCACCCCAGCCGGCCTACTGGGGCAGGGAGACCCCGAAGAGCAGTGCCCAGCCCTGCTCCGCACAGGCGTCCCCTGGGCCCCAGCGCGGCCTCGGGGGTGCTGGCGGGTCACCCTCCGGCTGCTGGCCCCAAGGAGCTCTGCTGGGACATGGGAAAGTCTGGCCTCACCTCGGGGAGAAGAGTCGGGACTGGGGGTGGTGGCAGGCAGGGGAGTGCAGGCCGGGCCGTGGGTCGGAGCCATGTCCCCTCCTGCTGCCTCTGCCCCGCCTGCCGCCCTCCTCGCCCTGCTCCTCTCCCATGGCTGCGTTTGCTCCCTCTGGTTGAGCATTGCCCTTCCCTCCCAGGCACGTTGAAGGCCACGGGGGGCCTTGGGCTGGCCTGGCCCAGGACAGGCATCGCGGGTGCTGTGCAGTGCAGAGGCTGTGGGAGCTGCCCCGGGCCCCCCACAGCGCTCTGGGGAAGTCTGAACCCGGGACCCTGTGAGTGTCTGTCACCCGCCCGCAGCTGGGGCCCGGTGCAGTGAGCGGCTGTGCTGGGCACCCCGGGCGCAGCATCCAGGGGCAGTGCGGCCCAGGCCTGCAAGGATGTGGGGGTACAACGGGCATTGAGGCAGGTCACAGTCCACCCAGGCAGGGAATGAGCTGCCCTGCAGCTGATGCTGATGCTGGGCTCTCATCAGGTCACAGGAGGGGGGAGTCCCCCACTGTGGAGGCCTGGGAGCTCTTCCAGACCCCGGCTCTGCATGACAGCGGGCACATCAGCTACCCTCTCTGTGCCTGTGGTGGTGGCATGCAAGCCAGGGCCCCCGGAAGCTGGGAGACACGTGGAGGACCCCTGCATTCAGAGCACCACAGACCGGGCCCTGTCCTGCGCACCGGGGCTTGCTGTTCCTCACCAGGAGACCTGCCCACTGCCTGAGCTGCTGGAAGCATCTTCGGTGAGGAAAAACAGCCGGCCCATTGCACACAGCCCGGCCACAGCTGGCTGCAGAGCCCCTCCCAGCTCGGCACACTCCAGGCACCTCCCCGGCCAGGGGCGCAGCGGGAAGGGCCTGGCTGAGTCCTGGAGACTGAGCCGGTGTCAGGCGCCTCCTCGAAGGCCGCGCTGCGTTTGCCCCCAGGGCTGTGAGCAAGGGTCTCGCTGGGCGGCCGCAGGTGGTAGAAGAGCCCAAGCCACGCGAGGCAAGAAAGACCCGGGCGGTGTGGGGGAGAGCGTGCAGGCTGGCGGGGCTGGGACAG
>NW_005842344.1:760588-760963 GCF_000455745.1 Alligator sinensis
CCGCGCCCCCCGCCGGGGCCGGCGCCGCTCCCTCCGTCTGGTGCCGGGGAGCCGGCTCCGCTTCACAGGCGCCCCTGGCAAGGTCGCGGGGAGCCGGGGCGGCGCCTGCGCTCCGCGGCCCGGGTCAGGCTGGGGACACGGCCCCCGCAGGACCGGGAGGGCTACCCCCCGCCTCCGGCATCGCTGGGTATCGCGCTGCGCCCCCGTCCCAGACCTAGCCAGGCAGGGCCGAAGCCCCCGGCCCAAGCTCCCATCCCCGGGCGGGGCACAAGCCAGGGCCTGGCTCCCGGGCGGGAGGTCCGAGCTGGGGGCCGGGCATGGGAGAGAAGCGATGTGTCGGTTGGCCCGGGACTCGCATCGCAGCCGCGACGGACA
>NW_005842344.1:768769-769098 GCF_000455745.1 Alligator sinensis
CGTGTTCTGGCCGAGACCTTTGCGTGGCAGCACAGGCTATTTATAGAGGACACGACCCCCCTCCCCCCATCAGCTGCCATCGCGAAAGTAAACAGCCGGGGACGAAACACATTTGTCCCTGGGCCCGGACTCCGCAGTCCCCTGGGCCCACAGCCGCCCCCGGCGCCGGGCACCGCCGTGCTCCGTGCGGGGATGCGGGGGCTGCGTGGTCTTCCTGCTGCCGTCACGGGGGTGTCCGGGAGACAGGGGTTGTGCCCGCCCGCTCGGCGTAGCCCCCCTGGCGGGGGCTGGGAGCAGCGGGGGCAGGGAATGCGGGTTGCTGCTCCCGC
>NW_005842344.1:769698-774740 GCF_000455745.1 Alligator sinensis
CCTGCCGCAGGGAGCTGGGAACAGACTGCCCCGGGCTTGGCCCACGGGCCACGGAGCCTGTGCGCGGGGTGCGCCCCGAGGAACCGGCTGCCAGCCCGCACGGAGGCACGGCCCACTGCGCTCCCGCTGCCGAGAGGCGCCTGGGGGCAGGGGGCTCGGGGCTGCCGATGGGCCAGAGCCTCCTGCCCCCAAGGAGGGGATGGCCCTGAAACCCACGCCCAGGCCAGGGCAGCTGTGGCAGAGGTGGGGTCCCGGGGCTCCTGCACAGCCAGGGCAGTGGCAGGTCCTGCAAGAAGGGAGTTCACCGGAAACTTCCCAGGAGCTGCATGTGCCCTCCCCACCCCTCGTGACCTCCCGGTGGGGTGGGCAGCATGGAGCCATGGGCATGGAGGTTGCGGGGAAGGCTCCAAAAGCCATCCCGGTGGGGAGCAGGCACCCGGGAGAGCCTTGCATGCAGCCCCCGTGGGGGGCAGTGCCCATACCCAGGGGCCCAGCTGGCACCTCCAGGCCCTGAAGGGGGTAGAGGGTGTCAGGGTCTACACCAACCTTGACCCAAGCAGTCACTCGGTACTGGTGCCCATGACCTGGCACCCCACAGAGCACGGCAGTCCCTGCCCAGGCCCCCAGTGGTTGGCTGCAGGTAGCTGTGGCTGGTGTTGCTGGTCCCAGCCAGCTGTGACAGGGATGGCCCTGGGTGCAGGGGGTGGGGGACGGCACTGGTGCTGGGGAGGTTTGAGCACACAAGGCTGCTCCAGCCCAAGGCATGTCTGCAGAGATGCCTGTGGCTGGAGCAGGGGGACAGGGAGGGCAGGCAGGGCCTGGGGCCTGCCCAGCTTCCTCCATTCCCTGGGCCAGACCTGGGGTTGTCCTCTCCACCAGGCTAAGAATAGCTGTCTGATGGAGACGGGCTATTTTTAGCCGGCTAGCAGGTGACCACTGCCCCGTGGTGGGGACCATGCAAGACTGGCACCCACCACACTTGGAGCCAGGGGAAGGGCAGGAGCTCAGGTAGCTGCTCTCCACTGACCCCTCTCAGCCCTGGGGCCCTGTCCCCAGGATACGATTCCCTCCCTGCTGTGGCACCAGGCAAGTCCCATCCCGGGCCAGGGCGGGTGCCAGTGTGCAGGTGGGTGCAGTGTGGCTGGGTCTGGTGCAGGGGCAGGGGCAGGGTGGGGGGGGCAGGGGGGGGCACCTGCCAGCTGCTCTGAGCCCATCTCTCCCTCTGCAGCTTCGACATCGAGAATGGCCTGGCATCCGCACGGAGCCCACTGGACCCCCAGGCCAGCCCCAGCGCGGGACTCGTGCTGCAGGGCCCTTTCCCGCACAGCCAGCGGCGCGAGTCCTTCCTGTACCGCTCTGACAGCGACTATGACCTCTCCCCCAAGAGCATGTCCCGCAACTCCTCCATCGCCAGCGACCTGTGAGCACCCTGGGGTACCAGGACTGGGGCTGGGGAGTGCAGGGCTTGTAGTGTGTGTGGAACAGGCCAGGGCCAGGGGCAGCCTGCGCCCCTGAGGCTGGGCACTGAGCTCTGGACCAATGCCGATGGGCTCCAGACCTCCTTGGCACCAGGCCCTTCCCCAGACCCCAGGGCCGACGTGTTGCCTTGTCCCTGCAGGCATGGAGAAGACATGATCGTCACACCCTTCGCACAGGTAGGAGCCCTGGAGCATGCACGTGTCTCCCTCCCCAGGCATCTCCTGCCAGGTGGGACCAGCAGGGTCCCCGGGCCTCTGTGTGGGGCCTGCCTGCATCCTCCAGGCTGGCCTGGCCCCCAGTCCCCAGCTCCTGGGAAGGGGCTGCTGCCTCCTCCCATCAGCTCTGGGTGAAGCCTGGGCAGCTCCGGGGTAGCTGGGTCTGAACGCCCGGCTGGGCCATGCCAAGCTCCTCCTCACCCCCAACGGGCCCCACCGCAGGGCTTCCCAGACATGGGGCTGCAGGCACCTGCTTCCAGCCGCTCCTGCCCTGCCCTGCATGCCCTCAGGTGCCTGGTTTGGTCTCCCCCAGGTCTTGGCCAGCCTGCGCACTGTCAGGAGCAATGTGGCCGCACTGACACACCTGCAGGACCGCGTCACCAACAAGTGAGTGTGTGCACTGGGCGCAAGGCTCATGAGAAACTGGGCCCTTCCTGGGGGCTGTGGCCTGGTGGGGAAGCTCCCATTACACACAGGCTACCAAAGCAGCCAACTGGTGGGGGCCAGGGATGGGGATGGGGTCTGGGTCCCATGTGGGGGTGGACTGGGGAAGCATCAATGCCATGGGCTCTCAGCACACCTGCTCCATGTGTTCTGCAGGAGGACGACCAGCAACAACCCAGCACCCACCTGCAAGCCCAGCCTCTCCGGTGAGTGCCCCTGCGGCAATGGGCCCGGGGCCCTCCCTGACCACCCTGCCCTGCCCAGCTGGTTGGGGAAGGGCAGACCCTGTCCAGCCCTCTGTAGCTCTCCCTGTCCTCAGTTCCCCTCTCCTCAGCCAGGCCTGCTCCAGCCACGTGGCAGCCTCTTGGAGCCAGGACCTGGGCTACCCAGAGAGCCACCCGCCTCAGCCTCCATCCTCACCCCATGCCCCCTCCCCAGCCAAGACCATGCACCATGAGCCCACCGTGAGCACCTCACTCCCTCCCAGCCTGGCCCTCACCCATCCCAGGGCCCGGCGTGGCCTCCCCACTGTGTCCCACTGCTCATGCAGCCCCTGCCATGCTCTGCGCTGGGGATGGATCCTGGTTGCTTGTGTCCCAGGCCACGCCACTGCCTGACACTGGGTCCCATCACACCCTGGCACTCCCCAGGAAGCTGCAGCCCTGGGTGTGAATGCACCCTGCTCTGTCCTAGCCTGGATGTGGCCTGGCATTGGCGCAGGCCTCCCCGATCCGTGCCGGGTTTTGCCTGCGCCCAGACCCTCGCTGCTCTGCCGCAGCGCGGATGGAAAGTCTCCTATTGACGTCAAATGTTCCATTAATAAAACACTCGGCCCGTGTCTCCAGCCTACCGCCCTGCTCGGGCGGGATCCCAGCAGCATCCAGCTGGGCTGCAGGATGGGCCCTGTCCCTGCTTCTGCTGCCTCAGCTGGTCCGGCACAGGCGCAGGGCCCTGTGCAGCACAGCCAGCCCTGGGGCCTGGCTGCACCCATGGAGCTGTGCGGCCAGCTGGGCAACCTGGGGCATGCAGCACCCTGAGCCCCTTGGCCTGGGGCCGCAGAAGCAGGGTGCGTCCAGGATGATCCTGCCTCAGGCAGGGCTGGCCAACATGACTTCAGGAGGTCCCTGCCAGCCCCACTGCTCTAGGATGCTGTGATACGGGGACTGGGGCTGGGGTGGCTCCCAGAGCTGCTCGCTCTCCAGCAGGTGGGATGGGAGGTTGCTGCGCACGGCTCTTCATAGCAGGTAGATGCTGAGTCCTGGGATTCTGCTTGAGCAGGGGCTCCGGGCTGGGCAGAGTCCTGAGGCGAGGCATTGTCACGGGGCTGTGTCTGGCACCCTTTCAGCTGTGCACGGGTCCCACAAGGTCCCTGCCCTGCTCCCAGGATGCGGTGTCAGGGGTCGCTGCTCCCAGCCTCACACGGCTGCGGCTGTGGCTGTGGCTCTGGGCAGCCGCTCGCTAGCATTGCATGGTCCAGGCTGCTCGCAGGCACTGGGAGCTTGACAAAGGTCAGAGGCCTCGGGCTGGGCTCCTGCCTGCTGCCTCCCCTGGCCCCAGGCTGGCTGCCTTGCAGTCAAGGCCCTGCTCCTCTGAGCAGTGTCCTTGCTTTTCCTCCCAACCTGGAGTGCACCTGGCTTTCCCAGCACCTGAGTACTCCATGCGTGAGGCCCTTTGCCTGCCCTTCGTCCAGGCAGCCCCTGCTCAGCTACCTCTGCCCAGGCTGGGGGCACCCTCGGGGAGGCGCGGGGCAGCAGCACTTGTTGTCCAGGCACCTGCCGTCGCACCCCTTGTCTCAGTATCTGCAGCTGCCGGGGCCAGCAGCAAATGTGCCAGCAGAGATAAGGCGGCCTGGTGCGAGGCCTGCTGGGAGCACAGCGCAGGGCTGGAGGCTGAAGCCAGGGCCCTGTGGGCAGGGCTGGTCCCAGGGAGCCTGTCTCACCAGGATCCCTGTCTCACCCTTGTGCCCTCCCCATGGCCCCAGGCTGTATGCGATGCCTGTAGGAATGCAATGCCAGCGCCCAGCTGGGTCCTGCCCTGGTGCTTGTCCTGTGCTTTCCCATGCCCCTGGCCACATCACCACAGCAGCACAACAAGCGGCTGTGATTGCACCCAGTATTTGCTGTTGGGCTCTGATCAGTGAGCCCGTGTCCCCTGCCCACCTGGTGAGTCCAGCCTCTCCCAGCCACATGCACCCCACAGCGGGTAAGTGAGGGCCTTGGGGCCGTGGCCTGCAGCTGCTGGTGAACTCCAGCATACCAGGACAAAGCATGTGGGGCAACGTGCGCCACGGTGCACAGGGCCTGGCCACGGTGCCATGGGCTACCAGAGTCCTCCAAGCTGCCTGCTCCTTCCACCCACAGAGGATGCCTACCAGAAGCTGGCTGTGGAGACGCTGGAGGAGCTGGACTGGTGCTTGGACCAGCTGGAGACCCTGCAGACCCGGCATTCGGTCGGCGAGATGGCCTCCAACAAGGTGAGCAGCACCCATGGCCTCGGCCCCAGCCTTGCGCATCCAGCCCCACATGGGCGCTCCGGAGTGGCTTCAGCTCCCGCCTCCCAGTGTCATGCGTGGGGTCCCTCTGCACGTGCGTGACCCCACGCGGTTCCCGCCGGGCCCTGGCACGACCCAGATTTCTGGGCAGATGCCCTAGTCTCACGCTCCAGCCTGTAACAGCCACAGTGGGGAAACTGAGGCACGCATGGGGCTCCTAGGAATGTTTTAAGCCGGCCTAGGCTGCAGGCTGGGGGGCTCCGTGCTGCGGGGCATGCCCCTGGGCACTGGGTGCAGTGGGGAGACAAGGGGTGCCGGGCTGGGCCGAGTAGCCCCTGCGCCGCCCCGGCGGGCGGGAGACAAAGGGGGAGCTCGGCCTGCAGCGCGGGAAGGGTTAAGGCTGCTCCGTCTCC
>NW_005842344.1:775036-782071 GCF_000455745.1 Alligator sinensis
GGCCGCACCTCCCCCGGGGCAGGTCCGGGCAGACGTGCCCCTGGAGCCGTGCGCTCCCCCTCTCCCCCCGGCCCGGGCGCTGCCCCCTCCCTGCCCGCCACAGCCAGGCCTCTGCGGGCACCCGGGGGTGCCGGCCCTGCTCCCTGCAGCGGGGACGGGCCCTGGGGGGCGGGTAGTGCGGGCACCTGCCCGCTCCACACTGAGAGCCTGCAGCCCTTGGAGGCTAGCCCGAGCTCTGCTTGCCAGGGAGGGGGACGGGGATGGGGATGGGGCACCAGGTGCGGGTCCTGTGACGGCCCTTTGCTCGTCCCTGCAGTTCAAGAGGATGCTGAATCGGGAGCTGACGCACCTGTCAGAAACCAGCCGCTCAGGGAACCAGGTCTCCGAGTACATCTCCAGCACCTTCCTGGGTGAGCGGGTGCCCAGTGCAGCTGCACCCCAGGCCATGTTCATGCAGCGCTGCCCCGGGGGCCGGACTAGTGCAGCCCCATGCCCTGCAGGCACCGGGCCCCGCTGTCAGGCTGTGAGCAAGGCCCCTGGCACGTGTTGTGCTGCACGTCACCCCCCAGCCCTGGCTCCCTGCCCACCCATGCCCACCTGCTGTATTCTGGTCCTTCAGGCGAGGCAGCTAGACCCGCATGTCTGCAAAGTGCCCAGGTCAGGGACATGCCCAGGGCTGGCTCTGGCTTGGGGCATTGAGGCAGCCAGGAGCAGTGACCTTCAGCAGGGCAGGTCCTGGGCCAGCCAGGCCAGGAGCTATGGGACCAGGTAGGGGTGAGACGGAGGGAGAGAGGCCAGGGCAGCGGATAGCGGCAGTCGCCCCTGTGCCAGGCTGGGCTGCAGGTGTGAGCAAGGGCTGGTGAGCAAGGGCGGATCTCAGCTGCTCCCGGGGAGAAGGAAGGGGGCACAGAGAGGGATGAACCTCTGAGCTTGCAGCCAGCAGCAGCCAGACCCAGGGGAAGGCCAGGGCGATAACCCCATTGTACAGAGAGCGAAGCTGAGGCACAGCAAGGCAGGGACTTGCCCAGGGCAGGACACATCCCACAGCCAAGATGCCAGCCTCCCTCCGTCTCTACCAAGGGCTTCCCCCAGCACCCGCCCCCGCAGGGTGCCTGCAGAGCCTGTCAGACTGCACGGGCCAGGTCGCAGGAGCTGGCAGGCCGCGAGTAACCGGCTCTCCCAGCTGCGCTGCCCTGGGCTCCACTGTGCCCAGTGTCGGCTCGCACGGGACGGGCACCCGGGCCTCGGGGTCGGAGGGATCCGGCCCTTGAAGCATCCGTGTCAGGGAAGCACCAGCATTCCTCCACACGTCGCCTCCCGTTGCCATGGCAGCGGGAATATTATTAGCCTCCTCTGACGTCAATTCCCGGTGTCTGCTGGTGCTGGGGGGCGAGCGGGGCTGCGCGGGGGGCGGCCGCGCTCGGGGCCGCAGCTCCGCAGGACGCTGGCGGTGGGAGGGCGGTTGGCTGGGCAGGCACAGGGCCTCCCCGGCCGGGGCGGCGGGGCTGGTACGTGCCGCAACTTGGCTGCATGGCCCTGTCCCCGCAGCCAGCCCCTGGCTATCCCCTGCTGCACATCGCCAGGCCGGGCGAGCCATGGCCCGGATGCCTCTGCACAAGGTTGGCAGCCTGCAGGCTTCACCCGGGTGTCCGCTCTGCACTGGCCGCTCAGCACACGGCTCAGAGCCCGGAGCACCACCTGCGCTCAGACCCGCTGGGCTCCACGCTCTGACCTGGGGCCAGCGTCCACTCCGCGGGGCCGGGCAGAGCTCCGAACGCCCAGGCCCAGGCCACCAGCGCCATGCCCCAGCCCCCCACTCACCGCCGCACCTTCTCTCCCACAGACAACCAGCATGAGGTGGAGATTCCCTCCCCGCCGCCCAAGGAGGACAAGGAGCAGGCGCAGCGCCCCATGTCGCAGATCAGCGGTGTGAAGAAGCTCATGCACAGCTCCAGCCTCAGCAGCGCCAGCATCCCACGCTTCGGCGTCAAGACCGACCAGGAGGGGCCCCTGGCCAAGGTGAGTGGGGCCCAGTGCCCGCGCCCCGCGCCCAGCGTGGACCCCCTCGCTGCCGGGGCAGTGGCTGCTGCAGAGATGCCCGAGGGCTGTGGCTTCAGATGGGTGGCCAGGAGCACAGCCACGTGCCCAGGCCCCCACTACCCTCCCCAGAGCCCCCTGGCCCCGGCTCATCTGCTGCCTCCGTGTCCTCCAGGAACTCGAAGACGCGAACAAGTGGGGCCTTGACATGTTCAAAGTGGCCGAGTACTCGGGGAACCGCCCGCTCACGGTCATCATGTACACCATCTTCCAGGTGAGCCCGCCGGCCCACCGCAGGCACCGCGCCAGGGCCCTGCAGGTGCCCCATGGCTCCCGTGCCCGGCAGCCCCCTCCTCCGCCGAGCAACAACCACAATCTCCCTGGGCCTGCAGAGATGCTGGGTGGCCCCGGCCTGGCACCGGCTCCCACGTTACAGCCCCATGGTCGGCTAATGGGGCATGTTAACAGCGTGGGGGGGAGCGTGCTCCCACCCTGCCAAATCCCACTAAAGCACCTTCCCCCGGCAGGAGCGAGACCTGATGAAGACCTTCCGCATCCCGCCCGACACCTTCATCACCTACATGATGACCCTGGAGGACCATTACCACGCCGACGTGGCCTATCACAACAACATCCACGCTGCTGACGTGGCCCAGTCCACCCATGTGCTGCTGTCCACGCCGGCGCTGGAGGTGAGGGCCCAGGGGCAGCCGCTTGGGGTGGTGGGGCCCCATGGAGGGGACGTGTGATGTCCCCCCCATGGCTGTGGCCAGGCCCGCTCCACGCCCCCAGTGGGCAGTGGCCCTAGGGCACACGGGGGCCTGGGGACAGCAGTGGTGCTGGTGGCGCTCGGACCCCTGGGGCTCAGTGCCAGGCCCCACATGGCCCCTGTACTGCCTCGTGCCCCTAAGGGAACAGGCCCCTCCACTCCAGGCGGTGTTCACGGACCTGGAGATCATGGCTGCCATCTTCGCCAGCGCCATCCACGACGTCGACCACCCAGGCGTTTCCAACCAGTTCCTCATCAACACCAGTGAGTCTGGCATGTCTGCCCCTCGGGGCTTGCCCCTCGTACCATGCCAAGCCCTGGCACTGCCAGGGTTCATTCCAGGGCGAGCGGAGACGCTGCCCAGGGGGGTCCCCACAGCAGGGTGCCACGAGGGGCTTGGCCGCTCTGTTCTGTGTTGGGGGTGCCTGGGGGCTGCAGCTGCTGGGGCCCTGTGCGAGCCCTGCCAGCATGAATGTGCCAACCTCCTGCCAGGCAAGTGATACCCCTGGACCAGCTGCAGCCCCAAGGAGCTGCAGGCACGTGGCTCCCGTGGCCTGGTCCTGTCGCGCTTCATGCTGCAGGTCCTGTGGCTTCCAGGACCCGGTCGCCCCCCACGGCAGCCACAGGCTGTGGCCCCTGTGCTCACCCGCCCCGTGTCCTCAGACTCAGAGCTGGCGCTGATGTACAACGATGCCTCCGTCCTGGAGAACCACCACCTGGCCGTGGGCTTCAAGCTGCTGCAGGAGGAGAACTGCGACATCTTCCAGAACCTCAGCAAGAAGCAGCGGCAGTCGCTGCGCAAGATGGCCATCGACATGGTGAGGGGCCGGCCTGAGCTGCTCACATGGCCCGCACCCCTCCTGGCTGCCGCCCTTCGCCCCAGGCCTCCCTGCCATCACTGGCACACCACTGGCACAGCAGAGTTAGTAACAGGGCCACGCAGAGATAGCGCAGAGCAGGGCTGAAGGGCAGCCCCAGACCCCGGCGCATTGGCAGTAACAGCCTGGCCGGTGGATGCGGCAGCTACAGGCGCTGCACTCGTGTCCAAGGTGCTGTATCCCTGGGGTGGAGGGGGAACGATGGCCCTGACCCTGCTGCCACCCCTGTCTCCCCGCTCATGCCAGGGCATGGCGGCCTTAGGGGTCAAACGAGTGTTGTCCCAAGCACTGCAGTGGTGGGAGCTGCATGGGCAGCCCTTGGAAGAGGACACGGTGTGCGTGGGGCGGGTGATTCCCTGGCTACACCGGCCCCTTGGTGCATGGCACTGAGCTGTGGCTCCCCTGTGCCCACCCAGGTGCTGGCCACAGACATGTCCAAGCACATGAACCTGCTGGCAGATCTGAAGACCATGGTGGAGACCAAGAAGGTGACCAGCCTGGGCGTCCTGCTGCTAGACAACTACTCGGACCGCATCCAGGTGGGTGGTGTGGCTGGCAGCAAGGGCTGGGCAGGGCTGGCCCTCCTTGGTGGGGCACCTCTCAGGGCCAGCGCTGGCACTGTGGAGCTTCACTAGACGGAGCTGGGGGCAGACAGTGGCACCTGAGCCCAGCCCGAGCCAGCCCCCTAGGCAGGCAGGGTGGCTTTGTGGCTGCCCAGAGCTCTGCTGCTCCAGCCTGTGGGTGCACGGCCCTTGCTGCCACCCAGCACTGGGCCTGGCCAGCCTTAGGAGGGGGAAAGGGTGCAGGGCGAGGGCACCTCTGGGCCAGTCCCTGTACAGCCACACCTCTGTGCCCAGGTGCTGCAGAACATGGTGCACTGCGCAGACCTGAGCAACCCCACAAAGCCGCTGGAGCTGTACCGGCAGTGGACGGACCGCATCATGGTGGAGTTCTTCCACCAGGGCGACCGGGAGCGGGAGAAGGGCATGGAGATCAGCCCCATGTGCGACAAGCACACGGCCTCCGTGGAGAAGTCCCAGGTGTGTGCGGGGCCCCTGCTGCCCGCAGGATCCACGGGGGGCTGGAGCAGGCCATGAGGGGCTGGGCAGGGCAGGGCAGTGGGGCACCCCAGCCAGCGCAGGAGCTGCCAGGCAGAGAGCAGGGCTCCCCAGGCCTGGTCCTTGCTGGCCCAGGGCGGCAGTGACCCCTCGCTGCACGCTGTGCCCACGGGGCGTGGAGGCTGCACGTCCCCTCCTGCACTGCGGAGCCAACTCCTGCCTGGCTTTGCCCCGGGGATGTCTGTGCTCCTGGTTCGGTCCAGTTGTGCACGCGAGCTCCCATCAGCTGTGCCCTGCATACAGCTGGAGCCCCTATGCCTGGCAGATATCCAGGGTCAGGGCTGCACTGGGGTGTCCAGGAGCTGGAGACATGGGTGGCTTTTGCAGGCACTGACCTGAGCGCAGGGATCTGTGGGGCTGGGAGAGGCGGGCGGGCACACTGCAGCTGCCTGGCCCAGTCCCCTGACCCAGCTGTGCTGCTCCCCCAGGTCGGCTTCATCGACTACATTGCACACCCGCTATGGGAGACCTGGGCCGACCTGGTGCATCCAGACGCCCAGGAGATCCTGGACACGCTGGAGGACAACCGGGAGTGGTACCAGAGCATGATTCCCCGCAGCCCCTCGCCCCCGCCCGAGGCTCCAGAACCCAGCCCAGACAAGTTCGAGTTGGAGCTGACGCTGGCGGAGGAGGGCGAGTCGGAGCCCGAGGAGGCTGAGAGCCCGCTGGAGGAGGACACCAGTGGCAGCAACTCCAAGACGCTGCCCATGGATGACTCTGAATCTACAGAAACTGAGCTGCTGTCGGCCAGCTCTGCCGGGCAGGACTCGCCACCCCCGGGGCATGGCAGCCCCCACCGCAGCGCGCCAGCCCGGCAGGAGCAGGCTTTGAACTTTGACCATCGGGGGCCTGGGCTGAGGACGCTCTCGCCACCCGAGGGCAGCGCCCCCCCAGAGCCGGGCCGCGGGGGCAGCCAGGGGGACAGGGAGATGCACCTGGACTCTGAGGGCAACGTCACATTCCTGCCGCTGGGGACGTAACGCCGCTGGCACAGTGCCCACAGCTCTGCCTGCAGCCACGCGGGGACTGGGCCCCACTGGGCTGTTAATAAAGGGAGAGAGAGTGGGGCCATCCTCTCCCCGCCCTGGAGAGACCCCCGAGGCCTGGGCGCTGGATTGCATGGCCCCTGCCCTGCTCCTGCCCCTGCCCCACTGAGGCCCAGGGAGTGCCCTGGAGCCTGGCACAAGGTGAGAGCGCAGCTGGCTCTGACGGCTCCTAGCTCAGGGCCCCGGGCCAGGACTGTCCAGCTGCTGGGGGCAGTCAGGGGCCCCGAGGCCTCCCGTGTGCTGCTGGGGCCCTGGGAAGAGCCTTTTACCTGGGAGCCCCCACCCCATGTCTCTCCCATCGGCCTCACTCTGTGCAAGCTGGTCCTGGGCACCCTGCACTTAGCCGTGCCCTGGCAGCCCTGGCGGGGTGATGACCCTGTGTCCTGAGAAGCCAGCCCTGGGGCCCTGCTTTGTGGCTCGCTTTACTTGGCCGGCCGGCCCCAGGTGAGCGGCTGGGGGAGGGGGCTCCCCAGGGCTGGGCACAGCGACCTCCCCCAGGGCCTGTGGATGCCAGCCCGGCCTGGCTGCCTCTGGACCCCTGTTCCAGGGCTGCCCCAGCCTCGCTCGCCCCAGGGCGCCTGCACCTCTGCCACCCCAGCACGGCCCCCCACTTCTGAAGGGCTCTGGCTGCGTGGGCCCAGGGAAGCCAGCGCTGCCGGGGCCCTACTGGCGCAGGGAGGGCCACAGCCCTGGTCTGCCCCTGCCCCAGGGTTTGCAGCAGCCACCGCTGAGTCCTGTCCGGCCCCAGCTCCTCGCACGGCCCCGTGCATCACAGTGCTGGGGCAACCAGGCCCAAGCCCGCAGGCAGTGGGCTGCTGCTCCCGTGCAGGCTCCTCTAGCTTATGCCACCGACTGAGCAACCAGCCCTGCCAGGATGGTGCCACGGCCAGCCGGTCCCTGGGGACGGCATGGAGCTGACAAGGGGCCGTGCCCTGGGCCCGGGCCGGGTCGGCGTGACCCCGGGGGCCTCTGCTTCGCGTGAGAGGGGAGCGGCGCTGGGGCTCGGGGCGCAGGACAGGAGCCGAGCAGAGCGGGCGCGGCGGTGGTTTAATTTATTGGGGACGGGTTCACTTTTTAACCCTTTTGTAGCGCCCTTTTCGCGGCCCCCGCTCCCCGTGTTGTACTCGGGCCGGCGCGGCGCGGCGCGGCGCGGCGCGGCGGGGGGGGCTCGTCCCTCTCGCATTAAA
>NW_005842344.1:782273-782979 GCF_000455745.1 Alligator sinensis
CCGGCCCAGTGGCCGGCGCGGGAGGGAGCGGGGGGCAGGGAGCAGGCCTTGGCCCCGGGGCAGCTCCGTGGGAAGGGATGCACGGCTGGCCTGGAAAGCCGGGAGCCCCCGGGCTCTGGCGGCGGAGGGGACACCTGGTGCCCGGCGCGCCCGGGTTAGCCCGTGCCAGGGGCCCAGCAGGTGTGCGGGCGCCGAGCCAGGCCGCACAGCCCTCCCCGCTGCTGCAGGAGGCTCGGGGCCAGAAAGCAGGGCCGGAGGGAGAGGCCTAACGCCCTGCCTCCAGGGCCGGAGGGTGAAGAGCCAGCGGGATGGCCCGTCCAGGCGGGCAGGGCCCTCACGGCACTCCCGTCGTCGGGGCTAACGGGGCCCCTTGGAAACCGGCCCGGGCTGGATGGAGGCCCCGCCTGGTCCCCGCTCTGCACAGGACACGCTTCGGTGTAAAAGGAGAATGGTGCCAGCGGCCCTGCCCCGTCCTCCCAGCCGGGGCTCGTTGCACGCAGTTTGGGAGCGGGCAGGTGGCTGCCCTCTGACGGCCTGGGAACCTGGAGCCTGGCTCTTGCACGCATGTGTGCGAGTGCATGCACACACATGCGCGTCAGCGTTATCGTCCTTTCTTCTGCATTTCCCGGCCTGACTCTTGGCGGCTGGGGAAGGCGCGACACCGTCCGTCCTCCGCGCTCAGCCGCCATCGCCGGCCGGCCCCGCA
>NW_005842344.1:784551-794323 GCF_000455745.1 Alligator sinensis
CGGTGCAGCGAGCGGGTGTCTGCGGGAGGTGACCGGGGCAGGGCCAGCACCTTCCCTCCCTGCTCCTCCCCCTCTTCCCGCAGAGGAGGCTCTGGGCTGGCTGCAGGCTCTGGAAGCCAAGGCCCGGGTGGCCGGGCTGCGGCAGGCGTGGGGCTGCCCTCCCCGCCCTGCAGGCGGCGCTGCCTCCCACCCCCCTTTGCTGCTTGGGCTCCTCGGGGTAAAGGCTCCCAGATCAGTGCACCGCGTGGCTGCTGCCAGTGTCCCTGGCCTGCGCCCACGGCACGTGTGACGCAGCGCCGGGGCTGCTCTGGGTGCGTCGCACGGCTCCGCCCTGCCGGCGCAGGGACCCAGCTGCGCGTGCTGCCGGCTGGCGCTAGTCGCAGAGGGAGCTGGAGCTGGAGCTGCATCTGCCTGGGAAGCCGCTCGCTGCCAGGCCTTCTCCAGCGGGTGCTCACGGGACAGAAGCACCCTGGGCGCGGGGCTGCCCCTCACCGGAGCAGTCATTTCAGCTCTGGGGACGCGGGTTGGGCCCAGCTCCACTTGGAGTACCGGGGACCTCCCAAAGCAAAGCACGCACGGGGGCTGCTGTCTGTGGCATCCCTGGCAGGAGCGTTTGTGCCGTGTCCATGTGTCTGTCTGTGTTTGCGCGGTGTCCGTGTCCGTGTCCCTGGATGGCGTGGCAGGAGTGCACCTGTCGTGTGTGCGGTGTCCGTGGACAGCGTGGTGGGCACGTGTCTGTGCCGTGGCAGTGTGTCCCTGGATGGCGTGTGGGGGTGCGTCTGCATTTGGTGTGTCTGTGCAGCACAGCCCGACCTTGGCTCAGGGTCTCCCCTGGGCCTGGGCTCGCTGGTCCCAGCTAACCCAGCTGGGGATGTTCAGAGGTGCTCCAGTCCCCGGCGAGCCCGCGAGACTCGGCCACAGTAGTGGGGGCCCCTGTGAGCTGAAGCTAAGCGTGCGCCTCCTGCTGCAGACACGTCTGGCCAGCGTGGCCCCGCATGGCTGCGTGCACAAGTCCAGCTCTCCGGCGGCTTTGCCTTGCAGACGTTCCCCTTCACCTGTGGCCACTGCCTGGTGCCTGGACGTCCATCCATCTCTGGGCTGGATGTCCATCCCCAGGCCGGCACAGACCTCAGCTCCCCTGTTTCTGGACTGCAGCCCCCACCCCGCTCCTGTTCTGACTCCATGTATCCCCCACCTCTGACGAGGCTGCATTAATAAGTCTGGCCCTTGCAGGGATCCAGGCCGGTGCTTGGAGCAGTCTGACTCCAGCTCCCCATCCCGGGGACATGCAGGCCTGGACAGGCCTTGGGAAAGGACTCCTCGGCCCTTTCTAGCTGGGGCTGGGGGCCGGGAAGCTGAGGCCACTGCTGGGGTGCCAGCGGGCAATCACAGGCTTCAACCTGCTGCTACTTACCTGCGCATTCCTTTCTGGACACGAGGGAGCCATCCCGGTCAGCCCGGCTCCACAAAGAGGGGCAGGGGAAGACGCCCCTGAGAGCGTGAGGGCAGAGGCAGGGCGGCCTGCCCGAGGGCTGGGCATGGGGAGTTATGGGGGCAAAGGTGATGGAAAGAGGATGAGGCGAATCGAGGTGGATTATCCAGGAAAACCTGGCAATGGAAGGCTTTAGCCTCCCAGGGTGGGGGGGGCACGAGGAGCTGCCAGCCAGGAGGTGGATTAGCTGTGACCTCGACGAGCCTCTTGTGTTGCAGGGAGCCGTGGATGTCAGCCGCTCCTGGCACCCGCCGTGGTGGAGCGGGGCGCCCGGCTCCTGCGCACCGTGTCTCCGGGCCTGGGCCCAGCCCAACAAGAGCACTGGCTGGGGGATCTGGGAGGGAGCGCTTCGCGCACGCCCTGCTCCTTGTGACATCAGGGCTGGGTGGCCCCTGGGTCCAGCCGCAGCTGCCCTCCTCACGTGCTCGCGCCTGCTTCCAGATGGCTTCCGCTACTGACGCCCGCTATGGCCAGAAGGAGTCCTCAGACCAGAACTTCGACTACATGTTCAAGATCCTGATCATCGGGAACAGCAGCGTGGGCAAGACCTCCTTCCTGTTCCGCTACGCCGACGACTCCTTCACACCCGCCTTTGTCAGCACCGTCGGCATCGACTTCAAGGTCAAGACCATCTACCGCAACGACAAGCGCATCAAGCTGCAGATCTGGGTGAGCTGTGGGCCTGGGACAGGGCCCCCGCAGCGTCTGTGCATCCCGTGGGCGGCTGCTGGCACTGGGAGAGATGCAGTCCAGCCCTTCTCCCCACGGTGTCAAGCCTGGACCCCAGCCCAGAGAGGGAAGGTCTGTCCCCCGGAGCTGCCCTGCACCCTTCTGTGCCAGGCAGTGTGTGTCCCTGCTGCGCAGGGGCCGGGGGCTGTGGCGGGCTCGTGGTCCAGGCCTGGGGCGCGGGGCGGGGGTGCTGGAAACCAGCCCTGCAACAGCCGTAGCACAGAGGTTGTGCACCAAGACCACCGAGCTCCCCGCAGCACCCTGCAGAAGCAGCTGGGAGGAGCCCTCCGAGCAGGGCTGCTGTGTGCTGGGGCAACGGCTTTCCCATGGGCCAGCTCTCCTAGAGCCCCCTCCCCTTGTGGAGCGGAAGGGACCCCTTGCCCCAGCCCGTTCTGGGATGGGGCTTGGCAGCTCTGGATCTGGCCCCGAGACCAGGTTTTCCTCCTGAGAAGACTGAGCCCCCTGCTCCTGCCCCAGGTGTCCAGAGGGGACTCCGGGGCCTCCACCTGCGGGACTCGCCTGCCTTCCCCCGAGCCATGGCACAGTCCTGCCCTGGCTCTGGGTTCTTCCCAGGGCCCCGGTGCCCCCCTCTCCCAGGGCTGGGGGAGATGAATCGGTGGCAGCCAGGTCCAGTGCTGGAGCCGCTTGGAGCTGCTGGCGCCACGTGTTCCCCTGACCCGCTGTCTCACCCCCAGGACACTGCGGGCCAGGAGCGGTACCGGACAATCACCACCGCCTACTATCGCGGGGCCATGGGCTTCATCCTGATGTACGACATCACCAACGAGGAGTCTTTCAACGCGGTGCAGGACTGGTGAGCGCTGCGCGGGCGGTCGGGCAGGGGGCAGGCCCGGGAGCAGCCAGCTCCTGCTCTTCGCCACCACCTCCCTCCAGCCAGTGCGGGGGTGTTCCCGCCATGCGTGTGCTCACACGCGCCACTAGCAGCTGCCTCTGCAGAGAGGCCAAAGCCTGAACGGACCACGGGTGCCCCCAGCCGTGGCCTCTGCTGCGGCCTGGGAAGGTCCATTGCGGAGCCGGGCTTGGGCAGACGTGTGTCCTGCTGCCGCCTCTTCGGCACTTGCCCCTCTGCAACCTGGGCTGTCGCCTGGCACCTGCCGAACCGCTGCCTGAGCCCTCCCGTGTCTGGTCGCCCCTGCAGCGAGTCCCCTGGCGGTGGGTGCCCAGGGGTCCTCTCCTCTCCTCTCCTCTCCTCTCCTCTCCTCTCCAAGCACACTCCCTCTGCTCCCACCCTGCTTGCAGCCTCCGTGCAGCCCTGGCCGTCCCAGGGGGGCTGCAGCGAGCGGGGCACGGTGGAGGGTGACGGCTGTCCCTGCTGGCCTGTGCCTAGTGCCCGCTGGGGGCTCCTTGCGGTGCCCCTCCCCTGCCCTGAGGCTGTAGCTCTGTCTCCCGCAGGTCGACCCAGATCAAGACGTACTCGTGGGACAACGCGCAGGTGCTGCTGGTGGGGAACAAGTGCGACATGGAGGATGAGCGCGTCGTGTCGTCGGAGCGTGGCCGCCAGCTGGCCGAGCACCTGGGTGAGTCCCTGGGCCCTCAAGGGCCCATCCTGCCCAGCTCAGCACTGCGGCTGCAGTGAGGGGCACATAGGGGCTGTGTTTCTTCCCTGGCCTTGGCTCAGCAGTTGCAGATGCAGCCAGAGCCCCTGGGCTGAAAAGGGGTAGCCGGAACGTGCCGCGTGCGGGCAGTCAGCAGGGGCAGGGGCATCGCACAGGCTCTGGAGCGGCCTGCCCCTGCAAGGGGAAGTGAGAGTGTGTCTATGGCTCTGGCTGCTGCATGCACGTCGCAGCGTGTCTGTGCCCACATGCATGTGTGCACACGCGACTGCAGAGCTCTTCCTGTGGAGCAGTTTCAGGCTCCGTTTCCTTGCAACGGGTCCATCGCTAAGTGGCAGCACTGATGTGCTGTTCCCCAGGTGGCGTCACCACCATGCTGTGAGCAGTGGGGTCGATGGCTGCTCCCATTGCGATCAGTAACAGCAGGCTTGGGCGCCTGCCAGGTGCGGTGGCAAAAAACTCGGAGCAGGTGGGGTGGAAAACCTGGGCAGGGGAACAAGCAGAGAAACCCTAGCTGGACTTGGGTGGGCATTGGGGGCTTGTAGCAAGGCCCTGCCCCGCAAGCGCCCTACACGTGTACGGCAGGACGCTGCTCCATGCATTGCTCCCCGGGCCTGGGACGGGCTGGCCAGTGGCTGCAGCACCCGGCAGGGAAGCAGCCAGGCCAAGGGCTCGGCACCAACACCGAAGAGCCAGTGCCAGGCCTCACTCTTGTCCCCCGTGCCATCCTGCTGTCCCAGAGCCAAGAGCCAGTGCGTGTTGGAGAGCACCGGGCACATCTCTACTGTGCTACAGCCTATCCAGCCCCCTACCCTCCCCTGCAGCCGGCACCTACATGCTGCCCAGCTCCGGTGTGGGTGCTGGGCCCTGGGGTGCCATGCTTGTCGAAGGTGTCAGGCCTTTTGCCAGCGTCCCCCTCACTGGAGCTGCCCACACCACACAGGCTCCAAGGTCAAGGACTGCGGGAGCCGCGCTGAGGCCTGCCCTGCTCTGGGGTGGCTTTAGGCTCCCTGTAACCTAGATAACTGCCTGGGGCTCACCGGCTGCTCTTGTTCCCCCTGCCCCTGTGCCGGGAGCCCCCGAGCCGCCTGCTTTTGGGGAGACGCCAGCTGCCCCGGGGCCCCGGCTCACGTGGACCGCTCTCCCTCCGCCCAGGGTTCGAGTTCTTTGAGGCCAGCGCCAAGGACAACATCAACGTCAAGCAGACGTTCGAGCGGCTCGTCGACATCATCTGCGAGAAGATGTCCGAGTCCCTAGACACAGCGGATCCCGCCGTGACGGGGGCCAAGCAGGGGCCGCAGCTGACGGACCAGCAAGCCCCTCCGCACCAGGACTGTGCCTGCTAGACGCAAGCATGGCCCCCACTCCTCACCCGTCACCACCTCCGCGTCCCAGAGCCCTCGATCAGCCCCTTGTGCTCCCAATTAGCCCCTGTTCAATCAGTTTTATTGGGTAACCCCTGGAGACCGGCCGAGGCGAGGTGACCGGGCCGGGGCTCGTGCTGCGCAGGTTTTAGGAGGGCTGCGTCCTCCCTCCAAGCCTGCGCCGCTCTGGCTCCCGGCTGCGCCCTGTCACCCCTGCCCCTGCCCCCCCACCTCACTCTCACCCCGGGACAGTAGGAAAAAGCTCTTCTGTTTGCTCGTAGCTGTTGTCTGACCCCGGCTCTGTGTTCCTCATCGCTGGACCGCCAAAGCCAGGTGCTCCCTGCTGCTGGCTGTCGCATCTGCCTGCCCCTGGCACTGGCGGGCGTGAGGCCTCCAGCCAGCGGGCCATGAGCTAGAAAACCCTGGCTTTGGGGGCCAGCGCAGAACGGCCAGTGCCGAAGTGAGGGTTTGGGCTGGCTTCCAGGTAAAGGGGGGCAGGGGCAGGGGCAGCATCTTAACACTATAGCTGACACCACGTGTTGTTGTGACACTACGCAAGGTCCAGCATGACCTGCCTTCTCACGCAGCTGCCGTGCTGCAGCAGTGAGACTAATTGCATACCGCTGCTAATGAGAGGATGTTCCCCTCGGTCTGTGCGTCAGCTCCCTCCCCTCTGCCCTGCATGTCTGCTGCTGCATGGCGGGGGCTCCCAACAGCCGCTCGCATGGTGAGCGCCCGGAGCCGGCTGCAGGCCATGCGCCTTGGCCCTGCCTCGTGCCCTGCAGCCGTGGCGGACGGGGCTGGGCCGGGGAGGGGGAGAGGTCGCGACTCCCGCCGGCCCTTGCTGGCTTGATGCGTTCGACCCCGACGAGGCGTGAGTGCAAGCGGTGCCCTGGAGACGCGTTGCAGCCCTGTCCTCCTGCCCCCTCGCAGCTTGTCCTGCGAAGGGCAGAGGATCCGGCCCCGGCCTGGCTGGAGAGCGCCCCGGCTTGTCAGTCCCGCCCGTCACCGATGCATATTTCACGACTCCTGTTTATTTGTACAAATAGAGGCTACTTCTGCTCCTGCTGTCTTCCTCCTTGTACATAAACACGACGCCCTGTACATAGACGTAGCCGTGCCCCTCGTGTGCGTGTGCCCTGCTGTGCCGTGGCTGTGCTGCTGTACTTATTTATTTTAGCGATGTGGTGGTGACCTGCTTGTGAAAACCACTTTGGCATCTATTATTTAAGAGCAGGACGAGCAAGGGCAGCGGCGGTGGCAGCACCACAGCAAACCGGTGCCGGAGCCGCGGCCTCGCAGCAGTGTGGACAGTCTCCGCGCAGACGTCCGAGCCAGTGACCCGAGCTGGTGCACGGCCGGGCTTGGCGCGTTGCTGCAGCCCCTGCTGCTCCCTGCGTGTCCATATAGTGATGTGCTTACTGTGGAGACCGTGACTACGTGGAACTACCTGTATCAATGACCAACCCTGTCTGGCTCCCCCACCCCTATTTATTTTTCTTGGAGCACTGTCTTTGTTTTACAGATACGAAACGACGTGGCCACTCCGCCCAGCCTCCTCCTCTCTGTGACGTTGACTCATCTGGAAGAGTTTCGCTGTACTGTAAAAATGTCAAAAGTGTCAAAAGAGTCAAATTTCCTGAAACTCGCTGTACGAGAGATGTTGTGAAGAAATAAACCAATGCTGATCACAAGGTGCTCCGCCTCGTGGTCTGAAGGGAGGGGCAGCAGTGGGTGGAGGGGGAAGCCCACCTGGCAGGCTGTAGGGTCGGTCCCCGCCAGTCCCATCCCTGCCCCTGCAGCCAGAACCTGTGGGGAGGTGGGGTCAGGCCTCCTGCCCCGCTGCAACCTGCTTGTTCAGCCTCTGAGCTTGGTGTGCGGCCCATGCAGGGGAGGAGGAAGGTGGGTCCTTGCTCCCTTCCCGCTAAGTTGGGACAGAGCTGCTTGCCGCACTCAAGCTGAGCACAGCCAGGCCTGCTGGCCCATCTCCCTGCAGCGTGCCCTCCTCGTAGCAGCAGCTATGCTGGGGGAGGTGGCAGAGACACGCTGGATGCGGTCACGCTTTCGAAAGGATTCACTTGAGGCAAGTCGTGAGAATCATGTTTAATCTTTAGAAAAGTGAGAGATGATTTGTTCTAGCAGCGCCGGGGACATCCACACTTGGGACCACACAGCTGGCTCACAGCTCAGCTGGAGACTACACCCGGGCCTTGGGGGCACAGGTGGCTTTTGTCCCCACGCTGCTGTTGCACTAGGTGCTGCACGTGCAGGGGCGATCCCCATCCTGCCGTGTGCAAGACCAGGGGCCAATGGATGCCCGTAGCAGCAGTGTTTGAGGCACATCAAGGAGAATGACAGAAGAAACGTCCTCCAGAGAAAGGTGCAGCAGGGGAGGATACCCCAGCACACCAGGTGCTGGACCTGGGGGTGGGTGAGACCCACACGCTGGCAGGGTGCCAGGCAGGCCCAAGGGCAGGAGGAATGTGATGGCACGGAGTCGGGGGGGCGGCCAGGTGGAGGGCAAGCAGCTCTGGTCCCCGCCCTGCCCCAGAGGAGTACAGACATCAGCCATGGGCTCCGCTGGAGCGGAAGAATGGACGTGGGACGGTAGAAGGCTGAGTCTGGAAGAGGAGCTGTGGGCAGGGGGCTTGGAGCCGGGAGGGGAAAGGGAGAAGCGCAGTGGGGCCCCAGCTGCAGAGGCAAGAGGGGTTGAGGAAGCTTGTAACAGGAGGGGCAAGAGCCAGAGGAGTGCGTGTGAGGGGCCAGGCCGAGCACCTCGGGGAGAACAGGCCAGAGACCCTCTGCCTGGGGGGGTGGAGAAGGCCAAGGTCGCCTGTTCTGAGCTCTGCCGGGGCCGGGCAGGACTGCGTGAAGGGAGAGAAGCAGAAGGGCCCGGAGCCCCCCCAGCCGCCTCTGAAGCACAGCAGGTCAGTGGAGGCCAGGTGCAGCAGGGCTCCCTGCCCACGGGGAGGCCCCACGAGAAGCAGGTGGCAGGAGAGGAATTGGTGCATGCCCACAAGGCCCCAGCTCGCTCCACTGCAGGAGGAACGACGCCAGCGTTGGGACGCGGTTGACTGGTAAGGATCACGAGCAGGTTTGCGGGTCAAGGGCTGAGCATGTTGCAGAGCCCAGCCCCCAGCTTTCCCCCCACACGCCGCACAGGGCAGCACCACGGGTCCGTCTCCAGAAGGCAAGTTGATTTGTTGGACCAAGATGCTTGTCGCAGCCCAGGGAGCCAGCTCCTCCCCAGGGACCATCTGGGCCTGGTCTTGGGGTCTGGTGGGAGTCCCGAGCCGTGGGTGCAGCCTCTCGCCTCACCCTTCAGAGGCCCACACTGCGGGGCCGAGTGTCACTGGGGCTCTTCGGTTCATCCTCAGTGTCCGCTGGCTCCAGGTGCTACAAGCGAGGGAGAAAGGACTGGCTGACCTTGCTGCAGCATGGACTGATGTTACAGCAAAGGCTCCAGCTCCTTCCTGCCCCACGGGCATCTCCCAGGCATGGCGGGAGGCGGCGTGGGGCACAAGGAGGCCTGTGTGGACAGCGTGGACTGCTCACCCGGTGCTTGAGGTAGGAGAGATACGCGTCCCATCCCAGCGTGACCACGTTCACGTAGACCACCCGGTACTTGGGCGGCAGGAACAGGAAGTTAACGAGTTGAGCTGCTGGCCACACGCACCAGTCTGCCTGGGAACAGCAAGCCAGCAGCGTTAGGTAACGAGCGGGGAGGTTGGGTTGGGAGGTGCCGGGTGCGCAGGGCTCGGGCTCCCTTTACCTTGTAGAATTCCCAGAACTTCTCCCGGAGCTCGGCCCAGCTCTCCTCCAAGCTCTGCCCTTCCAGCGCCCCCATCCCTGCACCGGGACACGACAGTTAGGGCTGAGGGAGCAGTGGGACCTGGTGTGGGGAGCAGGCTGGTTCCTGTTCAGTCGGGCATCACCTTCCCAGGGGCAGTGCTGCAATGGGCCAGGGGACAGTGGGGTCTTTATGGCCTGCTCCCAGCCTGCCAGGGATCCTGATGGCTCGGGGCTTCCCCTTCAACCCTCCGTGGCCAGGAGAAGCTGAGTCGAGCTTGAGCTGGGCTTTGCAGGATGGGGACGGGCGCTTCCAGGGGAGGAGGGGGCTGCCTTTGGCCACGTCTGCGCCCATGCAGGGGCTCTCGGTGCAACCACCAAGAGGAAGCGGGTGAGGGAGGGCAGGGCAGGGCTGTCCCTGCCTATCTGCAAAGCCAAGTGCAGGCCGTTAACCCACAAGTGAGAGCAGAAGTGGCCTGGCTCCCCGCAGCCCCGAGAGGGGAGGGAGGCGACCAGTCCCCGCTACCGGCGGTTGCAGGAGAGCCGAGGCCGAGGCATTACCCAGGAAGTACCAGACCCCCAGGGTCGGCGAGGCCACCAGCTGGTCCACCAGGACTTTCTTCAGCACGACGCGGATTCCTTTAATGCCGCTCGCAGGAAACACCACGTCCAGCCAGAGGTACCAGTAATGCATCAACGGGCCCATGCTGCATCCGATGGCGAACATGCGGGCTGCAACACAACGCCGCCTCGTTAATAAATGCAGAGCCCAGCACAATGTCGCCATCCATTATTCACGGCACACCGTAAGCGTATCCGGGGCC
>NW_005842344.1:794337-794674 GCF_000455745.1 Alligator sinensis
GGGGGGGGGGGGGCACGGGAGCACAGCTGCTGCCCTGGGGCTGGCGAGCAGGCTTTGCTTCGGTGCAGGAGGCGAGAAGCAGGAGCCCCCCGGGCCCATCCCTCCTCCAAGGGCGTCCAGCCGGGGGAGGCCTGGGGTCACTTCCCTGCTGCCCCGTTGCCCTGGGGGCTCTGCTGGCCCCGTTCCGTCCCCTGGCGCGGCCTCGGCCCCGCGCTGCAGGGCCGGCTGGGGGGGCGCAGCAGGCACCTGTGCGGCGGAGCTGGCGCGGGCGCGTCGGGTCCTTCCTCATCTCCCAGCTCTGCTGCAGGCTGTCGCCGGCGGCCAGCAGCGCGCCGCA
>NW_005842344.1:796192-798022 GCF_000455745.1 Alligator sinensis
GGGAGGCACAGGCCGGGGCCCAGGGCCACGCATGGCAGGCTGCCCGCGGCAGGCGGGAAGCACGGCTCAGCAGGCAGGGGTGCGGGGCACGGAGGTAGCATCCGGGGGAGTACGTGCAGAGGAGCAGGAGGCACAGGCCCTGCACGCAGCTCCGGGCCTGCCCCCACCCCTCTTGGGGCTCGCCCTGCAGCACTGCAAGCGGGGGGCGGGGGGGACATGGCAGAGGCGTAGCAGCGTGAGGCCGGCTCCCTCCTGCACAAGCGTTTGCTCTGCAGCACGCGCAGCAGCGTGCCCCTCTGCCCCAGTCTCATTCCCGCCCCCGCGCTGGGCAGGGGCCTCGGCCCAAACCCGGCCTGGGGCCAGCCGGTGCCCGCGGGCTGCAGCCTGGGGCCATGCCCACGGTGCGCAGCGCTGGTGGGGGGCGGGGAGCGCCCAGCGCTGGCATCACTTCAGGCAGCGCGACATCGTCTTCAGCGCGGCTGGACTAGGCCCAGAGCTGCGGCAGGCATCCGGCTTCGGTCCCTGCAAGGAGAAGCGGGGTCAGGGCAGCCCAGGACCTGGGCCAGAGCCTGCACCGGGCCCCTCCTGGCCATGCCCTGCCCCCAGCGCCCGCTGGTCCTGGAGGTGCCCGCAGTCTGGAGCCGGGAGCCCCCGGGGCTGCAGGAGGGAAGGACAGCCCTTGCCCTGCCTGTTCCAGCCCGCCGGGCCCCGGGCCAAGGAGCTCGGGAGCCCCAGGGCAGCGGGTACGCGGGCACTCACCGTGTACAGCTCACAGACCAGGTTGAAGAGCGCGTTCTGGGCCTGGGCCTGCAGGTCGTCCGTGTGCTTCTGCGCAGGAGAGAGAAGGGGCCGTCAGGGAACAGCACGGCCGAGCCCAGCTCCCTGCCCACAAACAGAAGCCTCCACCAGGCCCGGCCCAGCTCCCGGCACACAGGTCAGAGCAGCCATCCTACCCCATTGACCAGGATCCAGGGCACGTATTTGTGGGGCGGTTGGAGGGCATCCGTCCGCTGGGCGTTGTTGTGCATCAGCTTGATGCCCTGGTCTCCCTTCACGCAGGCCATGATGTCGGACAGCTTGATGTCGGGTGCGTAGATCTGCAGGCACTGAGCGTGGCCGGGGCGGGGGTCAGTGCAGGGAGCGGGAACCCGGCTTGCCGTGCCCTTCTCCAGCGCCCAGCGTGAGGGCAGGTGCCGCCTGGGCCCGTCAGCCCCGAGCAACTCGCAGCTGTCTCCAGGGCAGGGACAGGCAGCACAAGGCTGCACCGGGCCGGCTCCTGCCGAGCGGCTGGGGGTCGGGAGCAGGGGCAACACCCAGGGAGGCATCCCCGTGCCATGGGCTTGGCCAGCAGTAGCCCAGACTCTGCCCTCGCTGGGGTGCTGCCAGGCTGGACGTGCCAGTCGCAGGGCCCCGCAGGCAAGGGGAACGGCGCCAGGAGCCCCAACCTGGGCACCCCGCTCGCCCACCCACACCACCGCCCAGGCCCCAACGTACAGCGCCCATGTTGCCGGTCACAGATGAGCCCGACTCCATGCAGAAGATGACGAGGAAGTAGAGGTCAAAGTCCTGCAGCACGTCCATGAGGCAGGTCTGGGGAGCGGGCAGGCGGGGGCAGGGGTCAGTGCGGCCGCCCCGGGAGAGGCCAGGCAGGGAGGGTCCCCGCTGCCCTCGGTCCCCAGTTCTGCAGGGCCTGGGCAGGGCAGGGCCAAGGGCATTGCCACCCGCCCCAGGCCCGTGCGCCGGGGCTCACCTCCATCATGTTGCCCAGGCACTCGTCCGAGCCGTGCTGGCACTCGAACTGCCATTTGCCGCTGACGTTCTTCTCCTGCA
>NW_005842344.1:799275-807910 GCF_000455745.1 Alligator sinensis
TCACGGCGCCCCCGGGAGCAGAGACTGGCAGGGCCCGACCCCAGCCCCAGCCCCAGCCGCCCTGGGCTCCAGCTCCCAGACCCCGGGCCTCAGCCCCAGCAGCTTCTTCTGCCCCCCCCCGCAGCAGCAGGACAGCCCCCAAGCCACCCAAGCCCCTGGCTGGAGCTGCGGCCCCGGCCCGGCGGAGCCAAGGGCAGATCACAACTAGCTTATTCCTAAGGGGCCCTGCCCAGGGCTTCGCAGGGACAGAGCAGCCCCCGCTCCCTGGGCTGGCCCAGCTCTCTCACAGGGAGGGCAGCACTGCAGAGCCAGGGCTGCGCTGCTGCAGTCCGGCCCTGCCTGAGAGCAGCCCACAACAGCGAGGGGGAAGGCGGCCGGGGGGGTTGGGAAAGCAGGCACAGCCAACGTACGGGGCAGGGGGAAATCACTTCATGGAGCCCAGACAGCCCCCTGCTCCCCGGGCGCAGCATGGCCACAGCTCTCTGGGCTGCAGCTGCACAGGGCCCAAGCAGCTCTGAACTAGAAAGCAGGGCGCACATGCAGCCCTGAGCACAACCACAAGTGCCCAGGGACACAGCCTGACTCCTCAATTTACATCTGCACTGTCTGCCAGTCTTGTGTGCAGCCCAGCCCAGCCCAGCCGCTGGCTTCTTTACTTCCCATTCCATCCAGGAAGAGCACACACCGACTGCTGAAACTTCCTCAGCCTGACGAAGGGTTTTTGAACCCGAAAACTTGCTTAATAATTGTTTCCCAACTATTTAAATGGGCCTAATAAAAGATATCAGATTCACCCAAAGAACCTTGTCTGCCAGGGACACAGGCGGAAGGGCTGCATGAGCGCAGGGCCCAGCCTGTCACCGCACCACCCGGGGGACGCACAAGCTGGGGCTGAGGTTGCACAGGAGTGAGAAAAAGTGTGTGCAAATGCACACATGAAAACCACCTGCCCCTGCCACTGCTAGGGCCCCAGGACGCTGCCCAGGCAGCAATACTGGCCATGCAACCAAGCGAGCCCAGGCATGCAGCAGCAGCAACCTCGAGGATGAGCGCAGGCAGCCAGGACAAGCCCACAACAGTGAAACCACGTGCATCCCTGGCTTGCCATCTAACGCACCTGAGCCAAGGGACACAGGCGATTGCATGCTCCAGTTGCAAGGCTCCTTCCCCTTCCCTCCAACACAGCTCATCCCCGGACGCGCTACAGCAGCAGCAAAGCGCAAGCACCTGGCTCCTCGCGCAGGGAACGCAGCTGGAGGCCACGGGACACAGGCAGAGCAATGAGCACCTTCTAGACCTTGCACCCAGGAGCCGGGGGTTGCAGAGCTCCAAAGTCCCCATCTACTGCAGACGGGCGGGTGGCACTGGGCTCCAGGGGGGAGCAAGAGGGGCATCCCAGCACAGGGAACACAGCGCTGCCCAGCCCAGCGCCCCTTCCCCTGCCGGGTCTCACCAGGGCAAGAGCACAAGGCCCGGGCCCCAGAGCCACCCCAGCAGTACTGGCAAGTGCTTTGCATACGTAGTGTGAGGTCCAGCAGGTCCGCTGCTGCGTGCCAATCCCAGAGGCGCCAGCCAAGCCCGTGCCCAGCGCGTCCAGCTCCAGCTGCCTCCTGCTGCAGTTCCCACAGGACCCGGCCGTAGCCAGGCTCACCTTGCCACAGTCCAGGCGTTTGTACGTGGTAACCAGGGCGATCCTGTTGGCCGTGCCAGCTCTGACAGGTGATGGGATTCCCCAAGCTGACAGCCCATCCGCCCACATGCAGCGGGGGGCAGCCACTGACCAGAAGGGGCGCTGGAAAGGGGTCACGGAGCATGACAGGGCGTCTGTCCAAGGCATGAAAGTCCAGGGCCAGGAGGGCCGTAGTGGGTACTCATCTGGCTGGCGGGGGAGCAAGGACAGGGTGGGCCAGGGTGACGTTCAGGGAGTCATTGTGCTGCACCAGCGACGTGTGCTTGTAGTGCAGGACCAGGTCCTTGAGCGAGGCGTAGAGGTTGTAGGGCTCCGCGAAGCCGAAGCCGGTCGCCGTCTTGTAGATCACGCAGTGCTTGGTGTCCCCATCCACCCTGTCGGGAAACCAGCACCGTCACCACGGCTGCCTCTCCACGGGGGCCATGACCCAGTATGGATGTGCCCACCCCTGCCCTGCATACCAGATGCACACCTGGCACCCCCATTACTCCCAGGGTGGCTCAAGGATGCGCCAGCTGCCTCCAACAGAAGCCCAGGGAGGGGGGTGCTAGCACCCACCTGGGCTGCCCTCTCCAGTGAGAGGCCGCTGGGCGCAGAGGCAAGAAGGGCTGCCCAGCCGGGGCCGAGACACTGCCAGCAACACCCCCAGCCTCACCCCCATGTGCCCCCCACTGCCACAGGGCCGCAGGCCTGCAAGGGGGTGTGTGGGGAGGGAGCATTTGCATATATATGTATGTGCAGTACTCACACCACAGAGCAGGCGTAGCAGCCCTTCTGGCTGCTCTCGCGGATGAGGAAGGTGCCATCACGCTTGCCGCACAGCATCTCCTCCGCCTGCACCCGGTTGATCTTGCCCACGTACCACGTCCGCTCCTCGTGGTGCGGCAGCTCCTCCTCGTCATCCATCATGGAGTACAGGCTGCAGGCCGAGCCGGCAAGACCCATCAGGCAAGACCCACCCGGGCCTCACCCCAGCACATGCCGCTGTGGGCTCTGCAGCTGCTGCCTGCACTGGGAGCGTGACCACCCCTGCCTCACCCTCAGCCCCAGGACCTCGGGCACAGAGAGGACTTGCCCACCCCCTAGGGCAGAGCTGGGAATGCTGGGCACAACTGCACTGCAACCCCAACCCAGGACTGGTGACTGGGAGCCCTGCACAGCTCCTGTGACACCCAGGCGATGCCCACACACCCCTGCCCACCCCAGCACACAGCGGAAGCAGGGGACACTCACTCCTCGGTCTCGTTCTTGATGCCCAGCCACTCGTTGATCTTCTTCTGCCGGGCCCCCTTCTGCGTCAGCCACCTGGGGAAGGAGAAGGGCGCCTGAGCCACGTGCTGGCAGGGTGGCTGTGGCTCCATGGCCTGGCATCCTGCCCACGCTGCCCAGCAGAGGGCAGCACCGGTCGGCAGGCCTGGGGTGGGGTCCCCAGCCCAGTGGGAGCCCCGGGCACAGGAGCAGGGGACCAGCTGGGACACCTACACCAGGTACTGGTCACGAAGCTTGCGCAGCTGCAGGAGATCGGGCTTGAGGCTGTTCATGCGCTTGTCGATCTCGCGGTTCTCCACCGCCTGCTTCTTCAGGTCCTGCTCCAGCTTCATCTTGCTGTCGTGGATCTCCGTGATGCGCGACTTCAGCTTCTCCGAGTTCATCAGGATGCTGCGAGCAGGGGGCAAGGTGAGGGGGTGGGCAGGCCGGGGGTCCCTGCGCCCACGCGCTGGAGACGACAGCCATACCCACATGCTCCAGGGAGGGCAGGCACGTCGTGGGCCGTCCCTGCTCCCTGCCGGGCCACCCCGTGGCATGGCGGCAGCGCCGGGCACTCACCGCTGCACCTCCTTCTCGTTGCCCTCGCGCCGAAAGCGCTCTATGTACTCCTTGCTGCATTTCTCCTGCGTCTGGCACTGCTCCTCAAAGATCTTGATGGTCTCGTTGAAGGCCTCGATCGCCGTCCGCTTCATCTGCAGCTCCTGGGGGCAGCGAGGGCAGCATGGCTCCTCCCAGCAGCCATGTCCTGCCCCATAACACCCACCCAGGCAAACCCTATAGTGCCTCCACAGCCCCTCCAGGCCTCAGCCACGTCCTCTCAGCTCGAAGCCCCCATCACAGCACCAGACCTCTGCCAGTAGTGGGCACCTGCCAGGGCTGGGAGGGTGCCTCACTGCCCGCGCTGCAAGCCACGCTGCGCGAGACGGGGCCTCAGGGGCCGGGCAGCGCGGTGGTACCTGCGAGGTGCGCGTGTACTCCTCATACAGCAGGTCATACTCGCGGCTCTTATCCTGGTACTGCTGGTGATAGACCTTCAGCTGCTCCCCAACTGCCTCCACGCTGTCCTCCTTCACCAGTTGGTCCTGCCGCCAAACAGGCCCAGACAGATGTCAGAGCCTGGCATGGCCACCGACCCTCAGCCACAACCCACATCCTGACCAGGCCAGGGAGGCTGAAGACAGCCCATCCCTCCCATCGCCTGTTGCTCGTGCTCCCCAGGCCCGGAGGAGCTCAGCCAGGCCCGCCGTGACCCCAGCCACTGCAGTGCCACCCCAAGCCAGCCCTGGAAACATGCGGTGCCCCAACCCTGGCCCCCGCCACACCTGCTGGTACTTGGAGATGGGGTAGAGCAGTCTGGTGTCCAGCTTGGCGTTGTACTGCGCCAGCGACTCATGCCGGTAATGAGTGATGAGCTCCACCACCGAGCCAAAGGTGAGAGGCTCAGAGAAGCCGTACCTCCCCTCCCGGTGGAAGATCTTGATCAGTTTGTTGTTGCCGCCTTTCCTGGTGAGCACAGGGAGTAGGCATGACACAGCCCCGAGGGGTCCCAGCCCCAGGCCACCCCCACCAGCCCTCCCTGTGCAGGGCAGCAGAGGACAGAGGGGCCTGGAGCAGCTGGTGGCCCCCACAGCAGATGCTCCTGGGGCATCCCGTCCCCCCATGCCAGCTGCACATACCTAAGCGTGAGTGTGTACTCGCCCTGGATCTTGCTGGAGGCGTCGCGGACCAGGAAGGTGCCATCTGGCATGTCCCGCAGCTTCTCGTTCACCTCCTCCCTGCACAGATGGAGCAGGTGACGTCTGCCCGGGGCTGCACCCAGGCTCTCCCACACTGCACCGCAGGGCACACACGTGTGCACGTGCACATGTGTGCTGAGGGACCCAGGACAGGCCTGAGGGAGGCCAGCCCCTCCCAGCTGCTGGTTCAGAGCGTGGCACAGCCCTCCACCCCTACCTGGCACCCATTACCTGGAGATGTCGCCCCAGTACCACTCGGCCTCCTGCAGGGTTGCACTGCTGCCGTTGGCCAGGCCAGCCACACCAGGCTTTGGCTTCGGCGGCTTCGGAGGCAGGGCTGTGACGGGGGCAGCTATCAGGCCCAGTAATCCCGCACCCGCCCATCTGGGAAGCAGCCTTGCCCCAAGGGGCATCCACCCATGGTAACACCCCGGAAAGGCCCTTACTCCCACTCCTGGCCTCAGACCCAGGGGCAGGCATGCTCGAGCCACACCAGCAGGATGCCATGTGAGACGGGCCAGGGATCTGGCCCACTTACACCACGGCCTTCCCCCAGCCTGTGGCCGCCCCTGCAGCTCGAGTGCCAGGAGGAAGCACAAATGGCACGATTCTGGTACCTGGGGGCAGCTGCTCTGGCTCCAACTCCGTCGCCTGCAGAAGCCTCTCCAGGAACACGGCAGAGAAGTCAGGGCTCAGCTCTGAGCTGCAGGGAGAGAAGCAGGGTTGGCGCCTTCTCTGCATGCAGGCGCCCTCCCACGGGCCCAGCAGCTGGCAGCCCGCCACGTACCTGGCACCGGGCAGCCGGAGCAGCAGCGGGCCAAAAAGCTCACCCAGGACCCGGGGATGGAGGCCGTTGCTGTCGGCCTGCTGGGACACCTTTGCCAGGTGCCGGAGCAGGAACTGCAGGGTGAGCATGTTCTGCAGCGGGACCGTGGGAGGCTCCAGCACCAGCAGCAGCTGCTTCCGGCAGGTCTCGAGCTGGGGCACCTCTGTAGAAGGGCAAGACATGCTGGCAGGGCAGGGGCAGGGCCAGGGCTGCTAGAGGCATCTCCAGGGCTGGATATGTGGGCTGTGCCCAGCTCAATGCTTCCGTGCCTGCCAGGCCCCTGCCCCCCAGCTGGGACAGCCCTCACCTTGCAGCACACGGAGGATGTCACCATGCACGCATGCCGGCACCACGGGGGTGGGCAAGTCCTGCAGGTAGCTCCGCAGCGCCTCGCCCAGGCTGCGCACATCCAGCAGCTCCAGGTCGCCCAGCATCCCATCTGCAGAGAGCGTGGATGCCTTAGGCAGGCTCAAGCGTGGCCCCCGGCAACCCTGGCAGGGCCCCGAGCACGCAACCCTGAGCGCGGCTGCCCCGAGCTCTCCCCCCGCAGCACTGGCCCCCACACGGGTGCAGCTCACAGCAGCGAACAATGATGCCTTCTGGGACTCCTGCCCTGCCCGCTCCCTCTGCCCCCAGCCCGCCTGGGACCCCCAGCCCAGCTCCATCACGATGCCAAGCAGCTCAGCAGGAGTGTGGGCACTGGGCACTGCAGGGGCAGGGAGCTGGGAGGAGAAGAATGGAGCTGGCACAGAAGCCACGTGTCACTCCCCCCAGCGCCATCCTCCTTTGGCACGAAGCAGCCCCCTCGTCCCCCTCGAGGATGACCCTTGCGGGTACCCCAATGGGACAGGGCAGGTGGGCAGGTCCCTGGGGAGATAGTGGCCAGGAGCTTGGCACCAGGATGGGCAGGGCTCAGCCAGGCCTGGACCCTGCTGCTGCTGCCCCAACCTCACCCATCTGAACAGGCCCGAGCGCCTCCTGGCTGTGGTCTGGCTCTTACCAGTTTTCAGTGCTTGTCGCGGCTCCGAACCAGACGTCCGGTACAGCATCTCGCTGTCCAAACCTGGGGGAGCAAGCATGGGATGGTGGCATGAGCACGGGAAGGACCCAGCTGCCCGCCCCGGTGCTCCCATGGGGGCTGTGCACCCGATGTGGCAGCCTGGGAACGAGGCCCCGTGCACTGCCCCAGCCGGACGATGGCTGCAGCAACCCGGGCGCTAGCACTGGCCTGACCGGCTGGGCCCCAGGGCCATAGCGGCCGGCCAAGCCAGAACAAGACCAACAGGCCGTGGGGATGACACCGCAGCGCCCCCCCACGCTGCCTGTCACTCCTTGGCGTGGGGTGCAGCAGCAAAGGGGTCAAGGGTGACCGGCCTGGGGCAGCCACGCTGTTAACCCTTTGCTTCCTGAGGACCAGCCCCCTCACCTTTCTTCTCAATGGCTTCCACAAGCCTGGCCAGCAACGGGGGCGCGATGTCAGGCGGGGAGAACTGCTCCATCAGCTCCGGGAGGAGAGGGACTGGGGGGACAATGGGAGGAGGGTTAACCCTGGCCCTGCTGCATGGCCACTCACTGAGGCGCTGGTCACTGACTGGGTGCAGCCCACGCGGGCACCTCTGCCCTGGCCAGAGCTCAGTGGAGCCCAGGCCCAGCTGGTGCCCAGGCTGCGTCCGCACCTGCACGGCGGATGGTGCTGCGTGCTGTAGGGCATGTTCTGGGCCCCGGCTAACAGACCGTCCACCCTGCCCAGCCCGTGAGCATGGCTGCAAAGCAATGCGCTGGTGCTGGAAGGGTTAACGCCGGCTCGGCTGTGGGGGGGCGCTGGGGGGCTAGCCCGGGCTCGCACACGAACAGCCGCATCAACAAATTTCTGCCTGCAGCTGGCTGAGGATCAGAGGGACGCACGCTGGAACAGCGCCCGTGCCTGGCAGCATCCGAAGCAGGCGCCGAGCCTGGTCCCGTGGGGGTCTGTGGCCCCCTTAACCAAGGCACAGTCCCTCCAAAGGGTGAACGCAGCCCTGCAGAAAGCAGAGCAGAGCTGGGAGCTGCCTTGGGGCTGCTCTGCCGAGACCGGGGCCCAGGGCGGGAAGCGCTGGGCTGGGACATGTCAGCCGCTGGGCCCTGGAGGAGCGGGAACCGGCAGCTCCCAGCCTGACCCCACGGCAGGGCCCAGGAGGAAGCAAACAGCGTGGCTGCCCCACGTGACCCGGCCTGGAATGTGCTGCTTCAGCAGCCGCCGGGCCTGGCTTCCATCAGGCAGCCGGCACTGCAGCCAGGCAGCTCCCAGCTCAGCCTCCGGCCCGGGGACGGGCGCGGGGCTGGTGTGCTGCAGCAGCAGGTCAGGCAGCCGGGGCAGGAGGGGCAGAGCCAGGCTGCGCCCCACTGCCCACGGCACCCACCCGCAGAGGAGCTGTGGGCACGTGGATCTGCCGGCCACGCTGCGCCTCCCGCAGCATCCCAGGCACCAGGGCCGGCGGGCGAGGGAGCAGCCTCGAGTTCCTTGTTCGAGGGCAGCTGCAAGCGACAGCGCCCAGCCCCAGCCTGCCCCACCCTGGGCCGGGGAAAACACCACTGCTGCCGTGGCCCCTTCCCTCCCCAGCCCCAGATAAGGCCTCGGCAGCGACACGTCAGCAGGCAGGGTGCAGAGAGCACGAGCGCCCTCGGCCTCACAGCACCGGCAGGACTGGATCCCAGGCGTCCTGGCTCCCAGCCTGCTGCTCCGACCCCACTCCACCACAGCCCCTGCGCCGCCCGCAGCCCCGCGCACCTGGCTCCAGCGGCTCTGGCAGGCGGGACGTGCCGGCCCCTGGCGTCGCTGGCAGAGGCCTCTGCACCCGGGGCCTGTGGGAGGGCAGGGAGATCTTGACGGGCCCCACGTACTCCACGTAGGTGCCGGGGAAGTCGCCCTTCTGCTTGGTGCGCTCGTTCACCCCCAGGATCCACCCGATCTGCTTGGGCAGCTGCTCGTCCCCGTCCTTGAAGCCCAGGGCCTGCAGGGCCCCTCTGCTCACGACCAGGACGTCTCCGGGCAGCAGGTCGATGTCCTCCTCGCGCTCCTTGCGGTAGGGGTAGAGGGCGCGGTACTGGAACCCGTCGGCGCTGCCCATCGTGGCT
>NW_005842344.1:807957-811340 GCF_000455745.1 Alligator sinensis
GGGAGCAGAGGTGAAAGGCAACGCAGAAAATCCAGCGCTGGCGGGCAGGCCTGCGGTGGCCACAGCACGCCACGGGGGCCTCAAAATCTGCAGGGCAAGGGCACCACGCAGGGCAGGCCACGCATGGTGCCGGTCACTGCTCCCCTCTTCCCAGAGCCTGGAGGGGGGCAGACAAGGCTGTTAGGTCAGGGGTCCGTGCCCAGGGGCAGCATGGCCCACCGCGGCCGGCAGACGCACAGGCCTGTGCCCGGACCTCGAGCCTGGCAGTGCCAGGTGACGGGACTGTGGAGTTTACCCTCTCGGAGCCACGCAGCGCCCGGGCCCTGCCTCTCCGCCCTGATTACAATTAACCCTGATTCTCCGCTGCTGCCAGGCCACGCAGAGCTGGGTCTCCTCGTTCACCTTTACCCCCTTCCCAGCACAGGGCTCCAGGAAAACTGCTCCAGTCGCAGACCGTGGCTGGACGCACGTGAGCTCGCTCAGGAAGTCCCTGGAGCCCCACGCGGGAGGGCCAAGGCTCCCCGGCCACGCTGGGCTGCAAGGCTCTGGGTGGAGGGGACCGGCTGACCGGAGGCAGTGCCGGGCAGAGGGCGCGTCCCCGGCTCCGTACGCCGCGCAGCGAGCTCTGGCCGTGCCAGGACGGCAGCCACGGAGCCAAACTCACCACCCGGCAGATCTGCAGCTCTGAGCCAGGTCCCGCCAGGGACACGCGACTTCGCTGCCCGCAGCCCGGACAGATGTGGGTCAGGGCTGGGGCTGCAGAGCCAGGGGAGCATCCCGAGGATGCGGGGCCTGGGCGGCTAAGGCGGCTCCCACTCCTCCCCGCACAGCCCTGGCAGGAGGGAGCGTGCACGCACCGGGGGAGCAAGGCAGGACCCCCGCCAGGACCTCAACTCACGGCGCCTCACCCCGCAGCTTGGGGACAGATGCCTGTCCCAACCAAGCACCCCCGAGCACTCCCTGCCAGCCCCATCGGGGCTCCCAACCCACCCCCCACGCAGGGGCGGGAGGAGAGCGCCAGCGCGACAACCCCTTGCCGGAAAGCAGCTGCTGTCCCAGGGCAGCAGCGGGCCCAGGAGATCTGCCCGGAAGAAGCATCCGACCCTGGAGGCCGCTCCAGCGGCCGGAGGGGACTGCTTTGAACCAGAGCAAGGGACAGGGCCAGGGGCGCAACCCGCCGGGGTCTGCAGCAGAGCCCATGCACCCCAGAGGCAAGGGCCACCCCGCAGCGGGGGGGAGCGCGGCGCTCAGCCCCCCCGCGGACGGAGCACACGCAATTTACAGCCACCCACCAGCTCCCCACGTCCAAACACGTTTCTTTTTTTAAAAAGAACCCGTTTTAAATCAAACCTGAAGCTATGACAACCCCGGGGCTCAGCCCGCTGCAGGCTTTAAATAGAAAACGCCTTCTGCGAGGTCTAAGTAAGCAGGAGCGTGCTGGTTTCTAATTAGACAGTCGGGGGGAAACGTTTTCTGGAGTCCAAATCTGGGTTTATAAATGTCCCGATACCACGTCCTGCACTCACCACTGTACTATTCCGGGTCTTCCCAACGGAGCAAATGCCACACTTCCCACGTTTCTGACCGCAAGCAGCTTTCAGTTTGGGGCACCAAAGAGCTTTTGCCTTAATTTCTTCTGAAATCAGTAAAGCAGAGGAAATATTTCCTGTGCACGGACGAGCCCACTGGGCGCTAGGAACGGGGGAGCTGGAGGAGGGACGACGCGGCAGGAGAGGACGGGTCTGCCTGTGCAGAGGCCCCGGCTAGTTTGGGGACTCAGATTCTCGATTTTGGGGGTGGGGGGAAGAGATTGGCACCAAACCTGCATGGACACTGCTGACCAGCCCGCCAGGCATCCGGCTGCGCTGGCTGGCGCCGGTGCCGACACCAGCCCTCAGTTCAGCGCCCTCCACTAATAACGCCACGAAAGAAAGCTCAAAGTGCGGCTCCCTTCGCTCACAGACGGTTTCTACCACTAACGAGCTCTCTCAAGGCGCTGCCGTGGTGCTCACGAGTTCATGCTGCGCCTGCCCAAATTGAGAAGCAATCAATTCAAAGCACAACGTGTTGCTCGCCACCAACGCGATCCGAGACGCCACGACGAAGAAGCCAACGGCACAGCGAGGCACTAAATGCCTGGAGGGCGCGGGGCCGGACAGAGCGCGTCCTCCCAGCTGGCAGGTGCCGTGTCACGGGAAGGCTGCCCTCGACAGAAACCAGCGCCTGGCAATCGCCGCGCCGAGCGCTGGGAGCCCACGCGCCCCGGCCAGACCCACAGGCGCAGGGACAACAGGACTAAAATGGAGGATTTCACTCTATCCGCGTCAGCCCCGAGGGACGGCGACCAGCTGCCCCCATGGACCATGCCGCCGGGCGCCCGGCTCAGGCCGCAGATTCCCAGCCCTGGAGGGACCGCAGCAGCAAGCTGGACTCCGACTGGCACTGCTCCCTGCAGCCAGCGCCGTTCGGGGCCCCTGGGAAAAGCCAGGGACAAGTGGCCAGGATGCTGCAGCTCTCGCACGTGCTGCTGCAGGAAGTACCATGGGCCAGTTAAAAGGACGGTCTTGCCTGTAGCGTCATGCTCCGTGCGCGGAGGCCAAGCCTGGGACACGGACATTTGGCCACGGCTGCCGCATCGGCATCCTCACACAGAGGCCGCGTGTGCAGACAGCATGATGCTTTCGCCAGCCCAGCACATGCCAGCCCTGCCCGGGCAAGCAGCAGCACTGGACCAGGCGCAATGAAGACCTGGCCTTGGACTGCAGCCTCTTTGGGACAGGATACATCTTCTCATCACATCCATAAAGCACCTAACGCCGCAGGGACCTGTGCAGACCCCGCGGGCTTCATGCCCAACAAACCCCGACACCGAGCAGGGCTGGCGCAGAAGGGAGCTCCGGGCACCATCTCCCACGAGCCATCTCTTGCAAGGGCTTCCTTTGCACGTCTCCCACCCCAGCACCAGCCAGGCCCAGCCCTGCTGAGCTCGGGAGGCAGCGAGACCCGGGTGCAAAGAGCCAAGCAGCGCCGTGCAAAGGACACAATTACAGGGAAGAACATGTCTGAGCAGCTCCCAGACATGCTGAAGGCAAGCGCTCCGGGACAGACAAGGGCAGGGGAGGAGCCAGGCAGCATGCGATGCAGGCATGCACAGGGACCCCGCAGGGCTGGAATTTGCCCCATTTACTGGTTCCTGCAGGGGTGTCGCGTGTGACAAATGCCCCCAGCCACCCCCAGCCCCAGGCAGCCGGAGCAACTCGCTCCCACATTCAGAGCATCTTCCTCACAGGCCGGGTTTCCTCCAAGACTCATCTCAGGCGCTTTGGGCACTGCCCCCATCGGCTTGATTCCAAGGCCAGGAAAGAAGGAGCCTTAACCGCTCT
>NW_005842344.1:811371-813141 GCF_000455745.1 Alligator sinensis
CTCTTTCGGAGCAGGCCTTTGCCTGCAGGTATGCAGCCTGCTCCCGATACCGAAACATGCAGAGATTTGGGGTGGGGAGGGAAGGGGGAAGTATTAAAACGTTCCATTTCCATCGCGCCATAGAAATGAAGGGCTGGAAGGACCTCGAAAGATCGCGTCCAACCCCCTTACTCCTGGTAGGAATACTGCTGAGATCAAATGATCCCAGTTACATTTAATGTCATTGCTTTGTCCCAAGAACCAAACCCGGGGTCAGAGCAATCGGGGCCGCATCACGGCTGACACAACCGTGACGCCGGCAGAGGGAATTACAATATCACCGTGCAACGTGTTCACTCCTTTCCCCTGCTTGGGGCTCATCTTCCACTGCCCGACTGCATCGATGCCAAGCAGCAGCTCCAAATCGGGGAAGCAGTAAAGGTGCCCCAATAACCTCTCTCCTCGTTAACATGCATCAGTCTTTTAACAGGGCACTAGCTCCAGTTCAGCTGCTCGGTGCAGCCCTGCATTCTCCCCCGTTTGCAGCTTCTCTCCCCATCCAGAGCTTTTGGCCAACAAGAACCAGCCGTGGACGGAGAGATCCACTGCTGCTGCGAGAGCAGGTTGCCCTCGGGGTTTGGGACGCAGGCAAGCGCACGCAGGGAGAACAGGAGGTGCTGGCAGAGCCTCCGGCTCAGGCAGGAGGGGCCGGGTGCATGCCCCCCACGTCAGAGCCCAAAGAGCAGAGAACAGCAAAAGCAAACCAGCCCTGCAGGAGAGACACTGGGGAAGCCGGCAACTGCCGCGCGGGCCAAGGAGCTCTCGGGGCCGGAGAAGCCCAACTTCAGCTCACGCGGGGCCGGGAGGAAAGCAGCCGTCCAGCCTGTATCGCCTCAGCTGCCTCCACCCTGGGCTCCTGCAGCCGGAGGCACAGAGCAAGCTCCTCGCGGCTCTGAGCGCTGCTCTAAACACAAAGGGACAACGTGTGCTGCAAGCGCTGCTGGGGAGCAGAGGCAGCTACTGGCCAGCCGGGAAGAACCAGGCCTGGCGGCTCCCCGCAGCCCGCCATCTCCACGAGAGCCTGTGCCCAGCCTTGGCCACCAAAGCCTGCACGACGGGAACCCCGGGGGCAAAGCTGCCTACCGGGGCAGCAGCTCTGCAGCCAGGCCCTCGCACGTGGGAGCCCGTGCTCACAGGCTGGAGCTCGGGGTGAGAGGAGCCGCTCTACGCCCTGCCCGTCAGCTCAGACGTCCATCCGGTGGCACCGCATAAGCCCACATCCATCCCAGCAGCAGCCAGGACTAGCGCAGGGTTCTGGCCTCCAACCTCCCGGGAACACGCGCACGCGTGCAACAGCCCCGCTGCTAACATGAGCAAGGGCAGGGAGGCCCCTGTGCTAGGAGCTGCCCCGGCTCCAGAGGCAGGCAGGCCTGCAGACCGCACGCGCCGGCAGAGCCCACGCCAGCCACAGGCCAAGGAGCAGCTCTCGTCCCGCAGGACCCCACCGCCTGGGCTCGGCCCCTGCCACGAGCCACCCTGCAACGAGGCTGCCCCGCTACCAGGCCCGAGGAGCTGCGGCCAGCCTGCAGGGAGCCAGACCGCACCAGGGCCACGCAGAGCCCGGCTGCCTTGGCTCAGCCCCCACGTTTCTCCGCACTCACTAGCTAGGCCTCAACGGCTCGGCCCCCGGGGCTCCTTTCACACCACAGCAACGCTCCCTTGCTGCCCCCCACTCCCCCGTGCGCAGCGTGCAATGCTCCCCTCCCCCCCCCCCAGTGCACGGGGTGCAAT
>NW_005842344.1:813758-822020 GCF_000455745.1 Alligator sinensis
AGCCGGCACGGAAACACCCGAGTGCTCCCCCAGCCGCCATGACGTCATTCATTCCCCCTATATTTATACCGGAGTGAAAAAACATCTGTGCCTGTTTCAGTCCAGTTGGACCCCCCCCTCCCCCCTTAGGGCACCCTGGCCCCTCGCTGTCCCCCGTCTCCTCAGGGTGCCCCAGTGCCTGGCCCAACACCCCTCAGGCCTCGAGGCCCAAGGAGGGCAGCGGGCAGGCTCAGTAGTGCGGAGGGGGATGGAGGGCAACGGTCCTTCCCTCGGGGAATGACAACACACAACCGGAGAGGAACAGGAGGGGAGTATCTAGGGTGCTCCAACGCCTCCGTTTGCCCGTCCGCTTGGCGCTGCCAGGGTAGCGGCACGGTGCCGCGGGGCAGCTCCGGCTGCGAGCCGGCTGGCCCGGGGCGTAGCACCCTCTCACGCCGCGCGCCAGCATGGTAGCCGAGAAGCCGAGAGGCACGGGAATCCCCTTCGAGCTGGGTCACCCAAGAAACGTCCCCGCGTTAAAGGAGCTTCATTCACTTCATAGTGTTTCATAGTACTTGGGGCGGAAGGGACCTAACCGATCATCAGGCCTGACCCCCTGCCCGGGCAGGAACGGGTGCCGGGTCATATCGCCCCAGCCAAGGATCTGTCCAGCCCCCTCTTGAATTCACTCCTCTTGTAATTTCACTGAAGTACGTGCTACGTCCGTGTAACTGGAGCTTACCCACGAGAAACGGCACAGATAAAATGAAAGAAGAACGTGGCCGAGCTGCGATCTAGAACCAGGAAAAGGCCGTTTCATCCACTAGTCCTAGCCCAAGATCCCACGAACCAGCACCGTACTGAGCTTTCCTTTCAAGCTGTGCTGGGGATCAAGAGCATCGGCTGTCAGGTTTCTCTATTGTGAAAGTACATTTATTTATAAACATGCTATGTGGAACAAAATCTGTCTGTCGTTAGGGCAATCTATCGTTAGCGCTGGATAATGATGTTGGGGTAGAAACTGTTCGTTAATGGGAGATCAACAGCGGCCCACCGCTGTTAAAAGACTGAAGACCCCTGTATTTTCCCAGTATTTAAAAGGGACCAAACTGATGAGAAATAAAAGGTTTCAATACTGCCGCCTTTATTTACACTTTGCCTATCGTCATGTAAATGATATTACATCCATTAAAATAAATTGTTGGTGTTAGAGGGACATCTTCCCCACTTTATTTGGATGCAGATTTCTTAGTACAGAAGTCTTGGTCATGTTCGAGTGATGTTATAGCTCAGATGGTCCAGGAATTATAAGAGAGGTAAGGATTTAGTTGGGTATTATCTTTTTAATTGAACCAATTATGTACTTGGGATAGAGTTAGACAAACTTTCAAATGCCAGACATTCTTCTTCAGCAGCCTTGTCACTATATGGACCATATGCTTTAGGCCATCTGGAAAGGTCTTTGTCCCCATGCACATCTCAGCACTAAAATGCAGATTACTGCGCCTGGCTGGCCAGCAATGACAGCCTCCCTCTCCCCTTGTTACATTTAAAGCAAGAACCTTTTTGCTTTCCCCCATTCTGCCCCTCGTATCTGGGAGGATCTCAAGTATAGACACAGTCAAACATATCTCGCGATCCTCCTTCAAATCCACCCTTAGAGCTTTCTGGGAAGCGAAGCCGATGCCGGGATCTGGTGACGGACCGCGACCAGTTCAAACGACCGGGGCGGCTGCTGTCGGCCACGAGCACCTTGGGATCCTGCTCACAGCCGGCAGCCTCCTTCACTCGCCTGCTTCCGCGAGAGACCAGACCGAGCTGCGCCCTGCGCCCGTCCGACCGGAGCGCGAGCCGCCGCGTTTCCGCTCCTTCGTTGTAACAGCTACTCGTGCAAGGCAGGCTTTGCTTCCCGCTGGGCGGTCAGTCGTTGTCTAGGCAGGAAATCACAAGAGCAGGAGGAGCCAGACACCGGTCACTTCCCGTGGCGTTGCCCTTGCGGCTGCCTCGGGGGCGTAAGATCGGTTACGGGAACATGCAGGAAAAATACCCCAAAAAACCAACTAAAAAAATGATTCTTGAAAGTGTCTGCTCCGATTGCTGAGGTAAGTTACTCACTTCACAGAGGACAACGCATTTTCATTCCAAGTCAAGGAACACGTTTAATACAACATGAATTTTTTCTGAATAGATTCATGAGACCCAGCTGCAGCACAATACAGGAAGACCAGGTCCCGTTTTCTTTTTAGACATTTTCCATAAAAATCCCAAACCCGCAATTAGAAGTTCTACTTTTACAAAACAGTCCTGTCATCACTGGTTTATTGAGATCCACTCAGGAGATGCCAGTTTCTTCGTGCTAAGCTTCTTGAGTGGGTCAGACAGCAGGCCGAGGAAGCAAGCAGGTGACCAATCTTAAGAGGGACTTGGGAAAAGGAAACAACCAGTCCTGAAGAAATAGGGTTACAACAGAGAGCAAGTTTGGCGAGAGGCTTTTGGAAGCAAAGACATTTTATTCTGCATCATTACCTGGGACAGAATTATTTTATTCACTAAGCCCCAGGACCAGAAAACGTTTCTGCACCTCCACAGGCCGATGAGACAGAGTCAACGCATGCTTTTGGTCACCAGCTTAAGTGTTGGCTTGTTTTGTGGGCTATAAGCATCAGCTATAAGGATTTACAACTGCAAGGATCAACACGGGAGCAGCAATTAATTTAAATGGCCTTACGTGAACTGCACAAAGAAAAAGAAAACATTCAAAACAAAAAGGCAGGGTCACAAGATACTTCTGAGCGTGGGGCAGGAAAATGCATCACATCACAGTGAGACCTGTGCTACAGAACAGCACAGACGTTAGTATTATACAAAAAAACCCCACTTTGACAACTGTGCACGTGGCTACATATCATTGTAATACAAACTGTACAAGGGGGAATATAAATAAGTGCATTTCGACATAGAAGTCCAATACTCTCACTGTCAGTTTCTCCAAACACTGCAATTAAAAAAAATCCACATGCATTATCAAATGTAAACATTTACATCATATAAAACATTAGAAAGGCTGGGAAATGCCAGCGGGACTTTTACTTCATACAAAATCAGTTAGCGCAAAAAGAGAAGCAAATTTAGAAATTCCATTTAAAATGGTTTTAAGAAACGTGGAGCGGAGTTTATCAGGACGTTAGCTGAAGCGCTCGGCCTGTCCGGCCAGGAGCGACTGCGGGATGGCTGCATGCCCTCAAGGTGGTTTCTGGAAACCAGGTTTATGTAGAACACGGCAGAGGAACGGCAAGCCGACAACAGAAACGGTTAATGCTGCTATCAAAATACTGAAACGCAACCCAGAGGAGGAGGGAGATGGATGAACAAATTCCAGTTGTGCTTCCCCTAGTCAGCGCAGCCTCCGACAGAACATTTCAGAGAAGACAGCCTATCCGATTCATTTCTCTGGACTCACAACTATTTTATTTCTCTCTTTAAAAGGGAAAAAAGCATTAAAACCTCTAATGAAACCCTTTCTGTACATAAAAAACTAATCCCGTTTAAAAGAAAGTTGCCAGAATTTTCTTTAATCAAATCGTTTGCAAGCGAGCAGTAACACCACTTTTCATCAGGCTCAGGGAAACCCGGCCTTGAATGAGCTTTGAGATCTGACAGATCTTGCAAACCTCCAGCTTACCTATCTTATCTTATTTGCAAGCCCATTGTTCACCCAAGGCCTGAAGAAAGATTTCAGAGGACAGGAGTAGGCAGTGCAGTCAGTGCTGCCATCCTTACTAGTGTTATACAAAGACCCAGGGAGACTGGGATGATGTAGTTGGGGCTGGTCCTGTTTGGAGCAGGGGGTTGCACTAGATGTGACCTCCTGAGGTCCCGTCCCACCCTCATTGTCTGTGATTTCTAAAGAAGGATATTCATAAGCCCCCTTTACAAAACCCTATCATTAATACCAAAGTATAGGTTCATCACCTGGACCTCTAAAAGCGCACCCAGGGCAGCCTGTGGCAGTCCAAGCACTGAGAGTTGTTTTGCTTTCTTGTCTTTAAAAAAAAAAAAAAAAAAAAAAAGGCAGGGGGGAGACCTCTAAATGGAAAGGAAAAAGTCAAATGCTAAGCTAATGCTAACCTGGCAAACTTAACTATAGGGAAAAACTGCCCTGGCAGCGGGCACTGCTCTATTCTCCTGGGGGCCGCTGCCGAGAGCCCAGAGCCCAGCTGTGCGGAGCAGGGCAAGAACACACATGTGGCAAGTGAGGAAACCGCAGGGGAAACCGTTATGGTTTGCTTACTGGGGCAAGGTTTGGATGGAGAAATGGGGGAAGAGATTGCAGAGGCTTTCTGAAATGGAAAGGGGCTAAGTGTGCAACTGCTGCCAGGGAAGGTGATGCTAAAGGCTGCTTTCCTTCCTGGTTTCCGGTTGCAGTAAAATGCTTTGGGAGACGCTCTTGCCCGGTCAGATTGACAGGTTTCCCTGCTCTGCTGCCGTCCAGGAGCGTGCTGTGATGGGACCGGGAACCAGCTGGGAAACAGGGGTAGGTAAGCCCAGGTGAAAGCCAGCTAGAGGTACCTGAACCTGGTGCCTTGCTGGCAGGTCCAGCCTGTGGGCAGGACCCGGAGCCTCTCTCTGTAAAGCGCAGCCCGGAGATGGGCAAAACAGTCCTCACGTGCTGCAGTCTCACGGCAAAGGAGGAAGCATCATTTCAGTCAAAACAGGCCTCATTTTCTGATCACACTCAGACTCCACTTCTAACAGTGGGCTTTTTCCAGGGGCCGTTGTTCAGAGTACCCCCCGCTGCGCGCTTCCAGAGCCCGCCGCCCGCTCTGCTGCTGGGGAAGCATCTGCAGGTCCCAGCACAATCAGCCCTGCAGCGAGTGACGAGCGTGGGCAGGAGGCATCCAGCCCAGCCCAGCCCAGCCTGGAGCCTGATCCCTACGGCCTCTCCTTTTGCCCAGAGCAGGACAGAAATCTTGGCTGAAAGAGACAAATGCCAGCTCTCCTGCTTGGGACTCCAGAACTGCGGGACAGATCTGATGAGCTTTGCGACCCGGGTCTCTTGCCTAAGGGAGGACTCGCTCGCACCGAAGGGGAGGGAGCGCCGCACCTCCGTCTGCAACCCCCTGGCTGAGCTACAGCAGCATCAGGAGGCCCCAGACAGGGCTAAAAAACCCGAGGGGGGCAAAATAGATAATAGCGACCTCAGCACCAGACAACCCCATTACTGCTGGGAACCAAATTTTGTCTGAGTAGATTTACAAACCATTAAACTTCCTTCGCTTTCTTCCCAACCAACCACACCGAACAAAGGGGAAATTGTGCTCAACTCCGAGGCACCTGGAATTGGGCGCTGGAGAGAGCAGGGCACCGAATTAGATGGACGTCTAGTCTGTGCCAGGACAGCACTGCCTACACTCCTGCCACCAGCATCAAGCACTTTTTCCTTCAGGGGAGACCAGCTCTTCTAGGAAGGGGGAAAGAAAATACCTGCCTGCATGATCAGAGCCCCAGCACAACTAACCCCGGCCCAGGACCCACGCCTAACGGCTCAGCCCCACACCACTCCCTTTGGGCCTGGCCACCTGGAGTCAAAGGAATAGCACGGGCAAGAAGCGGTCCTCAGAAGTATCAGGAAACCAATGGTGCCCGTCGGGGTGGGACTACGAACCACTTGGAAAACAACCGTGACTCCCTCTCCAGCACAGGTCAGGGGAGCCCCCCCCACAGATCTCACAATTCCTCCTCGTAGCTTATAAAAGTAATAAATTAGTTCTAAAGATTTGGATCCAGTCCTTTCTATTTACAAAAGCCCTCAAGCCTGTCACAAAAATGCTGTTACCACAAAAAAGCCACCTGCCGTTGCTCTACAAAAATAGGGACATCTTTCCAGTTAGTACAAAAAGCCTTTTATAAGTAGTCATTGGGTCATACCCACCCCCCGCCGGGGATGACATGCAGACTGTTTCGGCTGCACACGGTCTCACAGAGGTCAAAGTCCAACACACGGGTACAGAAGGAAGCGTGCAGCACAACCGGGCGGCGTACCAGTCTCTGACACGGACGTGCTTCTGTGAAAGCTCATCCCCCGCGGAGTCCGCGCAGAGCTGAAACCCTCTCACCTTGCTGCATGCTCACGTGCAGCTGGGTTTTTCCCTTAAGCCACGGCCATTACTCATCCTTGGCTTTTTTGCGAGTGCAATCGTGCAATTCCTGTTGGCTTGCTTTGGGCATCCCAGCATCTGTGCACTCGTGCTCCTGGGTCCCGGTGGTCTCCCACAACAGCAGCCCAGAAGAGGCTTGGGCTGGCCGAGGGGAGCCCACCGCTTCCTCGCCACTACAGGTCCTGTGCAAGGGCCCGGCAGCTGGCGAGGGCTCTTGCCACGCGCCGAGCTCTCTCTGCTCCCGGCTGTCTCTCCGCTGGGAGGAGACACTCTTGTATTCCACTGCTGTAGTCCCGTCTGTTTGCTCGGTGTAAACCCTGGCCATCAGCTGGATGGGATAAGACCCTTGGCACTCCCACTCGGCAGCATTAGTCTCCTGTTCATCGCTCTCTGACCCTTGAACTGCTATCTGGGGCACCTGCGTGGGCTTCTGCTCTGGTTTGGGGGGCTCTGGAGAGCCCCCAGACACTGACCGCTGCCTGGTCTCCACCCAGGAAGCTGTGTGAGGAACACGTCTCCACAGCATGCACTCGCTGTCCTGCTCGGGCTCTGCTTTCACGCTATCCTCGCTGACTGGCAGCAGCTCGGGCTCATCAAAGCTCACTTCTTGGACAGCCTCTTGCTTCTTAAACGAGTCCCGGCGCTCCGACAGGTTCAGCCTCCTCATAATGACAAGCTCCTGGTCTCGGTCGTGCCTCTCCCCTGGCCAGTCCCTCAGCCGGGGGTTCCCTGGGTAGGCCCCTGCACCGTGCTCCCCAGGCAGAGCCGGGACAGGACTCTCACCCCCGCCCAGCTCCTCCCCTGCCCCATCACTCGGAGGCATTTCCAGCGTGAGCTTGTGACTGCTGACCGTCTTCTTTTCTGCCATGTAGCTGACTATTTTCTCTGCTGACTGGACTCGCTTTAGCAGAGGGGACCTGGGGCCTTCAGCGCTCCTGGGCCGAGACACTTGCCTAACAATGGTGGGGGGAGACAGCGTCTTGCCCTGGAAGGAGTGAACGTTTCTGGTGTAACTTGGCAGTGGCGATGGAGACCTCTGGGGAGAAGGCGGCTGCGGGACCGAGGCGGGGGTACATGCAAGAGGGGACGGGGGGATGCTGCTGGTGGACTTCCGGCGCCCCACCTTGTAGCGCTGACCACTGAGCTTCGGTGCTAGCCCGTGCAGAGAGCTCGGTCTGATGTGTCCTGCGGGAGAGGTGGGGGTGCTGGAGGAGGGGGACGTGCTCTGCGGGGAGACAGCGTCTGCCAGAGAGAAGAACAATACGCTCGGTTAAGATGCTGTGCTCGCGTTGCTGAGGACGCCGCGGGGCCGGGACCAGATGCCAGTCGCAGATCCCAGCATCGGCCTGAGCAGTCGCAGCCCTCAGCCAGACCACGGCTAACTCAGGCCGCTCCTTCAAACCGGGCCACCTTACTCTAGGGTGCTGCAGCCTCCAAGTTACACAGGGACCCAGGTCCAGCTGCCTTTTGGTTGGTGCAGGCTTAAAGCATCTATCACGTGCCCCAGAGCAAGCCACGCAGACCCAGAAGCGTCCCCAGGCCTCTGCCCAGCGGCAGGAACAGCCAACAGCCCGGCAGCACAAGCACTAGTCATGTCCACTTGGCATTCACACACTTCAGCCAGTCCCAGAGGCAACCTGCCGGGCGACGAGCCGAACCAAGGCCTACCTGGTGGGAGGTCTGGAGCAGGACTGCGGCAAGGAGTTGTGGGGCCGGGAGACAGGCTGTGCGTGGGAGACCCTGGGAGGCTCTCACTTGAGGACAGGGAGTGATGGAGGCCGGAGGAGAAGCTCCGGCTGGTGTGCAGAACAGTTGACTGCTTGGAGATCTTCTTGAAGAGGCATTTCCTCCTTCAAGAGAGCATAGCCCCGGGGGACAGGGTTGACATGCAGGGGCTCACAAGACAGAAACCACACAAGCTGCTCACAGACTCCCTGGTTCATCGAGTCAAACTCCCACCGTCTGGCCCTTGAGAAAGACTGTGCGTGCAGCCGGCATCCAGGCAAGCGCCTGGGAGAGGCGGTCACACGTCACCAGCGCCAGCAGAAGGAGTCCCGTGGCAGGCCACACAGAGCTAGACCTGCCACCGAGCCCCAGCACACAACTCACCATTACACGCCCCTGC
>NW_005842344.1:822055-827334 GCF_000455745.1 Alligator sinensis
GGCCCCGGGGCCGGCCAACGCGGACCCAGCCCTGCCGCGGAGCCCCAGCACACACCTCACCATTAAGCGCCACTGCAGCCATCAATAGCAAGGGCCTTTTCCTACAGGCGACGCGGTGCTCCCCACCACAGCCTGTCCTGGGGGGGCTTTGAGCAGGCTGCCCTCAGGCTTGCTGCCATGTGGCACTACCAGACACAACGGTTTTAAAGAGCTGAGTGACACCCACTGCCAAGGATGAGCCTTTCGTTGGCATACACGAAGGGGTGGCCCAGCCTCAGGGACGGGATGCTGCTGGGCCCTTCTGCTAGTAACAAGACACGACGCCCGCTTGGTAGGAGCTCGGTAGGACTAGGATGCGGCAGCATTTGCCTTCCCTGGCACCGTTTCATGCTCCCAGTCTGTTTGTACTCACCGGTCCTGGCTGTCCCTTTTCCTGCTTTTCTTGCTCCTTCTGGCCATCCGGGTCTTGGAGCTGTTTTTCCGAGCGGGGCCGATTTTAATGGACGTGTTCTCCAAGGCGGTGGTTCGCAGAGCTACCTTGTTGCCGCTCTGAGATGCAGAAAAGGAGGTGTGACCGGTGCAACAAGAGCACATTTAAAAGGGGTCCCAGGTCCGCGGGGACCGCAGCCACCACCCAGTCCAACCCCCCAGACGCTGCGTGGCGTGGCGTGGCACAGGCAGCCTGCCACGCAGAACTGGCGCATGGCTCTGCAGTGCCAAATAGGAGGCCCTGGCACTACTGCCCTCGCTGGACCAAACACTCCTCCTCTGCAAGCGTGCTAGCAAGACAGCTTTACATCTATTTGCTTTCTCTGGATCAGCTTCCAAAGCGCACCTCTGCCTTGGAGGCCCCACCACGGCTGACCACGTCAAGGCAGAGCTTCCTTAAGCCACTGGAGGTAAGCGCACGTCTTGCCAGCACTGAATGAGAAGAGTGAGGAGTCTGGACCACAGAGGAAAGGACCCCCTCTCGCCAGGGCCCGGGCAGGAGAAGCACAAAGCCCCCAGCCACCCTGCTCGTACTTCCTCTTGGAAACCTGCCCCAGGACAGGGGATGCCTTTGCGACGGAGCTGTAATAATTCACACACAACTGCTAGCATGGGCCTGCCCTTGGGGTATTTCCTGGTTCAGCCCACTGGTGGGCTCCAAGGAAAGACAAGCAGGAAAGGAAAAGGACAGCTCAAGAGCAGCCACCTGCCGGCAAACACAGGTCTCACCTTCAGCAGTAACTCCACCACATCCCTGTGAACGAGCCCCAGCACGGACTCCCCGTTCACGTGTGTGATGAGATCACCCGCTTTCAGCCCTGCTTCCTGGGCAGGGCTCCCATCTTCCACGCTCTGGAACAGAAGAGCCAGGACGCATTACCTGGAGGCAGCCCGAAGGTCGTTCGCGCAGTGCCTGGGTGCAGAGAGGCACTGGCCTCCGATAGTCTGCCGGCTCCTCTCCCCTCGGGGCTCGTCGCAAGGCTTCCTCTCCCTTTGCATTTACCTCCTGCCCGTGCCAATGTGCTGCTAAGGGTGGAGAGCACAACCCACCTCCGCACCCTTCCTGGGCCGAGCTCCCCGTCACTCACCCACACCATGTGATGGACCGCGTACACATCGCTGTCCCCCATGTACACCCGGATGGCACGCAGGGTGAAGCCATATTTCTTGCCGGAGCTGTGGATGGTGATGGGCGGTCGCAGGCTGGTGATGGTGAGGGAGGAATCTCGGCTCGGGGAGGAGTCACGGGATGAAGGGTTGGAAGACAGGGAGCGGGGCGAGATGGGGCTCATCAAGGCTCCACTGCCACAGTCATCTGCAAGCAACGGAGAGCACTTCGTTTCACCGGTAAAAACCCTGCATGGACCCCCGGTTTGCTCACCGGGCCGCTATTAAATGGGGCAGGGCTGAGATGTGGCTCACAAGCAGGAAGAACGTGCCTGAGAGGATGGCCTCAGCCAGCCGCAGAGGAGGCGGCAAGACCCTGAGCCACAAGTCACTTGTGTGGTTTTCCCTTAACTTATCTCAGCTGGGGCCGAGAGTGGGCTTGCCAGCTCCCCTCGCAGCCACATCCGCCTCCCCGCTCGCGTGTGCTGCGGGCAGCACCAGGGCGGCTGGGCAGGGGCTGCCTGCTGCAGACCAGGCGCGCTCCTCAGGGACATCTCAGGCTGCAGGAGGGCTGAGGCAGGCAGCGCCAGGGGCACAGCAGCCGGGGCTACTTCACGGGGGTCACCGCCCGCAGAGACAGATGTGCCTCACGGCTCCTCAGCAAGTCCGATGCAGCAGCCACTCCCCGCTCACCTGAGGTGATGATCAAGGACAGGGCTGAGACCGAGGCGGACTTGGGCACTCTGCTCCCCAGGGATGCCCTCTGCCTCTCTGAAGCATCCTTCTGGCTGCCCAGGCGGCGGCTGGCCCCGGGCTCCAGGCCCCGCGGGCTGGAGTTCTTGGTCCCGGTGCTGTTGCTCCGCAGGCGGATGCGGTTCAGATTGACGAGATCAGCTGGAGAGAGGGAGAAGGAGCCAGCAGGTCAGTGCTTCTGGGGGGCAGAGAGCAGCCCTGGTCAACGGCCGACCCGAGGAAAACTGCTCGCTGGAGCAGCATCGAGTCTAAGAGCTACTGCCCTTAATGCCACGTCCCTCCTCAGCGCCACCCTCTTCCCACAGGCACTGGCCGAGCTCAAGGCTGCTGCGTAGCAAGCGCCTGGCTGAGGTCACTTTGCTCCGGTGGGTTATTCCCATCTCCCCGAGGCTGCCCCTGCCCTGCCCTGCCCTGCCCGTCTCTGAGCGGGACCAACACTCAAGAGCTGTCTCTCCTGATGACCCAACGCGCTGCCATGACCCAAGGACCCGGGGCAAGGAGCTGTGCTCCAAGGAAGCTGCCACATACCCGACAACGTGGAAGACTTTGCTGCTCCTCCTGCCCCTGCCTCAGGGTCTCCCAGCACAAACAGCGGCCGCTCCCGCTTCTTCGGGCCCGGACAGGGGCTCTCATCCTCAGAGGAGAAAGCAAACTTGGGCATGGTCTCCAGGCTGTAGGTGCTGGTCAAGGTGGCTGGGCTATGGCTTCTCTCGTGCCGGGAGGAGTAGGGTGTCGAGCCGCAGGACGTCCATGAGCGGAGCCTGGTCAGGAACAGAGATGGTCAGGACAGGGACACAGCTCAGGCTGGAGGGACCAGGAACTGCATCGCCCCGACCTGCGCCCTCGCGGTGCCACGGGGCACATCCCCACTACGTCACTCTCGCAACCACCACGTCGTCCACAAGACCGCTGCCCCGGGGCTGCACCGCCTCGTCAGGATTTCAAAGCAGCGGCTGGGAAAAGGAGTCCCTGGCCACAATTAGCTGACTGCTACCGCATCGAACACAGAACCCAAAGCAATGCGCAGCCACGAGTCCAGGGCCACCAGGCTGGAGAACGACGCCCCACACCCTCTCCTCCCTGCATCTTCCTCTCCACAGAAGGACCTGGGAGCCCACATCTGCTGCAGCATCAAGGAGGCTCTGCTCCCACAAACCCAGATCCAGCTGGGCCCCCGTGCAGGTCCCCCCTCCCCGGCTCACCCCTTACCTGGCCTCTGTGTTCAACACCCGGCTCTTCTCCTCATCTCCCGAGCTCCTGTCCCACCGTTCTGGCCTGTCCTCCTTCTCCTCGCTGTGACTTCGCTCAGAAGATGAGAGGCTGAGGGCTGAGTGAGCTGCAAGGTACTCGGAGCTGCTGTACACCTGCAGGAGAGGGGCCGTGTTAGCGGGCAGCGGAGGCTGGTGACCAGGGGCTGCTGCAGGATTCCCGCGGCGTCCGACTGCCAGGCTACGGCTCAGCCACGGACCCAGTCTTTACACATCATCTGCAGGGATCACTTGCCAACCACCACAACGTGACCCCTCTCCGAGGTGGGACGTGCTAGCTGCTTAACAGTGCACGGCAAGGCCGCGTGCCAAGAGAGGGAGAATACCAGCCCAGTGGAAACACTGGGGGAACCTGAGCAAGCAGCAGCAAGGGACAGTCCAGCAGACATGCCAGATCTAACGCTTCCCCTCCTCCCACCCATTTGCAAGGTGCCCATTTGCAGACGGGGCTTGCACGCAGGGCAGCACCTCCAGCAACCCAGTCACATCTCTGTAGCCCTGGACGGAGGGTGTCTCAGGGATGGCTTTGTCCCCCTGCTAACTCGCCACCCGCCCTGCTGGAGCACGTGCTGCAGCTCTCCCTATGCCGCTCCTGCAAGGGCAGCCGGCTCTCCGGGCTGTAACGTGCCTGCTGGAGTGCAGAGCGCCCAACAGGGCACTGACACCCCCCGCCCCGTCCGCGTGCAAGCCCCAGGCTCTGGGGTGCAGGAGGGAAGAAGCAGCGCTCTCTACAAGGAGGCTGTGCCACCCTGGGGTGCCTTGAGAGCCTTTCAAGGGTGCCGCAGGGTGACACACAGTGTTAGCACTGTTAGCTATGCAAACACGATTTACAGGATAAACCCACAGATTTCAAACAGAAATCTGTGGTGTTAAAAACATTGCGAACTGTTGTGGTCTAGGTTCTTTGCAACAAGATAGTTGCTTTATTATTGCTCTGTAGTCACAGATGAATGAAAACAAAGAGCCGGCATTTTCCCAGGAGGGCCTCGAGTCTAAAAATGCTTTGAACCACTGTACTAAGCCCTCCCTCCTACGGGCTCCGCGGGCCACTTCCGATACCTTGCTAAAGCGGTGGGAGCATGAGGAGAACTGACCAATCTCCACAGACGACTCCTCATCATTGGTCTCTTCATCCTCAGAGTCCACGTGGCGGTACCGCTCCGTGCGAGCTAGAAGCAAGGAGGAGCAACAGCTGCCACGGAGCAGGCCCGCCATGCCCCAGCCAGCACCAGACAGAGCCCCACCGTGACAACAGCCTGGGACAAGGGTTCATACAGGAGACGAGCCCAAACTGGCCTTACTGTCAAAGTAGCTGGTATCGTCCTCGGACTCCAGCTGGGGGATGAACTCTGCCTTCTGTCGCAGCAGCCCGTTCCAGTCCAGGTTGTGGAAGAAGGAGTGATGCTTCACCTCGTGCGCACCTCCTAGCGCCCAGCACAGAAACCCGCCGTCACAGCGCTGCCCGTCGGCAAGCTCCAGCCCCCCGCAACCTCCCTGGCTCTCGCTCTCGCTCGGGGACGTGTCGGGGTGACCGCACCCAAAGCGGGTGACATGGGCACACTGGAACTGTGCTCTGTGCCCATCTGGCTTCGGTGTCCCAAAGCAAATCCAAGCCCCATGGCACGACACGGCTTGCAGGAAAGGCACGCTCAGGGCTGAACC
>NW_005842344.1:827365-842806 GCF_000455745.1 Alligator sinensis
ACACCACGAAGAGCTGGGGTAGATGCCCAGAGGTAATCCCCGGCATACCAGGGGCCACCCCAAACCCGGGGCAGCCTCAAACTGACAACGCGGAGCAGCCGCCATGCAGGAGCCCTGGCCCCCCAGCGCACGCGGGGTTCAAGCCACGCAGCAAGGCCTGAAGCCGCATACCAGTGCCGACGCGTTCGAGTGGACACTGCCTCAGCAGCCTCATGATCAAGTCCTGGGCATCCGCGGGAAGGGCCTCGTCTCCTTCAGGCCACATGATTTCATCTGAAACAGAAGAAAGCCTCGCAAGGTGCCTCCTCGCATGAGAGCTAAGTGTGTTCAGCTCCAGACAACCAGCCACTTCTCTGGAGGCACCAGCACAACACAGGACACTAAACCCCTCCACCGGTGTCTTCTGCCCCGTCCCACTCTCGCTGTCTACAAAGCTTGCGCTGCTCCAACGCCCGGTCTCAGCCAGGAGCGGTGCCCGCTCACCACTGCAGGCACACACGACTCGGTTAGCGCTTGCCAAGCCCTTCAGAGCTCTTGGATGAAAGAGGGTTCAGAAGACTAAAGTCTTATTGATATTCAGACCCCAGAGGGCAAGGCTCAGGGGCCGAGCAAGGAGCAGAAGCAGAATATGCAGGAGCCCGGCAGCCAGGGCCCCTGACCCGAATACCCAGCCCCTATCCCAGAGCTGCTACGAGCCAAAGGAAGAGCAAGGCTTGAAATGGCAAAACCCCAAGAGCCCCCGAGAGTCACCAACGTCACTGGAGACCTACCGCTGATCACCTGCCCGAAGAGCTCTTCCGGCGTGTCACCGAAGAAGGGGACGCAGCCCACGAGGAACTCGTACAGGATGATACCCATCGCCCACCAGTCGACTGGCTTCCCGTAGCCCTGCATTAAGATCACCTCTGGCGCGATGTACTCGGGTGTGCCACACACCTGCGTGTGAAGAGGACGGTGACACTGAAACTCCCCAGCTGGACTCCTGTGCCACCCCACAGCCACCCTGGCTTGCAGGAGGGACAGGGCAACCCTCCCACCCTTTCCCCGAGGCCTGGGAAGTGCTTTAGACAACGCCCGCACTTGCTGGGGTCCTGACTGTACCTGCTTGTCCATGAACTCCCGAGTATCCTTCGTCATGTGTCCTTCGTACAAGTTTGTGGTCATGTTCATCAGCCCGATCTTGGACAGGCCAAAGTCTGTCAGCTTGATGTGACCCATCGACGTGATCAGCAAACTGCACAGATATGCACGAGTGACCTGCCTGGCTCAGGTCTCCAGCACAAAGCAGGGAGAGGGGGAAGAGCCAGTGCTTCCAGCTCCAGGGACGCAGCAGAGGCAGAAAGACACAGAAGCCAGGCCCTCTGGGAAGAGGCCTGTGAGCCAGCACGTCCCCTCGCTCGCCCTTTACCCACCCCACTGGTACCCTGCTAACCAGGCTGAGCAGCAGGGCCCTGCTCAGAAACCTGCAGTGAAAGGACTGGCTGCTTTCTGCCCTTGCCATGGGATTGCTGAACCTGGAGCAGGGCCCATCACTCCCTCAGGGAAGCAGAGGGACCCCCTCTCCCTGCCCCAGGTTAGACTCCAGCCACTTCTACCCCAGAGCCCCCCCGGGTCTGCCCCACCCGTGTCCTTACTTGTCAGGCTTCAGGTCCCTGTGCACAATCCCATAGTTGTGGAGATACTCCAGGGCAAGGACAGTCTCAGCAAAGTACATCCTGGCCATGTCAACTGGCAGAGGGCCCATGTTCTTCAGCAGCGTGGCGCAGTCTCCCCCTGCGGGACACACAGACCCTCTGGGATCCACACGTGACCACGCATGAGACTCGGTGGGTGGAAGGAGGGATCCCTGAAGCCTTTCCTCACCAGGGAGTGACGATTCCCCACACCAGGTCAGGCCCCAGGCCAGCACTTCAGGCAGCTGCCACCTGATGCAACATGGCAGCGCCCCAGCGTGGGGCTCCCAGCTCCACAGAGCCCCCAAACCCTTTGGCCTGAGGGTAAGAGGGGTCAGCATCTGGGCACACCTCAGCTGCCCGGGGGAACTGCCCTATGCCCTCAACTACTCTGCAGGAAGTAAAGCTAAACTGGCCAATATAGGTTTCATTTGGTGCTCTGGTCCTGTGCCCTCTCTCAGGGGCAGCACAAGACCCTTGTGCCTCTGCCCGACACAGGAAAGAAGTGGACTGGGCAGGGAAAGTCCTGCGCTCCTCACCCTGCTGCCTGCTCACAGGGACAGTGTGGGCAGGGCAGGGCAGGGCACAGGACACTGGGTGCCAAGGGTTCATTGCCCATTGGCCCGCCTGGACAACAGCCCCGACACCGGGGAGCCCTCCATTCCCCTGCACGAAGGCAGCAGGGAGGCTTTACATCTGCTTTAAGAGCTGCAGCTTCAGCACTCACCTTCCACATACTCCATCACCATGCACAGGTGCCTCCTGGTCTCAAAGGAACAAAACATGCTGACCACGAAGGGGTTCTCGGCGAAAGTCAGGATGTCCCGCTCCACAAACACCTGCTGGATCTGGTTCCGGAGAATGAGGTTCTGCTTGTTAATTTTCTTTATGGCAAAGCGCTGGCGGGTCTCTTTGTGCCTCACCAGATACACCGCCCTGCACGGGAGAAAGACAGACAACGGCTCCTTGAGCAGCAGCCTTCGGCACCTGCCACATCAGCACTGCGAGGGCACTGCAGGATTCAGACAGAGCCCTGTGGCCGCTGTCACATGCACGCATCCAGAGCAGCTGGGCGGTCTACTCCAAACGCACCCCTACAAACAGCCCCGATCTACCACCCAGAGCACATGCTCAGGACTCCAAGTCTTCCCCCCCGGCTTTCTAAGCATTTGCTGCTAACCAGCCGTGCACTGTGCTCTCCGTGGCATCATCTACAGTTGGGTCAAGTGAACGGGGCGTTTCCAAGCATGCTGCCAGCGAGGCCTGTCTTACTGAGCAACATCACTGCAGCGAGGTGGGAGCTGCTACCCATGCGGCAAGCCGGCTTGGGTCTGGAGGAACGGGCGGGCAGGCACTAGAGCGCCGCACTGAAAGGCAAGAGCTTAGGCTCACCAGTTCTAGCGGAAAGTCTCTACCCTGCCTGGCCAAGTGACACCAGAAGCAGCTGCAAGGAGCCAGAAGCACTGGGCCTGCTGCTCCTCTCTACTCACTGACGTTTGTGCTTTCTTAAAGGGGACAGCAAGACTGGTCAGGTCCTGTATTTGAAAGCAGCAGCCAACGTCTGCTGTCGGGACTGGGGACGGCTCAGTGCAGCCTCCAGTGCCCAGGCGTGCTGGCGCCCAAGCATCCTGTGTGGAAGCAGTAGCCTCCCACAACTCACCCATAGGCCCCATTGCTGATCAGCTTGATGGTCTCAAAGTCGCTCTCGCATGGTTTCCTTCGATAAGTGGCAGCTGAAGCCCGGCTCTGAGTGAGTCACAGACAGACAGACACAGAGGGATATATCTGGCCTTCTGCAATCCTGGAACTGTTACAGATCACTGTACACATGTTCCCTGATTCAGCATCCCTGCCATTGTCCAGTGCACCCCCACACCCCGGGATGCTGTCTCACCGAAGATGACAGTCCTGCCATTGGATGCTCACTACACCTACTTGCTGAAGTGGTGCCATCGCTCACCATCATGGGAACTACCCGACCAGGAACCCACTACACCACGCAGGCAAGGAACTGCAAGCCAAACCCGGCCTCCTGCCATGCCTGTTCCACATGCCCGGGTGCCATTTTGAGGGCCTGAGCATGGGACTGGGCATCTACACGATGTCTACCATCAACAATGCCTGAAAACCCACACAGTTTCATCAGTCCTTTATGGATGGGGCAGCTCAAATGCTAGTCTTCCTGGGGTACGGCGATGCGGGAAGGCCGTCTGCATACAGGATGCTAGACGTTCACACTGTACACAGTACATGCCAAAGCAGGAAGGTCCGAGCAGGGACTGCAAATGCCGACTCTGCCGGCCGTACCCACCTCGGGGGGGTCATCTGCTTCTGGAGCAACAGTATTCCCACCATCCAACTGATCCAGCTGAACCATCTCTGCGGGGGGAAAAACAGCTGTCAGCCATGCAGTAGCAATGCGGGCACGGTGCTGCGGTTCGAGACAGCATGGGAATGACATCCGTCCAGCTGGTTCCATGGGATCCAGCCCAGACCTGCCATTGGAAAACTCAGGGTCGTGGCAGCCGAGGGTCCGAACTACAACATTACTACGTCACTACCGCACTGAGAGTTAAACTTGTATACAACGCTATCTGCTCCACAGCCCTCTCTGTGCTCTCTCCGTGGATTAAGATTCTCCTTGAGTTTTGGCTTCTCATGGATTAAGTGTTCTTGAAAGTAATCTACTTTACTTCCGTTGAGCGAGCATTAATGACAATGGAGTGGGGGTCTGGCCAGGAACGTCTGGGCCACAGGCCTGGAACCGGCACCACGCCACCACCACCTGCCGAGCCTTGCTGCCTTTGGTGGCCGATGCATCTAACTTCATCTCCGCACAGAGCGATTCGATACCACCTGCTTTTCAGGCACAGGGGATCGAGCATCCTCACGGGAGCGCAATCTGTCACCACCAGCCAAAGTGACTGCTGCCTTTCACTCTGAGAGGGCTCCCACTTGGCCTCTGAAGCAGCCAGTGGAGGGGTTTGCATCTGATGCATATATATTGGCTAAGGGGATGCGACCCAAGCGGGGAGACAGCAGTCTGGTCATGGCTGTACCAGACACCAGCCATGCGATGCCTGGAAGGAGGTTAGGAGGCCTAGGCTCACGTCAGGACACCCTGCCCTCTGCCGCGAGCAGGACGGGTGGGAGGGGGCAGGACACGGCACACACCGCATACGAGCCCTTTTGCCTACCCGGCTGGCAGCCTGCACAGGAGCTTTGCACAGGCCTGCGAGCTCGACGTCATCGTGAACGTGCATCTCAGCCGACTTACCAGCAGCAGTGCTGGATGGACAAGCCGTCTGTTTGTCCTAACAGCACCAGCTCCACCACCGTCCTGTGTCACCGCATTCACCCCAGTCTCAAGAGGCGACCCCAGGGAGAGCACAACGCTCCCTTGGAGTACTCCAGCCCCCCCGAGACAGTAGCAAGGCTGCCCCAGCATCAGCAGCACTGGTGCGGCAGGATGTGGGCAGCTGTTTGTCTGGGAACGGGACACCTTCCTGGACAGGGCGACGTCTACCCAACAACCGCAGCCTGGGGGCAAGCAGTGCTGCATCCCGTTCCCAGCTTGAGCACTGCCCGTTTCCCTACCCTCCAGGGGGTCCTTAGCGAGCCCCAGTTGGCTGATGATGTAGCGCGGGATGTCGGTCTTTATCCCTTGGCCAACTTTGGCATGGCCTTCCGCGGCTTCCAGCAGGTGATAAAACTCCTCCGGATCGAACTCCTGCACAGTGAAGAGCACGCACAGTCAATGCAGGACTCTGCCTTAACGTCCCTCCCCCCGCCGCGCTCCGGGCATCCCGGTGCCTGAAGGCACGAATGTCTTTACACGGGGCTAGAGCAAGTGCTGATCTGAGCCGGCCCGCTTCGGCTCTGGCATTTTGCGACGCAGCACAGACTGGTTGGCGTTTCTGCTTCCGGCATACAAGCCTGGATATAGATTTAGTCTTGTGCCCCAGAGTTTGAGGGCATTTTTCAGAGGGCAGCCTGGCTCTGTGCCTAGGCAGTGTTATTCCTTCCAGCTGTGGGATATGCTAGAACAAATCTCCAGTTAGACCCCGCAAGAGAGATCTGAAGATTTAACGAAGGTACAATTGCAGGGTTTCAAACCAGATTAATCCCTGAAGCAGAATATGTTTGGGAAGTTCAGTATAGGATAAAAGCTACAGCAGGGCATGAGAAGCAGCAAAGCAGATTAAGCATCCCTCCCAGCCCTGCGTCCCTCTTCATTAATAATTCTGAATGTCTGTGCGGGCTTCAGCTGATCTCTCCAGACCAACCACGTTACATAAGCACTAGCCTGACACCCACCGCCAGCGAGCCGGCCAAAGGGAACGGCCCCGTTCTGTCTGGACGTCCCACTGGGACTGAGCTGGACCTGCTACAGGGCAGACGACACGCGCAGGAGCCGCTCTGTGCATGTAAATGTGTTGGAGGGGACTCAGTTTTTGTCTCTGACCACTGAGCCTAGCCCGCACAACCGAGACCGGAGCCGAGCATGCACACTGACTGCAGCAAAGCCACGAGTGTCTCTTACCAAGCACTCTAGCAGGCGGGCCGGTCGAGATATTATTATCAGCAGCTTCCTCACCAGCTGGTCTACGAACCTCACTTCCTCACTCTCCGAACGCTCCTGGGCCTGTAGAAGAGGAGACAAAAGCTGCGAGGTCACCACAGAGCCGCAGGCAGCCAGGACGGCGGGGCGGGGGGTCAGAGGCGTACGTCTCGCAGCATCTTCTCCAGCTTTTCCTGCAGCTCCATGAAGTAGCGCGAGGTGATGAGGGCTCCCTGGGACTTAGCCAAGCAGTCTCGGGCCAACTCGATGATCTGATGGTGGATGAACCCCAGCACCCCATCAGCAAGGGGCAAGGTGCTGCTCGGGGAGCAGCTGGTGATGGTCTCCTGCAGGCGCTCCTCCATCTGTGCCGTGGCCTGTGCGACAGAGGCGGAAGGTGTTGCAGAGGCACGTACCCCATGTCAGCCACCAGCTGCACTGGTCCGGCTCTAGGGGCCGTGCCTCGAGGCAAGCCATGACCTGCAAGAGCGCAGTCCCATGACATCCTGAGCCAGAGCTCCCTGAAGGCAATGGAGCTGCAGCAGCTGGCACGAGCCAAGCATATCCCCCGGTGGCTGCCATTAGGACTCAAGACCCCTGGGCAGAGGAAGGCCGGTGCGGGCCTTTGGCTCAAGGTGAAGAAAACCATCATGAGCAGCTTTTCAGACAGGGCCCAGGCAGGTCCTGTGGGTCAAACACTTCTGAGCACAGCGCTGGTCGCACGCAAGGAACCCAGCACCGAGCAGTCGTGTCGCCAGCGCCTTCTTCCAGTGAACCCCAAGGCCAGACGCGTGGTACCGTAGGAAGGATGAAGCCAAAGCAGGGACAGACTCCATTACGGCTCCCCGGACAGGCCGGAGGCTGGGAGGCGGCCAGCCGACAACGCAGAACATCGCTGGGGCAGCGCGGAGCCGGCGAGCGAGGTGAGAGCCGCACGAGAGGGCTCCACGCTCGGGGCCGCCCGCCCATCTGCAGCTCGCCAGCATCACACAAACTAGAAGCATCGATCCCCACTCCCGAGACACGGGGCGGCACCAGCAGCCTTAAGGGCCAGAGCGTCCTTGTCTCGAGGACGGTGCATGTCATAGATCGTCGGGGCTGGAAGGGACCTTGTAGATCATCGGGTCCAGCCCCCTGCGTAGTGTCCTAGAGCGAACCAGGCTGCTGCGGAGATGGCTGTGCCGATACCGGGGCACACGCACCTCCCCGCGTGGCAGACCCTTGACCTCTGCTCCCCCGGGGCACTGGGTGCACCTCCCCAGACACAAGAGACGGGTCTTGTGGGACGCCCGCCCTCCTAGGAGTGTCTGTCCGAGCACCAGGCGTTACCTTAGGGAACCGCTCCTTGTAGACATGATTCATCATAACAATCTCGTTATCAAACGTTCCACTCGTCCGTCCCGGGCTGTGGGGAAGAACCCAATTATGTTCGATGTCATGTCACACACAGCATGTGCAGCTTTAAACGCGGGTGGAGATTCACCACAGCTTGTTTCCTATTCAAGACGCAACACTTCCATGTTTCACAAGCCGCCAACGCAGTCACGCCAAGCATGCGCGTGGGGACTGCCGGTCCACTACGCTCCAAATGCAGCTGCCCCAGTGCACCCGAGGGCTCTCCCTCTGCCTCCCACCTGCCCCGCAGCCTCTCGCTCCCCTCCAAACTTGCAGAAGCTCCTCCTTGTCTAACATGGCACTCCCCCTTTCCCTTGCGCAGCCCAACTGCGACTCCGCCCAGACGTCTTGGCACGCTGGTCACGAGGGGAAGCCCGGTGCCTGCCTGATCCGGCGACGGTCTGCAAAGAGCCAGGCCGACTAGCCACTCACACCAGTTACAGGGCAAGAGCAAGTCCCAGCCTTCAGGAACGAAAGGTCAACGTGCCGATTTCGTTTCAGAGGGCGATTTCGTCCTGCACACCCTCGACATTATCATGTTGGCCGCTGCCCTTGCCTTGACGCCAGTACTGACACCACGGGGAAGATGCTCTCGCCGTGCCCAATTCTGACCAGGTCAACCACCGCGCCACCTTTTCTTTCCAAGGCGCAGACGGACCTTCAGACGAGTCACTTATCTTCCTAGCCCCCCGTCTGCCCTCAGCAGAGCCAACTTCCCTCTGGGCCATGCCACAAGCAGTGGCATTTTAATCCTGTTACACAAAGCAAGTTGCAGGGAGCAGGCAGCAAGAGAGAAGAAATGGCAAGAACAAAACCAGATTCAACCCATCCGCTCTTACTTCAGCGATTAAGCAGTAAGCCCTGGCTTAGTCTGGGGATGTTGTACATTTGCTGTGTACAAGCAATAGCAGCCCCGCAAGTGGCGTCTCTCTGGTAAAACATGCATCCAGCTGTGAAGCCCTTGCAATAATTAATCTCACTTTAATGAGATTTCAGCAGACAAAGCCCCAGGCCAGCTATAGCTCTCACCCACCAAGCACACAGCAAGGTCTGGGCACGTTCAGCTGTGACCCCCCCGCCGCCATGGGAGGTGCACATGCACTGCGCTGGGCAAGGGGAGCACGGGCCAGCAATGGACGTGGACGGGTCGGTGTCTCCAGCACACGGAGCATTATGGAGGGATGCTAGCTCGTCAGGCTTGTGGGTCCCGACTACTGCCGTAGCCAGACTGCAGGAGTCAGACAGAGGCCCTGGGGCTCCCTGGCTTGCAGCTGCTTCCATGCTGGGACGCTTCATGCAATGGGCCCAGGTAGAAATGCAGCAAAGGGAAGTGTGACACCCCCGCCTGCCCCCCACTGCATGCCTAAAACATCCAAAAAACCCATGCCCCAGCCTGCTGTCTTAGGCCTGGGGCGGGAGTGGCCCTGCAGGCGCGTACTCAGAGCACTCAGCTCTTGTGAATACAGAGAATGCCTCCGGATCCGGCTACGCAAATGGGTTGTTTCACGTGCCAGCAGTAAGTCAGCTCCTGGCCTCTCTACTGCAACCCTGACCCATCAGCAAGACCCGCCAGGACAGGCCTGTTGCAGGACCTGGGCTGACAGCTCCCCACTCCCTTTGCCGTGACCCGCTCCAAGGAACGAGACAAACAGCTCAGCAGGAAACGGTTTCAAAAAAATGTTTTTGCAACAAACAGCATGTGCTGAAACCTCAGCCCCAGGAGCCTGCTTCTCAGGTAGAAGCAATTTCCAGTAACATGCACAAGGCTGCTAGGATGTGGCTAGGCAAGCAAACCAAGCCACAGGATGAGGCACGGAGACCCGAGGAGCGCTGAAGACGGAGCTGAAGGGCTTGGTGGGACGGTCACGGTGCAGCGGCTTGGAATCAGACCCCCGTGCTCTCGGCTCGGGGCCGCTCCCAAGGTGGACAGCCGCGGCCTTGCTACAGGTACAGCGCCTGCGCGATAAGCGAGGGAGGCCAGGCCGGGTGGACCGGACACAGCCCAGCAGCCCCCGTAGCAGTGCAACGCCAGCCCCGTGGGCATCACTTCTGGGCAGTAACCCCCACAGCTTCCCCTCCACCCATCGGCACACGAAGCTGACTGCTGGGGAAGCCCAGGGGCAGGGAAAGGCTCGTTACCTTAGGCTCCTGGATCGTGGCCGCAGGCAGGGCGAGCGCCGGCCCTCCTCGTCCGTGACGCTCTCCGTGCTGCGGAAATGCTTGGAGAGAAAATGCAGCTCATCGGGGGTGGGTTGGTACGGCAGCTGGTGCAGGCGCTCCTGAGAGGACGAGGATGACTGGAAGGAAGGACAGGCGACAGGCATCAGGAGACAGCCGGGCTGCCCTCGGGCAGAGCAGGACGGCGACCTAAAGGAAGCAGCAGCCTCGGGACCCTGTGACTGGGAACGCCGATGGCAGCAGGTGGGGCCCTCCTGGTGTAACCGGCTGCACCAGGGGCTCGCGTGTGCGCATCGCGGGCTCTGCCGTGCCCCGCTCACCCAGGCCCGCGGCATCTGCTCTTCTGCCTCGGGGCTTCGCACATGCTCCTCTCCGCTCCCACCTGCAACACGGGCTGCTGCTCCAGTCCTGTCCCCACCACAACAGCTCTGCAGTGCACCCAGGCTGGACCCGCCGCCCCCACACTAATCTGGAAAAAGCAGCAGCTGCCATCTGCAACATGCTGCAGCTAGCACAGAAACACCCTATAAACAGTTTCCAAGTGAAACACGTGGCTGGGCAGAGAGGCCCTGGAGAGCAGGATGGATCTGCCTCGGATGGAGGCCACGGAGGCCCGGGGAGGGCTCCAACACCCCGCAACGCCACCCTGCCGGACTAGCAACGGCTGGTGAGCCTTACCGAGACCGTGGAGCTGGGGGTGTTAGTCCCATAGCCAGACGAGGGTAGTGAAGCCAGTGACCACCTTCTGCCATCAGCCCTGCAAGAGGAGACGCAGACAGGGGAAAGGGGAGGGAGAACTTTGTTTCAATGCAGATAAAGGAACGAGGAACATCTGAACGGAAAGGGCAGGACCGGGGAGTGACGAGAAGGCCAGCTGCAGTCCCAAAGCCTCTTAGTCCCAGCGTATCTGATGTAGCTTCAGTTAAGTAACAGTCATTTGGTGCAATTAATTTTATGACCACAGGGAATGTAATACCACGGTGCTGGAAATGAGGTCACGGCGCTGGGGAACTGGCTGCCCTGCGAGCTGGGCTGCTCCAAGGCAGAGAGCAGGGCAACCCCCAAAACAAGCCATTACTTAATTGCAGCCACGTGACAGCTCTGCCCTGCATCCACAGATTCATAGATCCCTGCAAGAGGAGACGCAGACAGGGGGAAAGGGGAGGGAGAACTGTGTTTCAGTGAAGATGAAGGAATGAGGAACATCTGAACGGAAAGGGCAGGGCAGGGCAGGGGAACGAGCTCTGAGTGACGACAAGGCCAGCTGCAGTCCCAAAGCCTCTTAGTCCCAGCGCATCTATGAATCTATGCTCTTCCCAGTCCATGCAACGCGTGGACCAGTCCACTCGAGGGGACGGAGAGGATGCAGTGTTTGATCTGAATTTTTGTTACAGAGAAATCCGCACTCCTGAGACTGCGGTCTGCAGAGCAGCTCTGCCCCTGCCCCTGCCCCTGCAGACACCGGAGGCGAGAGCACGTGGGGACCACGGCACCCCGCTCACAAGCAGAGCGGGCCTTGCCGGGAAAGCTTTCCACCCTGCAGGCGCCGGGCCCAACGGGTTCCCCGCGCTGCACCTGGTTGTGCTTCACGCCCAGGCTAGCCCAGTGCACTGGGGTCTGCTGCTAGACCCAGCGGTGTGCGCTGGTGCCAGGGTAAAGGCTCTGGCAGGGCCCAGCACTCCCAGACCTGCGCTCTGCCCTGCCATTCACCAGCCACAGGGTTTTGTCACGCTGCTCAGAGTAAAGGACAGTTTACTCCGTCCGGGTTGCTCCCCATTAGGATGCCATGGGTCAGCAACGCGCCTGCCCCTGCCTGAGCCGAGCCCGAACCGCACGGGACTGCCTGGAGGTTTACGTCTACTTGCATGCGCCGCAAAGGTTAACCGGAGCAGCCCGGCGCAGGGCCCGGGTAGCCTGGATTCTGCACAGACCTCCTCGAGCAGCGGCTGCTTCCTCCCAACTCTGGATTTCAGCTGAGTAGCTGCTTATAATCCAGACAGCTTCACACGGGATATGATCCCTTGCCCACCCTTTCCCCCAGCTGAGGCTCGGGTGCTTTCATACTTGCCTATCAGTCCGAGGAGCATGGCTGCGGGTGCAGTGGCAGATCCGGTTGGCAGAAAGCAGGACACGGTGCCACGGGAAAGAGATGAATCAGAGAGAGAGAGGGAGGGAATCAGAAGGTGGCAATTAAGAACAAGGGAGGCTTGCTGTCACCCCTCAGCTCGTGGCTCATCACGTCCCCTCCACCTTGGGAACACCAGCAACCTGGCAGCTGTCACGACTCCCACCATCTCCAGAGAGCCGCAGGGAAGAGCTGCATGATGCAGAGCTGTGGGGACGCGCAGCGCAGCGCAGCGCAGCGACTGCGGCCCTCAGCATCCTCCTCATGCAGCAGCTCTTCCCACACTACCCCGCTACAGCTGCCCACGCGCCCCAGCCCCGAGCCGGGGGTACTGCAGGCGGTTTGTGCAGTGACCTGCCAAAGGAGCTCGGCAGTCCATGCTCTATCCCTCTTGCTCCCGTCTCAGGCCACTTTCGGACCAGTGACTGCACCAACCTGCGCCAAGGACCAACCCGAAGGGCACAATGAAGTCCCAGGCCCAGAGACCCAGTGCAAACCTGGGCCTCTGGAGGTGGAAGCTGAGGCACGATCAGCTGCACCCGCTCTGCCCGGAGAGCCATGCTACCGACAGGAGCCCGTGCCTCCTGTGGGCCAGCAGGCAGCCTGGCCCAATCCTTCCCAGCCTGCGGGCAGAAACCAGGCCCAGCTCACCTGCGAGCGAAGGGGAAGTTGACGGAGGCGCTGGTGGAGAAGTTCCTGGGACTGTCCAGAGGGCTGCTCCCGGCTGCAAAGAGGAAAGGAAGAAGTGAATGGCCTGGGGCTGGACCCTGTCTCAGCCAGCAGCTGCCCCTCGAAGCTGGAAGGGCACCAGGCAAATGGTTCGCTTAGTCCATCTTGCTTTCCTGCTGGAGAACAAACCTGCTCCCTGCTGTGGGAGGAGACGGCCGCCCCATCACAGGCAACGGTGCCCGCCACAAGGATGGGCGTGTAAGCCAGGTTCCACATGCCTACGGGCACACACCTGCACCCACCCCGCCAGGCGCACGAGTGACTCTGGCAGCAAGCAGTACTGCACAAAGCTCGTCTCACACGTGCTCCCCATCCCAAAGTGTCGACGGCCCTGGGCTCACAACAGGCCCTGCAGGAAGACCGCAGGCAGACGCGCCGAGAGGGGACTGAATTCACAGCAACAGGCTGCTGGGCCGCCTGCTCTGCAGCTCCAGCACAGGACCTTGCAGGGGACGCGAACACCAGCAAAGTCCTCGGCGGTGCCTGAGAGTCACTGAGCCCAGGTACTCCTTACCTGTTGGCACAGGCAGTGGGGACAGGGGACGCGATAGGGTTGGAGACGGCGTTCCCACCACCAGGCTCTTCCTGTTACTGCTTCGGCAGCTGGAAAGAGAAGACACATTTAGCTGCCATTCCTCTCCAAGACGTCAAGACCGGCGAGGGGCTGCAGAGGAAACCGGCGTGAAGAGACGTGAGCACCACCGCGCCGAGGGCTTTGCTCTGTAACCCCGGCACCACGCAGGAGGCAGACGAGAGGGCTGAGCTGGGCCAGAGGCTCGGCCTGCAAGGTCAGCTCCAGCATAACCAGAGCGACCAGCTCAGCCACAGCCAGCAGCCGGGCCCCACTGGAGCTCCCGACACGGGCTGGGCCACTCTTCCCAAAGGCAAACCGTCGTGCCAAGGCCCCACTTCCAGATCTAGCCAGAACTGGGGAGGGAGGCAGTATAAGGGCAGTTACTCAGAGCCCAGAGGACAAGAAGAGAAAAAAAGGGATCTCAAAAAGTCCAAAAAGGGGAAGCAAAGAAGCTGCAAGTAGCTTTAGGCTCAGACTGAACCCACTTCAAAGCAGCAACTGCATGGAAAATGCCTCCAGCTCCCAGGACTGTTTCCCCCTCTTGTGTCTCTGCCATCATAACTCGAGCACAGAGTAAACGCCCCCCGTGCACTGGCAGCCCCGAGCGCAGGAGGCTGCCAGGGCCTTTTGCCAGAGCTCAAGACACCACCGGTGAAGGCGAGTAGACTTCCGCTTTAGGAGAAACATCAGTGGCACGAGGATGCGGGAAAGTGGTTTGCTCCTTTTTGTTTTTAAAGTTAAAATTCTCTCATTTTCGAGCAGTACCTGCAGCTGCAGTCAACTGCAGTCTCAAAGAAAAAAAGGAGACTGCTGTCACGTCCATCTCACTCGCACTGCTTGTGCCCGCTATCCATCCCTCAATGCAAGCTGGTTTTCAACAGGGAACAGGGCAGGTTGCACTAGTTGTGCACAGTGCCCCGGCAGAGGCAACCCACCACCGCACCCACTCCCTGTGCACGTATCCACACCTGCTGCGTCTCCACCTCAGTGCCGCTTTGCAGGCCCGAACCTCCCCAGCCGCGGTCCCTTCCCCCCCATTTGCTGCTGCAGACTGGAGCTGGGGCCTACCGTTCGGTGCCTGCCACGTTTCTGGGCACACCGAATACAATCGTACTAAATAAGGGCCCGGCAAACACAGGAAAATACCGTCTGCAGAGTCAAAGGAACTGCAATTAGGGGAGGTTTCCATAAATGTGAGACCAAGGATATATCAGTCAGGACAACTGGAGAGAACCTGAGAGCCAAGTTTCAAATCAAGTAGGTCCTGCCCCGTGATGGCGCGGCGCTGCGGTCTGCACCAGACTGGCTCTTTCTGGACTAGGGCAGTTTTTTGAACAAGCTACAGCATCTGCAGCAGGAAGCTCCCCTCAGCTCCCCAGGGAGCAGGAATCCACCACCACGGGGCCCCCGGGCTGCGACGCTCGCTGACGCCTGCCCACGCAGGAGACTTGGACAGAGACAAGATGCTGCTGCAACAACAAGCAGGCCCGTCCCCCACAGCAAGTCCAGGCGGATGCTCAGAGTCAGGCTTCCCTCCCTGTCGCTGGCTGTTTGCTCCCTTCCTTTGGCAGCCAGCTGTTAAATGCCGTAAATCAGGGCCGTGGGCAGCGGAGGGGGCACCAGCCACGTGCTGCTCTTATCTCTGCAGCAGGGGCTGTTTGCATGTGCCGTGGGGCAGCCCTGCCTGCTGCGCTGGGGGCCGCTTTGGAAGCAAAAACAGGCAGATGCTCATTTCCGGTTTCCACAGCTCCACCCAGAGCGCTGCACCCTTGTCCAGTCCACCCCTGTGTCACCCTGCCCAGCCTGGCACGGCCGCTCCACCCGCCTCCCTTCCTCCCAACGCAGGACGCTGCTTCTTGCGGCGCCGGGGGCCAGCCCAGCTCCCTCCGTCTTCCTCAAATACTGGGGAAATTTACCAAACATGGAGTGGAAAAGTCAGCCACCTCCAGGATTATTCATACAAGGAGGCGATGACAAGCTGCCCGGGTCCCCCAGCGGCTACGGCACAGTCACCGTCCTCCCCCCTGGCAAGCGCTTTGTCAGGAGAGGAGGGGAAGTCACGGAACAGCACCGCCAACCCCAGAGCTGCCAGCAGCGCAAGGCCGCAGCGCCCACGAGCCCACGGCAGAGGATGGGAAGTGTGCCCCAGACAGCTCATGACCACCGCCGTATTGGCAGGGCGGGGCCGACCCCCGCGGGCGGGGGC
>NW_005842344.1:842837-845746 GCF_000455745.1 Alligator sinensis
CCCACGGGGTGCCACGGCAGCCCCTGGCAGGAAGCCGCTCAAGCACCGGGACACGCAGATAAGGCTCTGCAAACCAAAGGCCTCGCTGGTGCTACAGGCTGCGCGAGGAGGGGCTCAGGCGCCCGCCCCCTTCCTGCTGCACCCGCCCCGAAGGGATGCGCCACGGCGCCATGAGCTTGGTAGAGAAATAAACAGCCAGAAATAAACAGGGCCACGCAAGAGGAACCCAGGGCCCCAGGCACAGGGCAAGGGCACTCCCAGCTCTGCTCGCCTGGGAAGGGCATGAGCAGCTAGTCAGGGCCCTGGGAGACATGAGCCCAGCCTCGGGGATGTAGAGGAGAGTGGTGGCGCAGGCACAGGCTGGAGCCCTCGTGGGACGGGCGCCGGAGCGGCACAGAGACAGAGCTCCTGCCCAGCGCAGCCCCTACCGTCCCTTAGCAGTGCGGAGGAGCGCGATGTCTGCACGGCTGCCGGCCCAGCCAGCCAGTTCCAAGGGCTCCCGCTGGCACCCGTCGCCAGCGTCCCATCCATCAAACCTCACTATCAAGTTAGGCACTGAGCTCCAGGCTGGGGCAGGCACGCACCGTCCGGAGTCAGCGCAGCTGTTTCTGGAGGTACCGCTGCAAGGGAGCACTGCAGGCCTCGCTGCCGCAGCACCCCAGCACCAGGGCAATGTCACAAGCTGCTCGTGACACATTCACCTTTACACTCACATCCCTGAGCAGAGCTGCTGCAGCACATGGCAGCCCCAGGAGTGGGCAGATGCTGGGCAGAGGGCACCTGGGCCCTGCTGCTGCCCTACTGGAAGGGCCCAGCCAAACAGATCTGCACGCGCCGCCAGCCTGGAGTGACGCCTGCATCGCCCCCACCGCCGCAGAGTCCGGCATCCTCAATCCCCTCTCCCACCGCGTGGCACGGGCACTGGGGACAGCGCAGACCGCGCGACGAGAACGCAGCACGACCTCCCTGCACCCGCCTGCAATCTGCCGGTGGCTGTGGGGTGGTCTCACGTTTAAAAACACAGCACAGTCCCAGGGAGCAAGTGGGCCACAGGCAGCTTCTCTTCTCCTGGCTGGAACATGGAGACGGGGGACCCGGACTCCTGGTTCTCTCCCTGCACCCACAAAACGGGGACAGCCGTGCCAGCGTCGCTAAGTGCTTCAAGCACCTGGCCAGAGGCACAACGCGAAGGGCCGCCTGCTGCTAACGAATGCACGTGGCATCAGGCTCGGCACGGCTGCTTTCATCTGCCAGCTCGTTTCTGAGGGGCAGCTTCGTGCCTGATCCCCAAACCAATGAGCCAAGCACCTTTCATCCACCATTCCCAGAGGGGGGCTCAGCACCACGCCTCCCTGACTGCAACCAGGTCACTCTGTTGGTGCAGCCCACAAGTCTGCCACCTGCCAGGCTCCAGCAGTCACCTTCCACATACGGCACACCTCTGCCCTGTCCCCGTCACACTTGCTGCTCAGGCCACGTCGGCCCTGCTGCGGCAAACGGCGCTCGCAGCCTGGTAGCCGGGGCTGTCTATGCACAGCTCGCTACCGAGATACTGGATCGCTTTCCCAGGCTCATGTGACTCACCTCCTCAGGCTCCTCACCTCAGATCACCTTGCAGCGAGGGTGCACGCAGCATGCACTCCGGAGCCCAGCCCAGCCCAGCCGCCGCGGCAGCGCTCCACGACCTCCCTTGGCCTGACAGCCCACGTTTGTCTGAAACCGGCGCTGGCCGCGCGTTGCTGAAATGCTGCAACAGCACGGGGGGTAGCGTGGGGCAAGCAGCCCCAAGGCAGGAGCGCAGAGCAGGAGATTAAACAAGAACAACACGTGGGGTGGGTGCTTTATGATAACCTCTGCATCCCCGTCTCCAGCACAGACCAGGCATGACTCAGACTTCAGGAGCCAGCGCCTTAGCAAGACCTCCAAGCAGGGCAGAGCTGGAAAGCCTGACGCTGGCCGAGTGGTAGGACAGCAAACGAGTGAGTAGGCCAGAGGGCCGTGGGGGGAAATGACTCCGACGTCAGCCTCCTCTGCAAAGCCCCATGGTGCTGAGCAAGAGCCCCACGTCGGCCTCCAGCCTCGGCAGCACAACGCCTCAAATTACTGCCAAGTCTCAAGGCCTGAACCCCAGAAGCCCATCGCTGACGTGCTGGCACCGTTAGGCATCTCGCACAGGCCGCCCAGACGAGGCTGCCAGATCACGCGGTGAGGCACACTGATGTCAGCAGGCCACAGCCTTGAGACAGCAGCCTCCTGCAGCTCTGGCGCCTGGGCAGGAAAGACGCTCAGTTAACGATCGAGATCAGGGCAGGAAGGAGCAGCCTGCAAGCAGGCGGTTGCTCCAGCATTGCACCAGCCATTGCAACAGCCATACAGCAGGAAGCCAGGATTGCCCGCACGTTACACTGCTCTTGGTCACGCAACGCTGCACCCTGCCTTTCTTACCCACTATAAAAGACCCCGGCCCAGTTCCAGCACAAGCGCCCTGCCCTCCAGGACCCCTCCCGTCTCTGCTTGGCTCCATGCCCATGGCTCCTGGATCACCACCCTGATTAGGAGCATCATTAAGGAGCCGCTCCCCAGCCTGCTCTGTCCAGCAAGCTGACCCAGGGGCTGCTGCGGTGGGAGGCTGCAGCAGGGCCACGCAGGCACCCACGAATCCCCACGTGCACCAGCGCGGAGGCCATGGGCATGGCCTGGGAGGCGAGCGCAGAAGTTGGTGTCCAGAGCCGAGCACCGGCGCGCTTGCAAAGGCGGGGGAATTTGCTAAGCGAAGGCGCCGGCCCGCGCCCCCCGTTACAACGCCCCGGCAGCCGGACACGGCGCAGAACCCGTCATGCGGAGGATGGTGGCGCGACCGCAGTTCCTGCCCCACCAAAGCTCTGGAGGCCCGGCCCGCCGGCCCCCGG
>NW_005842344.1:846517-851829 GCF_000455745.1 Alligator sinensis
ACCCCCGGGCCTGCACACACGGCCTGGAAGTCTAAACACAAGCAATGCCCTGAGCCAGAGCTCTCCTTGGCGCAGCAGAGCAACCCCTCACCCGGCTGCGCCCTCCTTCACATAACGAGTGCCTGGGGCTCTTGGGGAGACCCGAAGGACCTCCTGTCCCAGGCGGCACGTGGAGGCCTTGCTCCTGCCCTGCCTGGGGACCCACCCCCCCATGCTGCCTTCATCACAGGATCTGGGCCCGTGGGTGACGCCTTGCCTTTCCCTCCAGAGAGAAATACAGCAGCTGTTTTGCAGCCCAGAGCAGCGCTCAGCCACAGCTGGAGGCAGGAAAGGGAAAAAATCCCAAAGCCAATTAAAGCTGCTCTGGGGGTTTAGAGCTGTAGAAGCAATGACTCATGCTGGCATCTAGCCAGGGGTGATGGCTCCCAGTCCCCCGGTTCAGACTAGAGGATGCCACTGGACCGCTAGCGATCCCCCGCGACCGAGACCCCTTTCACAGCCCGTGCCTGCAACTGCGCGCTACCCCGCACGCCCAGGACAGCCCCCGAAGCCCCCCAGGGCTTTCCTGCAGCACCAGCCTTGCTTGGAAGACTCCAAGCCCAGGCCTGGCCCTGCTCGGCTGGAGGCTTGCTGCGCTCGCAGCCAAAGGTCAGCTGGCTGCAGGCCAGGCGCATGCAAGCGAACGAGGAGGTGCAGAGCGTCGCAGCCAGGGCATGCTGGAGGCTGCCCGGGCCTGCAGCTCAGCCCCCCGGTGCCATGCGCGGGCAGGGACACAGTCCCCCCCCTCCTCTGCTAGACCCTCGGAGCTGGAAGCAGTGCATCACTGTGACGCTCTCCTCTGTCGGGCTCTTCCGGGAACTGCACTTCGCGCTCGCATGCGAAGAGGAACCTTGGCATCCGGCATTTCCCTGACTGCAGGCAGCATCTGCTCTGAGCAGCCGTGTGGGGGCAGCGCCGTCGTTAGTTCAGTGCTGAACATGTCACCCAGGGCACTGCAGAGAGCAGGCAGTGGGTCTGTCGTGGCCCGGGAGCCTAGCTCCCTGCCGTCCCCTGCTCCCCTCTGTCACGCAGGCTGCCCAAAGGCTGGTTTCCACAGGGGATGTGACCTTTGGGGTGGGTTTCCAGCCGGAATTAGAGACCCTGCAGTGACAGAGCCAGGCTCACCACGAACATGGCTATGAAATCAGAGATGCACGCGCCTGCTGCTCTCTCACAGGGCACTCGCCTCCTTAAAAGTCCCTCTGCCCCCAGGATTTTTGATGGAATGGGCTGCTGACAGGGTCACATCCTGCCCAAGCTGACATGCTGGTGGGCGCTGGCAGTCACACTGCCCGCGCGAGCACCTGAGCTAACGTGTGCTCCCCACGGGAGGTCTTGGAGAGACTCGAAAGCAGCCTCAGGAGAGGAAAACCCCAGAGAGGTGTTCCCCAGCACCTGAACTCTCCGACTGGATTAGTAGGTCAGGTACTAAATGATGGCAAGTGTGAATCACACCGTAGCACCTTCTCAGAACACGCGCCAGAGCAGGGCCTGCAGCCTCCCAGCCCCGCCACGCAGGCAAAGCAAAGCAAAGCAAATCAAAGCACTGCAGTCTCGGAAGCCAGAACCAGAGCAGCCAGAGGTCAGGGGCTCTCGAGAGCCGCCAACAGCGCGGGGGTCTCCACCTGTCATTGTCAAGGGGCTTCCCCCCAGCTAACGGCCCCAGCCCCGGAGTCACCACCGCGCTTGCAGATGACCTGGGCAAAGTTCTCCAGCTGCGTACACGGGCGGCCGGCCACAGACCTCAGCAGATTTGCCCTGTAAGCCTCATTGCACAAGAACCAAACCCAGCTGGCCCCAAACTGACCATTGTGCTCGGAAGCAGGTGCCCGCCTGCCAGGGGAGAAACTCTGCCTGGGCAAACCCACACGACTGCCACCCAAGCCAACACGTCCTTCCCCTTGTGGAACGCCTCCCTGCCCTCTCCTCACCAGGGTCTGGCTTCTAGGACATGGAATCGGCGCTCAGCACCACCCACGCAGCTCTAGAGGATGCGTAGGTTCGGTAGCATGAGGGGGGCCTGCGTCTGGCTGTTTCTTTGCAGCTACCGCTGGCGCAGCAGCACAGCTGTCCAGCTGCTCACAGCCAATTGAGCATCCACCAGTGCCAATCCTGGACGTCTCTTTGTGCTCCTTGCACCATGAGCAGCATCAGCCCCAGGGCAGGAGAGGCCTCCAGAAGGGGCAGGGCAAGCAGCCCCTCCAGCTGGCTGGGGCAACCAGTGGAGCCCTGGACCAGCAGCCTTGTTCTATTATCAGACCCACACCCTGTATTTCCTTCTGGATCCAGAACAACCTGGACAGACTTTGGACCCTGTTTGTTTAGAGCAGAGGTGGAGCTGGCTGCAGCAGTTCATGCGTCTGTGCCAGCACGAGCATGCTGTCATGTCTCACACGTGCACAGCAACCTGACCCCTCTCCATGCACACCAGCGCGTGTCATGAGCGAGAGGGGCAGAAGTTGGTGGGTTCGTGGACGCAGCTGAAGTCCCAGTGACATGGAGCAAGACGTCCCAGCTGACACCTCCCCACCAGCTGTCCCCAATCCAGCATGTGCAATGTCAGCCGCTCCCCTGGTTCCAGCCTGTCCCATGGACCCTGCGTCTCTCCTCGCACGCTCCATTCACCCGGCACCAACATCCTCTCCCTCCGCCTGACACAGCCTCCCAGCAGCGCTCGCCCCCTCCCAGCCCAGTGCTGCACTCAGCTGCGAATGACCCAGGGATCCAGTCTCCAGAACGGGGCTGCCGAGATGCAGCTACGTGCACACAGGAGCAGCACTGTGCCTCTGCCAGGCCTTCAGCTCTGCTCAGCTGCTGCAGATCAGGTGCAGCAGGAGCTACGGGCCGCACCACCCAGGGGGAGGGCACCGCATCTGGGGGACTCTACCGCTCAGGTGGATGCCACCTTCCACACGCATGCTGACGGGGAACCGAACAGCAGAGCCTGGGGGATGCGCCCCAGGGCAGCGAGCATCTGCATGGGCTGCCTCCCTAGGGCCTCCCCCAGGCCTGCCTACTCCGTACTGCACCCGTGCCATGACAGCACGGCTCTCCACGCCCAGAGCTGCCGGCACCTGGGCCCAGGTGGGGCTCAGGGCAGAGGTCAGGATGGGGATGTCCTCTCTCATTTCACATGCCCGTCGGCACACGGGGGGATTACCTCCAGAAGACAGAGCACCACAGGTACACGTCCACCCTCTCCAGCTTCATTCCCCCACGCGCCTCTGCCTCCATTGTCCACACCACTGCCAATGCACCTGCTGGACAAACTGGGGCCGGACCCTGACTCGCTGGCCGGAGCTCGGTGCCAGAGCCAGGCGAGATGCCTCTTCCTGCTGCCCACACTGCCCTATACAAGCCAACCCAGGCAGGCAGCCCATCCCCCCCAGGCTGGCGGATTGCTGCAGGGGGCCCTGCTATGCAGCGCTGGTTTTTCCATGATGCCAGGTCACGCGGGCTCGTTAATCCGAGTGCGGCTCGCAGAGGGGCAGCCGCATGGGCTGCTCCATGCAGAGCTTGGCACCGAGCCCCAATGCTGCAGCACAGCCGAGAGGGGCAAGCCGTGAGGACCACCACAGGTGGAGGAGCGGTGCAAGGGCGGCACTGCTGAGCCCCTGGCACCAACAGAAGTGAGGGCAGGAGGAAGAGGGCACCGCACTGGGCCGGGGCTTGGGGCAGCAGGGTCCAGTTCTCCACTCTGCCCTTACAAACCATGAGCAGGGACTCAGCTCCCGCCCAGAGGACAGGAGCTGCCCCACGCTCTCCTTTCGCCCACAGCCAGCTCCAGCTGCTCGGCCATCAGAGGCACATCTCTGCAGCCTCCGGGCATGCTGGGGCCCATCTCTGCTGGGTCTCTAAACATGGCTGCAAAGCAAGTTCCTAGCAGGTAGGAAAGGTCTTGCCCGTCACCCTGCCCAGGGGGCCTTGGGTAGCCATGCCAGGGGTGCTGGGCTAGAGAAGAGCACCCTATTCCAGGGCCACATCCTTATGCCCAAAGGGGCTGTGAAATGGGAGCCTTTGCTGCAGTGTGTCCTGGATCAGCTCCCTCCCCGGCCCCATGCAGATGCTCCCAAGGTGCCAGGCTGCAGCCGGCTGGCTGGCCGGCCAAGGATGCCACTTGCCCCTCCTGGGCCCAGCTGGACTCCTGCCAGGTCAGGAGGTGCCACAGGCCAATGCTGCGCTCAGGCCACTCAGCTCTGCCTCTCCCGGGGTAAATTCCTCCCACAACACCACGCTACCAGCACCGGAGAAGACTGCCCATCTGCGCTCCTCCGGGACAGCAGTGCCCCTGCATGTTCTGCATGCACCTGCCCCCTTGCCCACGGCGGCTCTCCAGCCAGATCCCTGCCGTGCTAGCGACTGCCCCAGCAGAGCCACCATGGGGACCCCGGGGCTGCACCCCCTGCCTGTCTACTCACTGGAGGAGCCCGCAGCCAGGCTGCCCCCCCACACCACCTGAATGAGGCCGAGGGAGGTGGAGTGCCGTGCCCAGGGGCCCTGCAAGCATCTGGTGATTTGAACCCGGCCAGCCATGGGGCCGGGTTCCTCCTGGCACGGCCAGTGAAGCTGTGGGCTCCCTGGAGCGCACAGCGGTCGCTGGCCTGCCCGCACACGCTGCCTCCCTTGGAGCCAGTGCATGGTGCCAACGCCCTGCCCACACGTGTGCCCACAGACAGATGGGACAGAGCCATGGGCAGCAGGAGCCAGAGACATGGCAGGAGGCTTAAGTCTAGGGACCTCCACACCCAACCCCACCTGGGGCTGGCTCAGTGCTGGCTGGAAGAGCCCGGGGCAGAGAAGGACAGTGGCCTGGAGAGGAGCCTCAGGTCCCTGAATGCTGGCACCCTCCTGCCCTGCCACGCATGGAGGGAACCCCTCCGCTGAGCCCACGGGCCTGGCACCGTCATCACGTGCTGCCGACCAGCTGCGTCCTTCTGGCCAGCCGTGTGCAGGCTGCGGGCATGGAGAGGAGACACCCCCTTCCCCACGAGCATCAGCCCTACACCTCCGCGGGACCCAGGGCAGCCGCCTACACTGGGCTAGAGACGCGCCCGCCCGGCTGCGAGCGCTGGCAGGACCGTTGGGACCTGGCCACGGCTCCGTCTCCTCCTCGGACCTCGCTCCAGGGGCCCCAGGCAGAGCCAGGCCGTGGCCGGGCCCAGGCGGGTCCTGGACTGGCAGGAGCAGGGCTCGGCTCCAAGTTCCCAAGTCCAGCACGGCGGCACGATCCCGTGACCCCCGGCAGAAGCCGCCCGTGCCCCGCCCCGTCCTGC
>NW_005842344.1:852819-853854 GCF_000455745.1 Alligator sinensis
GCCCGCACGCCCCTAGCCCCTTGCCGTGTCGGTGCGGAGCAGCTCCACGCACCGGCCGCGTCCCGGGGCGGCCAGGCCGGGGGGAGCCGGCCGGGCCGGGCCGGGCTGCTGGCAATGCACACGTCCGGCCCGGACAATGGGGCTCTGTGCCCAGCCCTCTGTGCCACCCGGACCTGCTTCCCTCCAGGCATCTGTTGTGGTCACACCGCCACGCTGGCCCCGCTGCCAGTCTCCCCGTGACACCGGGCCCCTGTGACTCATGCTCTCGCTCAGAGGCAGCCCTTGTGCCACGGCCCTGGCCGGGGCCACAGACTCACTGGGGCTTTTGTTCGGCGACGCGGGCGGGGAAAGCATCTCTGCTGGGAGAGGAGGCCATCTCCCACCCGGCTCCACACCCCAGACACAGCTCCAGGCCAGACCCCAGGCGTAGCCAGCTCGGGTGGTGGGGAGGGGGTCGCAGACCCTGCAGCCCTTGCCCCAGCATCCCCTGGTGCTGGCCCCATAGCCCAGCCAACCGTGCACGCAGCCTGCACCAGGAGAAGCACAAGTCGGGCGCTCGCGGCCCACGTGAGCCGTGGCCGGCTCCCACCATTGCTGTAGCGCTGCTCCTTGGGCAGAGGCTTCCCCGCGCTGCGGGGCATCTGCACCAAGCCTTGAGCTTCTCGGCAACACGGCCCCATGGGGATGCTCTACGCTGAAGGCAGAGGGTTCGGGGCTGCTCTTGCTTTCACATCTCATGGGGCCTTAGTCTGAATTCACGGTCAGGTGCAGACACCAGTGCAGGGCTGCGAGGTCCCCACCGTGGAGCAGGAACTGCTGCTGGCTCCAGCTCCAGATGTAGGCAATGGTATGAGGCAGACGTTTTGGGGCCATTTCTCTTCACATCTGCCCTTTTCCCACCCTTCCCAAGAACTGCCGAACTTGGTAATGTCCCTCCTGGCCCTCTGCTTCTCCTCTTGGACCCTGCAGCGAGGTTACAGCGCCGACATTTAGGACATCACAATAATGACACCAAGGGATTGTGGCAGGGAGGGG
>NW_005842344.1:853864-856909 GCF_000455745.1 Alligator sinensis
GAGCAGGCTCACGGGTTAGGAGTCCCAGTAACACGCAGGATGACGAATGCTCTGGGTTCTTCATCTCTTCTCAAGTGCGAAGACCTCAGTCATGAGCAACAGGCTTTTTCTTTGAAATAACCTTGTTCTGTCAACATGGATCCCTTGACGTCCTAAAATCAGTGACACAGGGTTGGACCCAAAGCCACCAGCTCAGAAAACCTTAGCAGAAATCTTCCTCTGGCACAAACCCACGTGCATTTGCACTTGCACACAAACAACCCACACACACGTGCAACTCGGGCTGGAAATCAGCAGAGTGCCATGCAAGCACACACAGGACAAGTGTGAACAGATGTGCCCTGGCCTGCCTGGCAGACTGACCACAGCCACCCCTAAGTCAGGAGTCCCTGAGCTGGCTGAAACGGCACGACTCCCACTGGACTGAATCGCGGGAGCAGCCAGCCCCTGCCGCAGCCCCCCGCCCCCCCCCCCGCCCCCTCCCCCTGCCGCAGCCCCTGCCCCAGCCCCAGGAGACGCTTCTGCTTACCTTGTTTTCCTGCCCTGCAACTGCCTGTGGCAAGCTTGTGGCTGGGGCGGCCCCTTCCTGCCAGTCCCGTGGGGCCAGCTTGTGGCTGGGGCGACACTTGCCTGCATGTCCCGCACAGACATGTGCACACGCCAGCAGGTCTGGCTCTGCTGCTTTCTCTTTTGCTTTTGGTCAGAGCCAGTACACGCCATCACCTCCTTATCTGTCATCGGCCCCTCCGCCGCACCGTGGGGGAGCCCCGGCCGCCCCCAATCATACGCACGAGTGCCAGCGAGCTGTCACTTGTGCTTCGAGCCCAGAAGCTGCCTGAGACTTGGGGAGGATCCCGCGTCTGGAGGGACCCTGAAGAGGGGCGAGCTGAGCAGTGAACCCACCAAGCCGTTCCCCAGCCCCTCGCATGGGAACTGTTGGAAATACGATGCTGTGGCACCTGCTGCTGTTGGTGGCCGTACTTCCCCTGAGAGGTGAGTGTTTCTGCGGCAGCGATGCCCAGGCGATAGCAAGGGCTTCCCTTCCCACGAGCCCACACGCCTTGGCCAGGGCCACAAAAGGGGCTTTCCAGGGATGAGGTCGGTCTAACGAACCGGCACCAGACGGCACCTGGCTCTGGGCGTCTGGGAGCAGGAGCAGCGCCAGCGGAGAGGGCGGCAGGGCTCCGAGCAGGGCTGGCAAGTTCCCGTCCCTGTGGTTCCCCTGCCACGGGAGCCACTGGAGTGCGGCTCGCCCAGAGCACGGGGCAGCTCCTCTGGGGCAGTCTCCTGCGCTGGGCCACGGACATCGGCTGGCCTGAGTCTCCCAGGCCTGGTTCTGTGCCCAAATTCCCAAACCGGAGCCACTGAAGCTGGCTCCCTCCGGACTGACAGGTCTCCTACGCCGCAGCGTGAGCCCGGGTGGCCGCAGGACCGGTCAGGTGAGCTGCATTTCCCGGAGTGATGATTAGATGTCCCTGTTTCTCTCATTCTGAGTGCGGTGACTCAGCTCCATGCAACCCCTTCGCAGAAACTCCCCGGCGCCTCTGGCGCTCTAACTCCCGCTGCCCCGTTTGTTGGTGGCAGGAAGGGGCTGTAACCACAGCGGCCCATGCCCTAAATACCAGGCTGTGGCCGGACCCCAGAGACATCTCATTCAGAGTGCCCCAGTGACACCCACCGGCGCTGTAACACCAAGCCTTCCTCCTGCGCTGGGCTGGGCTGGGGAGGGACCCGATTCCTCGCACCTGTCTCCTGTGAGGTACGAGGCTGCCATTTCCGTGGGACGAGGGCAGAGGTCAGGGCTACACATGAGCCTCCCCCCTGCAAAGGCAGCCTGCTGTCAGGGGCCCTGGCACTGCTTGTGGCTTTAGCTGCCACGTGGCTTCAGCCTCGCTGCCGGGAAGGCGCTGGGCACTGGAGTGGAGGCGTCCCAGCCAGGAGCACCGGGATGAGTCACTGGGGTGTGGAGGCCCTGCCAGGCACGGCAGCACCTTCAACCACATGAGCTTCCTCTTGGGGCTGAGACCTCAGCGGGACTCTGAGGATTGAAACAGTGTCAGCAAGAAGCAGAAAGTCCACTTGTTCTTGTCTCTCAAGCCAGCGTGAGCACGCCCACACACATGCACACAGATGCGTGCACGCATAAGATGCTGCACACCTCTTCCCAAGCACGAGAGCACTCTCCCTCCTACCCACCTTCTCCCTTGCACCCCCACAGCACACAAACACAGTCTCTTGTGCACACTTATGCACTAGCACATGTCTCGCTGGCCCTGAGGGCTCATCACCTTTCAACTGGCAGCAGCCCAGTGGGTGACCTACATCTCTAAGGCTTGAAAACCCCAACACAGGCAAAGCCTGGAGGCAGATCTGAGCGCACAGCAGAGCTGTGGCTGGCCCAGGCCACAACCTGCGTCCTGTGAGCAGAGGAAGAAAGGGGAAAGGCGCTGTGAGCGCTCCTCTCACGCTGGCTTAACCTCTCGGGTGCCAGGCCGCATACACGGAGGCTGCCCAGTTCACTCTTCACATGCCAGCTCTGGGTGCAGAAGCAATGGGACCATGTCAGGCCCCTGGCCCAGGTACAGCCTCAGGCCAACAGTGAGCAGAGCCAGCTTGGGTGCCCTGTGCTATCAGCTCTCCCCCCAGTTTCCAGGCATCTCAGAGCTCTGTGCTCTGTGCTGCACCCAGGGAGGAAAAATGTCCCGCACACCTACCGCCTAGGACATGACCTGCTCGGTAGCACAGAAGCGGAAAGGGATCCTGGAGTCCTAGTGGACTCCAAGATGAACATGAGTCGGCAGTGTGACGAAGCCATCAGAAAAGCTAATGGCACTTTATCGTGCATCAGCAGATACATGACGAACAGGTCCAAGGAGGTGATACTTCCCCTCTATCGGGCGCTGGTCAGACCGCAGTTGGAGTACTGCGTGCAATTCTGGGCGCCGCACTTCAAGAGGGATGCGGATAACCTGGAGAGGGCCCAGAGAAGGGCCACTCGTATGGTTAAGGGCCTGCAGACAAAGCCCTACGAGGAGAGACTAAGGA
>NW_005842344.1:857603-865162 GCF_000455745.1 Alligator sinensis
TTCCTCCCTATGCAGGGGGTCGGACTCGATGATCTATTGAGATCCCTTCCGACCCTGGCATCTATGAATCTATGAGCCCTGGGAAAGCCTCAGGATGGTGCTCCCGCATGCACTCAGAGCACCAGCTGTATCACAGCCGCACCCAGCACAGCGCAGCGCAGCCAACACGCTCCTCGCCCGGCTCCATCCCGGCCATTCCTGGAACCGCAGCCCACAGGGGACACGGAGCAGGGAAAAGCAACTTCACCCACTTCCTCCATGTGTGCCTACAGGCTCTGCAGACCACCCCGACCTGCTCTGCTACCGCCGCTGCAACAGATGCGATCTCCACTGCTCCTGGACAGCTACGGCCCCCTTGGGCAATGCCACCTACCGGTTCAAGTACTGGTGAGTAGGACGTGCCAGCAGTGGGCCGAGCAGGGTGGCTGCCGGGGCTGCAGGGCACGTTGCTTCTGCACCCGCAGCATGCGACCCCGTCCCACAAGGAGCACCCCCCATGCATGGAGCCAGAGCTGGCTGGGAGGGCTGGGCTCCAGCTCACTGCTCCGGCAGGACCAGAGCACGGGAAGGGGGTAGGAGCATGGTGAAAGGGCAGCCCTGGCACCATGCCGCGGCTCCCAGGCAAAGGAGGGCGAAGGCCTGGCATTGCAAGGGAGCCGGCTTTCCTCCTCAGCTATCACAGCATAAAGAACTACTGCACGGCCGTGGAGGCCAGTACCATGCACTACACGCTTCCTTTCCGCAAGCTGTATCTCCTGAAAAACTTCACGGCCTGGGCGGAGTTGGGCAGCGGTGACAGGACTTGGAGAACCAGGAACATCACGCTGCAGCTGGAGAATGCCAGTGAGTGTCCGCGGAGCCGGCGCGGGGGGCAGCCTGGACCTCGCGTGGGGCAGCTAGGCCCTGGGGAGGTCATCCTCCTCTTCTTCCTCCCCTGCCATGGCCCCACCAGCCTCCTCTAGCAGGAGGAGCTCAGCGCCCACAGGCCCGTCACGCCCTCGGCCCCTTGGCTGGGGAGGGGGAGGAAATAAGGCGTTTCTTGTGCTGTGGCCACATGTCCCCCAGGGCGTGGGCGTGTGTGCACATGCATACGTGTGCACAAGCCCCTTCTGACCCCCCGGGGCCTGTGCTCCCCCCGCCTGTCTCAAACCCCACAGCTGCCTAAGGCTGCAGTGTCATTCCAGTCAAACTGGACCCTCCCCCCAGCAAGATCAGCTTCTCCAAGGTCAACGGCACGCTGAGGCTGCAGCTGCCCCGGGCCGAGGAAAGGGCAGGCAAGGCTGTGGTGCTGCGGCGGGAGGTGCGGCACCGGCAGGGGAAGGACACCACATGGACGCTGGTGAGTTCAAGGGATGCACGGAGCCGCCCCCGAGGGGTTTAAGCTGGGCAGGAGGGATGTGGCTGCAGTGGCAGCTGCTGCCTTGCTGCTGCCTGTTGTAGCATGCACACACATGCACAAGCACATACACTTGTGCACACGTGCCCACCCTGCCCCGGGCAGGGCACTGGTCAGTGAAGCCAGGAGCCACCAGCCATGCGGTCACTACGGTTCTGCAAGCCCAGGTCATGCGCCCACCCCAGCCCCTCAGGGCCCGGTGATGTGCAGCCCCCGGCCTGGCTGCTCTGTTGCATGACGCAGTCACCCACGTGCACCAGCCCTGGGTTATGATGTCGTCGCAACAGGACCAGAGCGCAATTCGCAGGGACTGTGCAGGGAAGGGGCCCCGGCCGACAACCACCTGCCTAACGTACTCTGGGCACCAGCTGCCAACTCACCCGCTCTGATGCGTGGCAGTGCCCCTGCCCCAGCCCCAGGGCCCAAGCCCCATGCAGGTGCGACGCCCGCCGAGGACAAGCCGCAGCTCCGACCCCAGTGCCCTGCGTCGGCACCAGCCGTGCTCCCCCCGTGCTGCTACCAGTCTGCCATCCCCCGCTCACATCCACCCGGCCTGGCCGTGCCAGCAATTCCTCCCCACGTAACCCAGGGCTTGCTCACAAGTGCTCTCCTCCTGCACCACGACCAGCACCATTCAGATGGGGTGGGGACTGGGGCCTCGGTCCTTCCTGCGGGGCTGTGTCCTGCTGCAAGTACCCTGCACGCTGGTGCTGCGTCCGGTCCCCAGGTTGCTCAGCTCAAGACTTGTGTGCTTTGTTTGCAGGTGGAGTGCGAGACGCAGGAGGACGACAACAAGGAGAGCAAGGATGAGGCAGGTGGGTCTGGGCCATGCCCCGAGGCACGTTCAGTTCTGCGCAAAGCACCTGGGCCCAGCGGTGCAGGGAGCACCAAGGGGGGAGCAGGGCGACCCCCTGATCTATTGCACAGCTCCAGGGCAGAGGCTCCTAGCCTGGTTCAGCGCCCCACCGCTCCTTCCTGCAGGGACCCGACTTGCACGGCTGCCCCCACCTCCCCGAGCCTCCGCCGAGGACATGATGCCTGCCCCCGGGGCTCTTGGCTGCACGCGGCAGCTGCGGCAGAGCCCTCATTCTGGGGGGACGCCTGCCCACAGGGGCTCCCCAATCCTGCCCAGGCACCACATGGTCCTCCCCTCCCCACACCCAGCCCCGATCCGCAGCGAGTCGCTCCTTCCCTCTCACCGTGGGCTGGAGCTTGGCCAAATCAGAGGACACAGCAGCGTGTCCCAAGACCTCTAGGACGCCCCGGCCTGGTCTCGGCTGAGGGCTCAGGTCAGCTCGCAGCTCAGCCCCCGCGGCCTTGGCTCCCTAGTGACCTGCGACCTGGGGCAGACAGCCGCCCTCGAGCTGCAGATCCGGCACAAGACGCTGCACTGGAGCAGCACCTGGAGCGACTGGAGCCAAATCATCCTCGTCCCTGCAGGTGAGGGCGGCAGGACCTGCCCTGCAAGCGCTGGAGCCTGGCTTCAAGCACGTCCCAGTCATGCCCAGCGCTGCGTGTGTGGTCAGGGGCGCAGTGGGCAGGGCCTTGCCAGGACCAGCACGTGGCCGACGTCACCGCTTCCTTTCCAGAACTCGTTGAGAGGCCCAGGGCGAGTTACACGCTGGGAAGACTGGGCCAGAGTGGACGGAGGAACCTGACCCTGCAATGGCAGGTACCGTGGCCTCCTGGGCCTGAGCCCCGTCCCCTGCTTGCGAGCGTGGTTGGCCCGAGGGCTCCGTCCCTCGCGGTCCCTGGCACTGCGGCAAGGGGAGCCCAAGCCTTGCTTTAAGCACCCGGTGACGGGGCTGTTGCCCCGGACACCCTCCCTCCGCCACGCCAGCTGCCACGGCAGGTACTCGGGGGTCCCGACCTCCTGGGGCCACAACGCAATCACCTGGGGGGTGGCCCCGGTGAGAGCAGCTCCCAACTGCTGAGCAGGCCGGGGAGCCTGGCAGCTGGGTCACCATGCGGCACAGGGGCGCCTGCTGATGCCCCTTCTGACTGCCCCAGAAAGCCAGCGAGGAGCAAGGCAACGTCACCTACACCGTGGCCGTCCGCATGCTGACGTGTGGCTGCGGGGAGCCCGCGGCCAAGATCACCCTCCAGGACGTGGTGGAGCTGAACCTGGCTCTCTCGGGGGCGGAGTACAGCATCTCGCTGAGCGCGGCCAATGCGGCTGGATGCGGGCCCGCTTGGCCGCTCCACATCCCGCCAGACCCGGACACAGGTACAGGGACCCTGTCGCCCTCCCCTGCCCCAGGGCACCTCCCAGGATCACTGCTGCCTCCGCCGGGGGTGCGGGGCAGAGCAGTCCTCTGCCAGGCTCTAGGGGACAGACAGTTTCCTCGAGTTACTTCGAACGCATAAGTGTGCGTGCATGTGCACACGCACACACCTGCCCCCTGCTCGGCGTTAGACCCCGACTCCATGCGGTGCCCAACAGACTAGGGAGACGATGGTCCAATTGCTCGGGATCCAGTTGCTCGGGGGGCAAACCCCAGCACACATTGCTCCACAACAGAATGGAGACCGCTCCGGGCGAGCTCCCAAAACCCAACAAACAGGGGAGCAGCAACGAACATTAGGTCTTTTCACATTTATACACCTCTGCTCACACTCATTGACATTTACTCCACCTTTGCCCCTCCTTTGTTCCACCCATCCCCGCTCCTACCTCAGGCTCCGCCTCTGTTTACTTCATTAGCATGGAATTACCTGTGCATTTACATGTCTTTCTGCTAAGAGCACGTGTCCAGACCGTGACCGGAGGAATCCGGGGCCACTTGCTGTTTCTTGATGATTTCAGCACCATCTCCAAGGTCTTGCTTCTGCTTTATCTCCTGGCTAGCTGGTGGTCTGCATCTCGTTCTCCTTGCACAATGAATTATATATCTTGCACACTACCACATCGTTAGAAAACTGCTTGCCTAAGCATCTCGCACTGTTACTTGTAATATAGCATTCTGCCTTGTGCTCAGCAGCTTTACTGAGCCACAGATTAAAGCCTTTATTCAGCTGCAAATCCGGTGCTCCCCAAGATCCAAACATTGTCACCCTAACACTCGGCCCCAGCTCTGCTGAGACAGCTGCCTGTGTCCCACCCCAGAGATCAGCTTCCTGGCTGTCAGCGCGGCCGGCACCAACACCACGGTGCAGTGGGCAGCAAAGGCCAACGGCACCTTCTACTGCATTGAGAAGCAGCTACTGGGAGATAATAGGAGGCCTGCGGACTGCATCCAGAAACCCTTCGTGGAGACGGGCACGTACACGGAGACAGGTAGCAAGAACATCTTCCTCTTCGCCCCTTTCCTGTGGCCTGACTCTCCTTTTGGCCCCCCTTCCCAGTTAAAGGGTCAAGAAGGGCTGCATCCAAACAGGGTTTGAATTACAGGGGAGTTGGGGAAGGCTGAGCCCTCCCATAAGAGATGAAAGCTTCCCTATAAGATTTGAAATCATAACCTTGGGGGGTCTCTGATTTTATTAAGGCATCGTGTTGGGCAGACCAATTTTTTTTGCAGACTCCCTCAAGAGTCAAAGTATAATTCAAACCCTGCATCCAAGGTCTGGGAGGCACCCGGGCAGCCCGTGCTAGGGAAGGGCAAAGCTTCAGCGTGGGGCACCGTCTCCAGGTTTCCTAGCCCAGGTTGTGACTCGGCCATGGCACCGTTGTGACCTGTGCTATCACACCTTTCACTTATGCCAGAACCTCACAAAACCCAGAAAACGGGGAAAAAAAACCTGGTTGGAAGGTGCAGCCAGAGCCACGGTCTTGGCCGTGCCCCGGGGCAGCCCGGCACATGCTGCAGGGTCACGGTTCAGGCGCTTGCGGCACATCGGGCGGGTTGGTAATGTCTCCGGGTGTGTGCTCCAGGCGTGCTGGAACCCAGGCGGTGCTACCGGATCGCCATTCACGGACAGGGACCCGGGCGCAGCTGGGCCACGTTCGCTGCCACGTACCACTTCACGGGAACCGGTGAGTAGTTGAGCGCAGGGTGGCACAGGCCAAGTCCTGCAGCTCTGCACGCCTGGGCCTGCAGGACGGCGTCCAAGCAGCGACAGCGGGGCAGCCCCGAGACGAGGGGAAGCGGCCGGCCCCAGCCCGAGTGGCTGCGGGGGCCCTGCCTGACCTCCCACGTGCCCTCAGCCGGCAGGGGCAGACGCCTCTCCCTGTGCCCGTGAAACACTGATGGCACCAGGCCCGTCCTGCCCCCGAGGCATAGGCGAACCCGCCGCCAGCTGCTGCCATTCCCCTTCCCGCAGCAACCCTGGACGGGCTTCTCCACATCACCGTCACCGAGGCCTCCGCCTCCCTGCAGTGGCAGGAGCTGCCCCTCGCCCGCTGCCCTGGCGCTCTCCAGAAGTACGTCGTGTGCTGCGCGGCCGAGCGGGATAACATCACCGCGTGTGAGTGCAGGGCCCTTCGCCGTCCCTCCCGCTGGGCACAACGCCGACGGCAGCCCACGGCCGGCCTCGGGCCGCTGGCGTCACTTGTGCCCCGCTGCACCAAGCGGAGAGGAAGGGGACAAAGGGGCAAAGCAGAGCGCAGGGCAAAGGGGAGCGATGCGGGTGAGAGCGGGCGGAAGGAGGGAGCCCACGGCCCCGTGCAGGTGTGGCCGGCGCTGCGGTGGGGGGCAAGTTGCAGGGGAGCAGGGGCTGAAGGCGGCTGCACGCGGGGCAGGAGGGGGTTCCTGGGGCTCACCTCACTGCTGTCTGAGCAGATCATGAAGCAAACGCCTCGGTGACGCACTTCACGCTCCGGGGCCTGCAGCCCGGCACCTCGTACCGAGTGGGGATTCAGGCCGTCACAGCCCGCGCAGCTAGGACCTGCCGGCCGCAGCACCTGTTCACAACCAAGGAGCTCGGTAATGGCCCAGGCGCCTTCCCCTGGCCGGGCTTGTCTTTGGGAGGGGGCCGACGCAGGTTTCCACCCCCCACATCTCCGCGGTCCAGAACATGGGGTGCAGGGGTGCCAGCAAACCCCTCCCCGTGCTTCCCCCATGAGCCTAGTGTAAAATGCACACCCAGAGCCACGGCTCTCATTGCATCGCATTCGGGGGCAGCCAGAGGCCCGCAGAGCTCTGCCCCCAATACCCAGGACCCTGCCTTGGGCACCCAGCGCATTTCATTTGGGGGAGAGACGCAGGTCATGGCAGCCCGGGCCAGAGCCTGCTGGGATGCGCTGGGCGCTGGGGCAGGGGGGCAGTCCCACTGCCCGTTAGCCACAGTCCTGAGCGCAGACAGCTGCCGGTCATGCCAGGAGCCGGCCTCGGAGGCTGCAGGGGCACAGGGACATGGCAATGATTGCACCAGCTCGTATGGGGCGCGCGGGCCCCGGCAGACACTAGCACGCAGTCCCGAGGGCCCCAGCAGTTTCCGAGCGAGCCTGCGCTTGCCCCTAGGCTCCCAGCTGTCGGCGGTGAAGGCCAACCTCTGGTTCCTGGCCATCTTCGTGGTCGTCCCTGTCTCGGCCACACTCTACCACGTCACCAGGAAGAGGTGAATGCGCCGGCAGCCCCCGCCCGCCCCTCCGCCCCGTCGCACGTCTGCCCATTAACCACCCACTGCAAATGTTTCCCAGGGCCAAGAGCCTGCTCTGCCCGCTGCTGCCCAAGCCAGGGAGCAGCGAAGCCGTCAAGTTCCCGGCTCCCGAGATGAGTCAGGTGAGCCCCCGCCCGCAGCGCGCGCCCTCAGAAGACGGCAGGGGCTGCTGGAGGGGATGGGGAGGGGGCATGAGCACCACGGGACCTCGTGCTCCAGGAAGGGGCCAGGGATCGTGCCGTTCCTCCCCCATGTGCGTCAGGGCCCCGCGAGGCCGGCACGCGCCCGCTGCATGCTGAGGACCTGCCCTGTCCCCGCAGGCGAAGCCACAGCCAGGCTTTCTGGAGCCCTCCGAAAACATCGACCCCACAGAGCTGCTGGTGACCGAGCTGGTCTGGGACAAAGAGGTGCCCGAGGCGAGCGCGGAGACCTGCTCGCTGCTGCGCTGCACCGTGGCCGACGACCCGGCGGGGACGCCGCCGGCTGAGGAGGGGTGGGCGGGCGGCGAGGCCGAGCTGCCCTTTGAGTACCGGCAGCAGGAGCTCCTGCCCCGCATGGGAGAGGCGCAGGGAGGCTGTGCCGGGGGCTGCGGTCGGGGGAGCCCTGGGGACGAGGTGCTGGGCTG
>NW_005842344.1:865309-881916 GCF_000455745.1 Alligator sinensis
GGGTGGGGGGCGGCCCCCCGGCGAGCCGCCGCGGGGCAGGAGGGGCAAGCAGGCTCCGCGCGCGACGGCCGCTGTCTTGGGCACGCGATGCCGGCGGGTCTGGGCCCGCTGCTCGAGCCCATCGGGCTTTCCAGGGCTGTTCCTGAGCATGTGGCCACGGGTGGACATTAAACACGTGTCCATGGATATGTACTCTCCTCTCTGCGCCCCCCTCCCCTGCCCATCGCTGAAGTGACCCGGGTTGTTCCTGGGCTGGAAGAGCGAGATGAGAGGAGCACGTGGAAACCCAACACGAAACCTTTAGCAAGACAGGCCCCACGTGCCCCATGGACCCCAAACCCGGCCAGCGCCGCCTTGCCCCCTGCCTCGGTACACGTGCACCGCACAGCCCTAGGAAACACACCCGTCGCACCGCTTCGCAGAGCCATTTGGTGCAGGGACTTTCTCTGGCAGGTCTCGATGCCTGGCACAGACACCCGGGAGCAATGCGCTGCCACAACCCACCCCGCTCCCCGGAGGGTCCCGCTGCCGCCCGCCGCTCCAGGCCCTTTCCTTGCCCAGCCCGGAGGCTCCTCGCAGCCAGGCACGGTCACATGCCCAGCGCCCAGCGGGAACCCCGAGCGCTCCTGGCCCTGGGCTCTGCGTTTCAGCCTCCTGCCTGCCCATGCCAAGCCCTGTCCCCGGGCGCCGCACTCGGGAAGGCTGGCGCTGCGTGGTCAGACCTCGGCGCAGCCCGGGAGCCACGCGCAGGAAGGAGCAACGTGTCCCCCCAGAGCCTGTGCCCGCTCCAGCCCAGGCGCTGGTAGCGCCCCGCACCGGGGTGGGGAGGCTGCAGGTTTAGGTTGAAACCGAAACAAGCTCTGAAGAGCGAGGGCCCTGCGCTCTGGCCTCGGAGAGGCGCTGCCTTTCCTGGAAGACGCGCGCTCTGGCCCCAGAGCGGCGGTGCCGTTCCTGGCCCTGCTGAATGTGCAGCGAGCGTCTGCAGCTTGTGCGAGGCCAGGGGAAACTGAGGCTGGCCGCTCCGCAGCGACGGCCTCAAGACCTCGGCTGGACGTGCTCAGTGGGGCCTGAGCAGGGAGCCCTCGGCCCCCCGCAACCCTGCCGAGTCCGGGCACGACAGCGGTCGCATCAGGGCTGCCTTGGAGCACCCAGGCTGGCGCGGGGGCGCGCGTGTGGCTTGGCTCCAGGCTCAGAGCGGCCACACACAAGGGCTTTGTTGGGAAGAACAGAGAGACGGTGTTTCTCTGTGCGCAGAGTTTCCTGGAGGGGCAGAGGCAGCTAGCTCTTGGGATGAGACCTCCGCGGGCCAAACCGCATTGCCCTGCCAACACGAGGCACGTGTATTGCAATGCAGCCGGGTCAGGAGCTGCCCGACGGTGCAAGCTGGCCTAGCTTCGCTCCTCCCCATCCCACTGCCCGGCGGGGTCCGGGCCGGCACCGCTGCGTTCTTCGGGTAAGTGGGACTGGAGACAGAGACGCTCCCAGTCGCCAGCTACGCGAGCACAGCCCAGCGCGTGACGGGGGGGCTCCGGGCAGAGCTGGAGGCCTCGCCCGGCTGGGGCACGAGAGGAAAGTTGCGGCCGTGGCTCCGACATCACCCTTGCTCCTCCCCTCCCGCCACCGCTCGCCTGGGCCTCTGCTCTTCTCAGCTCCCGTGACTGAATTAGGGCACTGCCTGCGGCGGCGGGGGCAGGGGCAGGGGCAGGGGCACGACGGGGCACCAACGCGGCCGGGGAGAGCTGCCTCCCGAGCCAGGCAGCCGGCGCAGCGCGGCGCGACTCACGCCCACTCACCCAGATCAGCGCGGCAGCGGCAAGTTCAGAAACCTATCAGCGCGCCGTCATCTCCTCGCTTCCTGGCGTGACACCGAGATAAACTGCTCGCTTTCTCACTGCTTCTCCAAGGCCTTTCGGTGCAGAGCTGCCATCGGCAGTCACTTGCCCTGATTTCCCCTCACCACCACCACCACCCCCGCCGCTTCGTAGCTCGAGAACCACAAATCTCCCTTGGGGCTGGGAGCTGCTTCTGCCCGAGCAGCTACGTGGCACTTCAGTTCGGCTGGCACAAGGGTCCTTTTGGGCGGCCCCGAAGCCCGGGACCCCGGGGCGGGAGCAGGGCGGCTCGCTTGCCCCCTGGCAGCGCGTGCTTAGCGCAGAAGCGAGGCATCTGCAACCCAGCAACCTCCAGGGGTGCGTGGGGGCCCAAATGCAGCTACCGAGAGCTGCAGAGGCGCCAGCAGGGACAGCCGGGACGGCCCCAGAGAAGAGACGTGCGATGAGCCCCGCTGCCCCGAGCCAGGTCAACCCCCTCAACCCAGGCGCCGATTGCCCCCGCCCAGAGGGAAGGATGCTGCCCCTGGAAGGAGCCTCCCCGCGGCACCCACCGCCCACCCGCAGGCAGCCTTCGTGCAGAGCCCGGCCAGGCGCGGGTCGCCTGCCCCCCGCCCCCCGCCTGTTCCCCAAGGCCTTGCAAGCGACTCCTGCAGGAACCGCCCGGCTGCATTACCGGGCCTGCGGGCGACGTGCTGGGGGCAGAGCCCGGCTTGCTGCCAGCAGGCCTCCCACCGGGGCAGCCTCAGCAGGGGCTAAAGGTTCAAGTGAGCGTGGGCTGGCCTCCAGACGCCTGCCTCTCCCGCGGACGGAGCCAGGTCCTCCCAGCCGAGAGCTCGGGCACGTGCCCTAAGGCTTGCATGCAGGCCTGGGGAGATGTAGGACAGGGGAGGAAGGCGGTGGAGAGCAGGGTATCGGCGTGTGCCAACCAGCAAAACCTCACTTGTTTGCCAGGAGATAAACATCAAGCGGCTCCGAGCTGAGCGCACCGCAAGAGCGGCAGCGACACGCCTGTGCGACGTCCGCCCACGGAGCATCTGTCCTGGACGCCCCAACTGCTTCTGCCCCTGCCTCCGCTTCTGCAGCCCGACCAGCGCCCGCTCCGCGCCAGCCTCGCAGAATCCCCGCTCCCTCCTCCGCCTCGTGCCCCGCAGAGCTGGGCTCCGGGCTGCCGCAGGCCAGCTGCAATGCAAATGCCTCCGCGCCGCCCCGAGGCAGCCGAGACTGGCTCCGAGCTTTGAGGTGTTTTCCTGTTCAGGACACGGGGTTTCCACGTGCTCTGGGCAGGCAGCAGCCTTCAACACCTCAGCCCGAGCTTGGAGCGTCTTCCGCTGCCGGACGGCAAAGGGAAAGACAAGAAACCAGCTCCTCCGAGTCCTGCCAGACGCAGGCGTGCGCTCCACCCCGGCTCGGCTCCCACGGCCCCCGCGTAGCGAGTCCACCGCTCTGCTCCCGGTCCCCCTCCGGCCCGGGGGAGCCAGCAGCCCTGTGACCCTCTCCGTCTCGTCGCCGTGGCGCAGAAATGTCACCCGCACCGAGTCCTATCACCCGTCATCAGGCGGTCCCAGAGCCGCCGGCCCGTCCGTCTCCTGTGCCCCTGGATTTCGGGGCACTTGCGAACGGTGCAGGGAGAGACAGGCGAGGGGTGGGCTTGAGCCAGCACGCAGCCCCGCGCCCCTCTCGGGACCAGGCACTCGTGTCCCCGCCACGGATGGGCCGGCAGCAGGGAGCTGCGCCGATGCACGGAGATGAACAGCTGCCCCGGCGGCGCAGCCACGGAGCCGCCAGCTCCTCTCGCGTGCTTGCAGTGCAGGGCATCGCTAGCGTGGAGGGCGCCGTCCTCCTGGCGCCCCAGGGCAGCCCGGCCACGTGCCGTGGCAGGCGCGTGCCGGGGGCTGGAGGATCACGCCCGGGAGAGCCAAGACCAGAAACTCCTCTGTGGGACCACGTGGGACCCGGAAGGCCCTCGACGCCACTGCTCTCAGGCACTGTCCTCGGGCTATCTGCCCGGGGCAGGGACTGTCCCCTGCAGCTTATCCACGGCCACGTCTGGCAGCTGGACACCTGAACCCGGTCCAAGCAGGCAGGCCTCCGTGACCTCGGCAGCACAACAGCCCTCTTGCCCCTGGGCTTTCACGCGAGGGGAGGGGAGACAGCAGGGGACGGCGGCTGTTCGGTGCTCCACGCCTGTGCCACACGAGGGCACCAGAGGCGCGTGGCTGTGCACGGACCGGAGCTCCGGCCTGGCCGCGGCTCCCGAGCCTGGGAGCAGGAGGGCCTTTTGCAGCCTGGGCTGGACGCGCTGCTCCTCGGGGGGTTTACCCAGGCAGGATGCGACAGGCGAAGCCCTGCGCTCTGTGCCTCTGTGGTTGTGCTCTCAGCCCCCAGCCCTGCAGCCCCGTGCGGGGGCCTTGGGACCGCAGAGCAGGGCTGCCCCCCAAGGAGCGTGGCCCCGGCCTTGCAGCAAGGTCAGCACGGCAAGGCCAGGACCCCTGTTTTTACGGCTTATGCAGAAGCGGCAGCTCCGGCTCCACGGTGCACGCGGACACCGGCCCTGCCCAGAGAGCCCCGGGCTCCATCGTCCACGCTGGCTCTGCCACGGGCGCCAGCCCGGAGGACGCGGGCCAGAGCCTGCACCGTGCAAGGGAGCGCGACAGGGCCCCAGCTTGCACCAGGCAGGGGGAACCACGTCCTGGGCTGTTCTGCAAGTGTCCCTCGCTCTGCCCCGGCCCCGCGCGCACGGCCAGCCCTCCCAGGCCCCTGTCCGTGGCCACCACGCTGCAGCTCAACGACTGATTTTTAACACTGTTTTTACAGGTCGCCCTTCCCGGTTTCCCAGCCGCCTGCCTGGCCCACACGCAGCCGGCGAGCACAGCCGGGAGAGAGGCTGTTAGCTGCAGTAAATGTCAGCCTTCCTGACAAACACCCGTCTCTGGTTTCCCAGGGCAACAGCTCGCTCCGTGAACCCGACAGCACGCCAGCACCGAGCTCCCGGCCCGTCGCAGCCACGCACACGGCTGCCAGGTCACGGGCGCGAGACCGCAACCCAGTCAGCCTGGCCCCGCTGCTGTCCCGGCCCTGGCTGGCCACGGGCTTCGTGCCTCAGTTTCCCTAGCTGCGAGGCCGATGCAACCAGGCTCCCCCGGCGCAGGGGCTGGGCAGATACGCAAACTGGTGCTCCAGCAGCACCGCGGGACGCTCTCGGGGACTACAGTTATTTGTGGCCGTTCGCCGACTGTTTACCTCGAAAAGCGAAGCTGCTGGGAACGCGACGCGCCTGGCAGCGCGCAGAGGGTGGGGACACGGGGCACATGGCCCTGTTTGTGTCTCGGGGTTATATTTGCCTTGTTTATGCCGCGGTAAATTCCTAGAACCGGGGAGCGAGGGGGCCAGTTTCCCACCCGCCCTGCTCCAGACCTCAGCACTTTCACAGCTGTCCGGACACTCGATACCCCGCAGCGAGGAAGCGCAGGTCCGGGAGGGGAGAGGCTGCTGCTGCTTTCCAGCTGACGGGCTCGTTCCTGGGAGAGGGCAAATTGTGTCACTCTCACGTCACCACCGCCACCATCCCTACCGCACGCCTCCCTACCACGCCCATCCCTACCGCACGAGCATCCCCACCACCAGCATCCCTACCGCGTGCATCTGGCAAACAGCTGGAGCCAGTCAGGTACGAGGCGGGGACCCAGAGGGGACAGAGCAGCCACCAGCAAGCAGGAGTCTGCAGCCAAGGAGTGGGCCGGAGAGACCGCGCAGCCACCCCTGGGCCAGGCCAAGGAGGCAGCGGGACCGCGCAGGGCAGAGCGACGGCTGCAGCCCGAGCTGTGGGCGCACAGCACACCCAGGGCAGTGGCTCCGCTCGGGCCACCACGAATCCTTCCAGGCGCAGACACAGCCGTCACCTGCCCATCGAAGCCGCCACACCCTGCAGCTGAACCCCTGCCAGCTCTGCCTCCATCGCGCCTGAGGCTTTCCAGGCTCAAAACCACAAAGCTGTTGTGTTCACGGCCAAAACTGCCATTGGGTGTTGCTGAGCCACGGGGCGGCTGCTGGCACGGGGCACGGAGGGCACCAGCTGCCAAACAAGACGTGAGCCCGTGCGGTCCAGGGCTGTATCGGACAAGGGGGGTGGGGGTGCAGGAGACACGACCCCCCCACACACCTCCCGGACCCGGCATCTAAAACTCAGCCCCAGGCCCTGCCAGGGTCCCGGGCGGTCCGAACGCAGCCCAGCCCGACGTGCTGGGGCCACGGGATGCAGACACCGGGGAGTCGGAGCAGCCCCGCGGGAGGACGGGCGTTGTTCGCACCGTGTCTGCACAAGCTACTCTTTAACCCGTCTCGATCTGGAGACTTTGCTCGGTGACGCGTCCCAGCGGCAATCCCCCGTCTTGTCACCGCCGTGCTTTGTCCAGCCTCGGCCTCCAGCCCTCGTCCTCCGTACGGTCCACCCAGTCTAAGGGCTCGTTAGCACCCGTTTTTTTCTGTTTTCTCCCCAGGAAGGCGCTTGCACACGAACCAAGCCCCAGTCTCCTGCGGCTGTGTGGACACGGCTCATTGAGGCCCTCTCGCCGAGGCAGGTTTCCCCCAGTCCTTCGAACCGTTGTGCGGCTCCTTTCTGCTCCGCTTTACCGTGCGACAGCGCTCCAGCACGGCCCCGGGATGAGTCCCATCGCTGCCCCCTCCTCGCGCGCGTCTCGCAGCACCGCGGAGCGCGGGCCCCCGCGCAGCCGGCAGTCCTGGGCGCGGGCGCAGCTCCCCGTCCCGGAGGCACGACCCATGCTCCTTGCCGACCCATCGATAGCTTTGGACTTGGATGTAGTAAAACCTCATTGCATTTGCCTGGACCCAGCTTACCGACCAGGCCGTATCCTTCCACGTGGCAGCCCTGATGTCACATTTTACGCTACGGCCTTCCACATCGTGGAGGAGATGTTTGAACAGCGCCAGGCCTGCTACCAAGCCCCGCAGACCCCCGCCTAAACCATCCCCAGGTGACGGCCCTGCTGACAGCCACTGTCAGCGAGCTAAGTCGTTAATTGATTTGACATTTGTATTCGTGCTAGTCTAGAAAGCTGGCTTTTCCATCAGAAATGTCATGCTGCACTTAGTCAGGTCTCTCGCAGAAATGCCAAACTGCGGCACAGCGCCCGTTACCAACCAAACCCGCCATCCCAAAGAACAAGCTCCGAGGCGGGCGCCCAGGCTGGTTTCCCACGCCGCTGCGCTGCCTGGCGGTAGCCGTCTTCATCTCCATGACCAGCTGCAATCCTGCACCGGCTTGTCCGCTGTTTTGCCCCAAAACCAGCGTTGGGAGAACACCCTGGCCACCCCAGACCTCGTCTCCCCTTGCCAGGGAAGCGCTGGGACATCCCGATCCAGGACCAAATTTGCACCAGTTGCCCAGGAACCCCTCAGCCCATTGTTCGGACTCTTGGCTGCCGAAGGCCCAACAGCACACACGCCCTGTTCAGCCTCCCCTCGGGGACAGGTGGACAAGACAGCACTTTGGCACCCGCATGTGCCACGACCGCGTCACCCTGCCTCTCTCAATAGGAAGCAAAACAGACTGGATGCTTCTGCCGCCTTTACATCACAAGTCAGCTTTGGCACGCGGGCCGGGATGAGGACATAACAGCTATTTGCGGGGTCTTGCCCAAGGTCCCGCGTCACGGGGTGCCACCGGAGCTCCAGAGGTGGGAGCCACGCGTGCACGAGCAGATCCTACGCAGCCCCCTCCCACGGACTGCGTCCCGGGTGCCCACGCCCGCAGCGCGCCGGGACGGACCAGGCGGAGGCGCGGGCTGGCAGCGCGTTAGACGCAGGCAGTAAATTCCTGCCTCTCTGCTATTTTCCTGACACGGGCGAGATTGATCCCCGCGTGGATTCAAACGCAGACCGTCCGCGCCAAGTCACGGGGCTGCGCCGCTCCTGCTCGGCAGCCTGCCGATGCCCGTCTGATTTGGGAGCGGAGGGAGCAGCTGTCACACGAAGGAAACGCCAGTCAGCAAAATGACTCTCATAGCTTCTGCCGGGCGTCAGCCAGAGCCCGATGCTCTCCGGGTCACGGAGGGACACAGGAGCGGGGTCCGACTCGGCCTCGCCATTCTGCTCCCAGCTGCCCCTTGGAGCCTCCCGAGCACGAGGCAAGCCGGCAGGGCTCTGCCAGGGCGGTCGTAAGCGCGAAGCTGGCACGAGCGGTTTGATCGCGTTGAGAAATCAAGTGCCCAAAGGGCAGGGCCCTTCCAAACTGTAGGCTCCCTCCCCACGAGGTCCAAGGCTCGGGTCCCCTGTCCAGGGCCTGCAGCCAAGCCCTTGGCCCAGCAGTCCCAGAAAACCAAACCGGCTCCTGCAAGTCGAGGAGGTTTTCCGCCCACTAGAAATGTTCCCAGCACTTCGGACATTGTGATCCCGAATCCCAAACGGCTCAGCACTCCCGCAGCGAGGGCCGATGTCTGCGGGAGGGGGGCACTGCAACAAGGGGTGGGAGAGGAGCAAGCAGCCGGGGGCACCGGTGCCACTCAGCCACCTCCTCCCCAGCACTCAAACAGAGCGATGGCGGGGCAGGAGACCATGCACAGAAACTTCCCCGCCGGCGCTGCGGAGCAAGAAGGCCAGAGCAGGTCCAAGCTGCGAGCTGGGCTAGAAAGTGCTTGGTAAGGGCTGGAGCTGGAGCAGGAGCAGGAGCAGGAGCAGGAGCAGGAGCTGGAGCAGGCGGCAGGTGGCAGCCGCGGTGCGAGCAGCGGCCCCGCTCAGCCCTGCGCAAACACTCCTCCTTGTTTACAACTCTGGGCAGCGCCGTGCAGCCCCGTGCACCGCGCAGCGCAGCCAGCCCGGCTAGCCGAGGGGCGGCCACATTCGCACCTACAGTCACGTGTACAACCGCCCTTAGGGACTAACTAAAGCAGAGACGTAAAGCACCAGATTTCACCGCCCTCATGCAGGGACTTCACGGCACATGATGAAGTCAGCCCTGGGCTTGCGAAAGCCAACATAAAAGGCACGAGCTTACACCACGGTGCCAGTTCCCAATACCCCCCCCGCCCCCAAAGGGAACGGCTTCGAAACACCAGCGCCTCGGTAGCGACCCCGGCTCCTGCTCCGTCCCTGCCAGCGAAGCTGGGGTCGTTGCGGGAGCGTTTGCGTGTCACGTGCCGGGACAGCAAGTGTGCTCGGTCTACTCTGCACCACGCACAAGCTGGCCCCCCGTGGCAGGGCGATGCTGCGGCGTCCCACCACCGTGCCGTTGCCACTTGCATCAGGCGTGCGGCTCAGCCTCCGCTGCGTGTCGGCCACCCGCACCGCCCCCGTGAACCGCCTTCCCGCAGCGTCCGGCGGAGCAGGCCGCGGCCCGGGAGCTCGAGCCTCTCCGAGCGAGTTCGTCCGGGAGGCGCCGCCTGCCAAACCGCTGCTCGCTTCCTGCCTTGTCTGCTCAGAGCAGGGGACCCTGCGCAGGCGTGCCGGGGTGGGAGACCTGCATCTCGGCCTTGCCAGCGGTGCAGACACGGCCCGGGGTTTCTCGCGCAAACAGAAGTGTTTCCTGGGTCAGCTCACGGCACAAACAGGCCTGCCGAAGCCATGGAGCAAGTCACGGGTCGCAGCAAGGACAAGTCCTCCCCTGGCCTCGCCGCAGCGGGGCCGGCCCCGCGTCCCGGCAGGAAGGAGGGCAGGGGCTGGCTCCCTTCCCTGCGGCCGAGGGGAAGGGGCTGTCATGCTGCAGAGACCAGGCAAGGCTCAAACTGAGCGGGGTGGGGACGGCGGGACTGGGAGGGCCGGGCACCTGGCCCTGCCGCGGGGACAGCCCGGCCAGACCCAGAGCGAGGAGAGGGAGGACGGCCGGACAGACGGACGGACTTGTCCACCTGCGGCTCGCGAGGAGGAGCGTGCGAGGCGAGCAGGCTGGACGCTAGCGGACTTCCATCCCGCTGTATCGAGAGGGAGATGGCAACGGATGCGCTCCCGGGACAGATGTGCAGGCGCGGCTTCCCCAGACGCTGCCGTGCAAGACCCCGGTCTCACGCTCGATCAGAGCTCGAGCCAAAGACATTTGTTTCTCTTTGATCAAGGACAAATGGGCAATCAGCCCATAGTGCTGCCAGGCGCTTCGACTGATGCCCGAGGAGCTCCAGCTAGAAGCGCGCGGGGACGGGGCAGGCGTCCGGCCCAGAGGAGCCGGTTGTTTGTGCCAAGCCTGCTCCGTGTTTCTCCTCTCCTCCCCGCTGCCTCCGGCACAGACCGGTCGCAGCTTCGTCACCTGACACCGAGTCTGACTCCGGAGCCAAAAGAGGCTGCATGCGGGAGCTCTGCCCTGCCGGACCTTTGTAGTCTGTGCCCACAGATTTCGGCAAGGGCAGCCAAGTGGGCCCATTTGTCGGCTGTAAACAGTTCGCAGGGCAGCGGCTGCCGGTTCCAGAATTGTTTGTTCACATCTCGGGCTTTCAAACTCCTTCCCCAGCGTCTGTCTGGGACCCGACGCCCCGGAGCCCTGTCCCAGGACCCCCCTCGGCGAACGCCCGCCGTCCCACCAGCCTCCCCCAGCTCCTTGGACTGGGCCCCGGGGAGCAGGAGGACGCGGAGGCCGTGGCCAGCGGCACACGCTAGGCTGCCACAAGGACACTGTTGAAAGCGTCGCGAGTGGCCAAATGCCCCGGGCACCCGCACGCAGCTCCGCTAGCTACAATAGCGAGCTGCCCTGCCGTCCACCCCTGTCCACCGACTGTGCTGGGGCTGTACGTGCCTTGGCCCCAGGCGGTCCCATACAAACATGCCAATTCATAGAAAAACAGCCCGGCGGGTTGTTTCACGGACACTTTAGCCCCCTGCGCCCAGTATGTGAACACAGCCGGGACACCAGCTCTCTGAGGCACACAACAAGCAGCTGGGTTACCAGCCCGGGCAGGATGTGCCCGCTGGAGGGACGCGGAGAGGAGAAGCCAGCTCTGCCGGGAGGGCCCGATCTGCGGACACATGTACCTGGCGAGCAGAGCGGTAGCAGACACACGGCTCCTTCCAGGAGCAGCCCCTCGCAGAGGCACTGCCCAGCACGCGGGTACCGGGAAGACGGCAGCTGCTTGTATTCTCAGAGCCGGGCACGTGACCGTGCTGGCACGCGGGGCTGGAGCTCGCGGTGTGGGAGCAGCTCCTACCGCTTGCGGCTCACAGCGGACATCCAGCCAGGCCCTGCTGGCGGCTTCCTTGCCAGCCCAGACGTGCCGGAGGGGGTACCGCTCGCCCCGTCCGCGTGTATGTTGAGGCAAGGCGCCAGGCAGACCTGCACCTTGCAGGCCGGCTCGATCAGCAGGCGCTTTCCAGAGCTGGCGCTCACTTCAGATGCACCGAAGGGACGTGCACAGGGCACCGGAGCGGGGCAGGGCCGGGAGAGGCAAACGAGCCACAAGCTAGTCCAGGTGATGGGGCGAGCGTCCATAGCAGCATGCAGAGCCCTGCTGCCCTCCCATGGGGCACATGAACACAGAGCTCTCCTGAAGTGGCCGCTTCGCCACCAGCTCCTATCGCATCACCGTTGGGATGGATGGACAAGCGTGCAGGAACTGTTTTAGCCATCCTGCTCGCTAGGGCAGTTGGCTCGGATCAAGCCCAACTCCCAAATTCATCAGCGGCTGCAATGGGTCAGGGTGGCCGAGGTTTTCCAGAGCATCTAGCTCTTTCCAGGGACTTCCGAGTGCTGCACAGAGCCCGCGTGTTGCACGGGGCCACGCTAGGGCTGCAGACAGGGCAGTGCACCCAGCCCGGGGCATCAGGATCCTCCCCAGCTCTCCTAGGCCCGTGCCGTGGCAGCTCGGGGCTCGTCTGCACAGAGATGAAGAGGACCCAGCCTACGGCGCGAGGCCGGCGCACGGGAGCCGCCCGCACTGCACCCACGTGCCCTCGGGAGCGGGCACCCCCAGCTCGCTGCAGCGGGGTCGTCCGTCGCACCCGCACGCTTGTCACTTGGTGGTCTCCTCCAGCGTCCCCGCACACACAAGCCCTTAACGCCCGCTTCGAGGAGCCACGGGGATGGAGCCCCGAGGTCTCACGCAAAAGACGGTGCCGTTAGGGGCAGGCAAGCTGCCCCGCAGGCCACGCGTCCAGGGCCGGGCTGGGCCGGGGCTCGCTTTCCACCGACAGGCTTGCTCCTGAAATCGTCCCGGGGAAGGTTGAACAGTATCTCCAAGCCAAATCAGACAGAGTAAAGCCACTGACCCCGAGGGACGAGGCCCCTGCCTTGCCATCCCAGCAGCTGCTACGGGAAGGGACGAGCCCCGGGGGTGCCCCCTCCCCTCCCCTCCCCTCCAGCAGGCAACACATTGCACCAAGGGCCCCAAAGCCGAGAGAGGAGGGTGCTTCATGCACGGGGGAGCGCGGGCCACGCGCTGCAGGCAGCGCCGGCTCCCCGTCTCCGAAGCGTGCCCAGGCAGCTGGCTCCAGCCCCGACGTTTCACAGCCTCCAGAATCAGGAAATATAAAAAAAGACGAGTTTGTTTTCTCAGCGCGCCGGGGACTCGGCCGCCTGCCAGAGGCAAATGAGAGCAGCCCCGTGCGAGCAAGCCTATGGCGAGGCAGGGAGCCGCGCGGCCTGGCTGCCCAGCCCCGCCGCGATCTTAGCAACAGCCCATATTTAGCAAAGCCAATGAGCGGGGGCCCGAAGCAGAAGCCTCCAGCAAATGTGCAAGGCACGGCTGAGCTGGCGGTTTCCTCTGCTCGTAGGCAGCGGCCTTGCCTTTCTGAGTCACTTCCGAAATAACCGTGCCTGGGAGAGAGAGAGAAGGCAGACAAACAGCTTCGCTGCCTCCTGCGCTGCCCGGGGAGGGGATTGAGCCCGAGGAGCAGGAGAGGGACGGGCGGTGCACAGAGCAACCCCACGGGGAGCGGGCAAACCTGGGAGAAAGAGCCCAGGAGAGACGGGGAGGGCCCAGAGTCCGGCCGCACAGTGGAGCCAGCACCCGGGCACCAGGCTCTGACACTGGCCCCTTTTTGACCTTGGCCAAGTCACCCATTCTCGCAGGCTTAGCTCTTCCCCAGGGTAAATGCCGCCTCGTTCCCAGCCCCGCTGGGGGGTCCCTGGTTGCGGGGAGCGGTGGGCCTGCACGTGCGAGGCCTGCCGAAGGATTTGGAAGTACGTGAAGCCCCAGGCTGAAAAGTGTGGGGTGGAGAGTACTCGCCGGCAATGGGGCCGCATACGGCTTTTGAACGATTGAAAGGATTCAGAACTGATCTGGCTAATTTGACCGGGTACACGAAACAGTTTCCAAACCAAAGAGATGCTATTGATGCATTCACTGCGAAAACTAATCCCAGACCAGACCCGAGTGAGGCGAGGCGGCAGCAGGGCCCAAGAGACGCCCTCGCCGGGGCAGTCTGCATGAAGAGAGAGCACCCCAGGACTCCCCCTCGCCCAGAGAGGTGGCCAGGGCCAGGGGAAATGCTGCTAAACCAGCTCGGCGCGGCTCTCTCGTCCCCTGAGCCGCGCCGGCACAGGCCGAGCCGTGGGAGCTCGCGGCCAGCCCGCGCCTCCGCTGCACATTCTCCCCTGTTGCGTGCGCGGAGCCGGCCCGCGGCTCCCCAGCGCGAGCCTTGGGCAAACAGCGGAGGAACCGAGAGCACAATCCACCCAGGGCAGATTCCTGAAGTGCCCGGCCGCAGGGAGATAAGGCCGGTCTGCTTCCACCGGCCGGAGAACTGGATCTGGGTGGGGAAGACTGTTCAAAGGAGAGGTCAAGCCCCTCGGCGCTGGAGATGGAGAACAAAAGTCAGCGATAGCACGGCCAGGACATACCTGGGGAGCTTTCGGGGCCAGCTCCCCAGGGCGTCCTCCAGCCGGGGCCTGTTCCAGCCTGCCCGCTCCCTGGTGACATCCTTCGGCCCCCGGCCCGCCTATCCCTGCCGGGCGGGATCTGCCCCTCGGCGGAGCAGGTTTCTCTTCCCTAGCTCCGAGCCACGGGAGTGGAGAAGTGGATGCGACTGCGATGGGCCTCGTGGATGCTGGAAGGGAAGGGCTGGCCGGATGCCAGCTGGCTCTTGAAGGAGTAGCCCAGTCGAAAACAAGCCGCTGTGCAGAAGAGGATTATCTGTCAGGCGAATACCCACAACCCAGCTGAAGTGACAGTGTCACCAGCTCCAGGGAGGATTAGATGGTGACACAGGAGCCGCCTGAACTTCACCTCTGGAAAAACAAGGCCATCCCCTTGCCAGGGCTCGATAGAGCCGGCTCCGGGGCTGCCACTTGGGTGGCAGAGCTGCACGGCGCAGGGTCAGGACGCGCCGAGCGACACCCCCGGCTCGTCACCTGGCCGTGGCGTTGCACGACGCTGCTCGCCACCCCTGGGGCTGCTGCCCGCTCCAGCGCTCCCGCGGACGGAGGCACGCTCCGTTTTGCACAGCGCCGTCCTGGCTCGGCGGGACTGCCCGTCCCTGCAGAACGGCCGGCCACCCCTGCACTGCGGGGCCGCGCAACGCCTGGGCTCCAGGTGCCAGTCTCGCCCCGGCAGCTCGGCACACCGAGTCCTCTCCCCGGAGGCCAGAAATAGCCTGGTTCCTCTTTGCTCAGCCAAAGGTCTTTTGTTTTTAGCTACATGCGAGTCATGCTGCGCTGGGCAGAGGTAGTGCCGCGCTTCCTAGGGCCAGACAGCCCCGGGGAAGAACGGGGTTGTTTTGCTCAGACCGACGCCCGGGCTCAGTCACGTGAGCGGATGCCACCGCAAGCCGCGCTCCAGCAGACCGGGAAGCCCCGGCGGAGCTGGGCGACGGCGTGCAGCAGCCGGCCCGGTTCCTGGAAACGTCCCCATTTGGAGAAACGCGAGTGTGTTGCTGCCGCCAGGCTCAGAGCCGAGAGCAGAGCCGGCTCGGAGAGGAGGGCGCGCTGCCAGCCCGAGGACGTCGGCACAGCCGTGTCGCGGGGTCACGCGTCCGTTTGGGCTTTCAGCTCAGCTCATGCCCGAAGCTCAGTGTTTACTACAGTAGCTATTTTCTTCCCCGACTCCTTTGTTGTAGTGGGAAAGGGCACAGCCCCAGGGATGCCTGCACAGCCGTGGCACCGGCTAGCCACGAGTAAGGGCTGTTTCAGAAGGGAGCAGGGCCCCCCGGGGCACGTACTCGAGGGTGGAGACTCGCGCTGTGCCGTGCTGACCAAGGGTCTCCCCGGCGGGCGCGCCCGCCAGGTCCGCTTGCTAAAACCGGGGCAGGCGCCAGCACCCCAACGCCCAGAGACCCCTTGCAGCAGCCCGGCCCTCCTGCTTTAGACGCCCCGGGTCCAGTGCCACGCGCCTGTGCTGCACCCCACAACTGCCGCACGCGGGGCAGTTTCACACTGATCCCCCGGCTGCAGCCGCGGCGCACGTTCGCTGCTGCAGCTTCTGGCCACGCGTCCGTGCAGTCCTGTCCCGGGGGGTGTCTCCACGACGGAGGGGCCGTGTCCTCCGACGGAGCTGGGGCGTCGCGCTGTCGGCCCCAACACCGCCCATGGCAGGGAGCAGGGCCCGGGGGTCCCAGGCACGCGGGCAGGGAGGAGAGCTCCCGGGGGTGCTGTGTGCAGCACACAGCCCGGCCCCCACGTGCAAGGGGATGCTCGCAGGCAGAGCACGCGCACATCTGCCCGCTGCCCTCAGATAGTCTCCAGGGGACGGAGGCGGTGCCCTTATCCACAAACACACGCTCGCCTGCTGATTTGGCTCAGGCAGCGTTCAGGTTTGTACCACAAACATATTGTGCTCGCTCCATTAGATGGGGGTGAACTGAGGCCAGGAAAGGCTCCCAAGGACCGGGACGCGGGCCCGGCTCTTCTCTCAGGCTCTGGTCCCGGACTGCCAGGGTCTCCATCCAGGTGCCTCCCTGCACCGGGCAGCGCCGCCAGCCTCAGGCCTGAGTCCCAGCTCGGGGCTGGGCTTCCCGGACTTGCTTATCACAAGAGATAAGGCCTGGACCTTTGAGCGGCGAGGGGGAGGGAAGGCTCCTTTGCAGAGCGGAGACCTGCAGGCGCCCGGACGAGGCACGCTGGGTTTGGAGCGAGCGGGCACGCGCCCAGCGCCGCCCGGAAGAGGGGAAGGGCGAGACGGGCTCCGCGCTGCCGCCCGGTGCCCACCCCGCACAGAGGGCGAGGCGGGAAGATGCCCTGGGACCCGCCCCGAGGGCGACAGCACAGACGGACCGGGCCGGTCTGAACCGGCTGGCGGCGGAGCCGGGGCAACAACAACCGGAGTGTTTCCCCGACAAGTCTGCTGTAATTGCAATGTAAATGCAGGCCCGGGAGGAGGCTTCACGTGCCCACAAACACGGCCAGAGGTCCCGGCTCCTTCCTCCCTTGTTGTGAAGCTGTGGCCCTCGCTCGTGTGCCTGCTTTCTTGCTATGGTCGCGAGAAGCCGGCTGGGGTGTCCCCGGCAAGGGGAGGCGTCTTGTCCTGGGCGGTGGGCCCGAGCCCGCGGCCCTGCGGCGCAGCAAACTGCCCTGGCCCCTTCCCTGCTCCGGGCCCAGCCCCGGCCCCGCTGCCCTTGTCCTCGAGTCGCCCCAAACACTTGGTTTTCTGTGTGCTCAGCAAACAGCTCTCGTGGCCTGGTGCCCAGCGCCCTGCCAGCACCGCCGGGCCCAGGCCGCTCCCGAGCAGAGCCCCCGGGCTGCGAGCCCGGGAACGGCCTGGACCCGCGGGAAGGGGAGTCGGCTCCGTCGCGCCCTGCACGACGCCCCCGTGCCCCGTGCCGAGCCTGGCCCTCGTGGGCACCCCAAGGGAGACGCCGGTCCCGGGTGCTGGGTCCTTCCTCCTGGGAAGGGGGGACGAGCACCGGACA
>NW_005842344.1:881934-885709 GCF_000455745.1 Alligator sinensis
CCGCCGGTGCAGATCAGTGCCCGGTCCAGCCCCGCTCCGTGGAGCAGGCCAGAGCTCACCCTCCGCCTCCATCCCTGGTCCAAAGAGGTCACAAAAAGCCCCGTGTCTCGGCCGTGCCCGCAGGTGACAAAGGCGGGGGCAGCAGGAGGCTCTGGCGAAGGAACGAGGGTGCGTGCGGACGCGGCAGGGAGGCTCGAAGCTGCGGTCCCTGCGGGCGCTGGAGGGCTGCGCCCGCCCCCAGCTGCCGCCTGCCCCGCTCCGGGAGCGCAGGGCGAGGTCCACGGCCTGTCTGGACCGTCCTCTCCATCGCGGCGGAGAGAGGCCGCTCCCTGCGCGAGGCACCGAGCAAACCCGCCCGAGGAGCTCGGCAGGGAGGGACGGTGTCCCGGGACGCTCAGACTTGGGGCCAGATCCCCTGGCAGCGGCGTGGGGGCTGGAGCTGCCGGATCTGCTTGTGCCGTCCCCGGTAAAGGGACTATGGAGAAGTGCCAGGTCTGCGTCCGGCTCCTAGTCTGGGGACACAGCCCTGGGACGTTCGCCACGACCGAGAGGAATGAGGGAGTTTGCTGGCATTGCTGACTGGGTCGGCCCGGCCTGGGTGCGAATCCTGGCCCCGGGGAGGAGCGGCGGAGCCGGCGGGGCAGGCCACCACGGGTGCCAGGCCCTGCCACGTGGTGAGGGGCAGGGAGGCTGCTCAGATGAGAGCACGTGCAGTTGCTCCTGGACGGGTCCCAGGCCCCGACTCCCCCCGGCCTTGGCTGTGCAGACAGCTGCGGCGCAGCCCGCGGCTCTGCCGGCCTCAGCCCCCGCCGACGTCACGGCCAGCAGAGCCACAACCGGGGCACGAGAGTGGGATCGTGCACGCCGCGTCCCGTGCCGCGGGCACGGAGGAGCTGACAGCGTCGTCTCCTGCCAGGGCAGAGACGGGTTTGGCAAGCTGCTGCCGGTTTGGCAATCCTGCCGGGGGTGCCCGATGCCCGGGCTGAGGGACGGTCCGCAGTGTGCTGGGCCCAGGCCAGGGGAGCCCCTCAGTCCGGCAGGCGGCACAAGGGTGGCCAAGCTGCCCGGCGTGGGCTGCACTTGCAAGAGGAACCAAGAGCTGCCCCGCGCCAGGACCGTGGTTGTGAGCTCCAGCCGGGGGTTTCCAGGGGCGTTGCGGGCAGGGAGGCGGCTGCAGCCAAAAGCGAAAGTGCGTGGCAGAGCACTCGTGGTCCCACCAACGTGCAGAGAAGCACGCGCCAGCAGAGGGGCTTGCACGGACGGGACGTGGGTTGAACCGGGTGACACGAGTCAGGGGAGTCACGGGACGGCAGCCCCCGCCGGCACAGGGAGGAGGGGACGGCACTCAAGGAGGCTTCATAACACCCGGGGCGCCTGGCAGGCGGCTGGGAACACCCCAACCGCCACGAGTGCAGGAAATATCCCAGCTGGAGCCGCGCCACAGGCAGTGGGGTTCACACTTAACCGGCACGTTTGCTTCAGGGAAGGGGAAACAGCTCCACTGTTTCGTGCAGGTCTTGCTCGTCCCCGGGGCGGGGAAGGGGGCAGCGGGGGGCACGCTGGTGCCTCCAGCCCGGATGCTGCCGACCCCTTCGCACCCCGCAGAGGCAGCGAGACGAGAAAACACCTTTTTTTTTTAATTAAATTTGTATCCAAGGCCAAATTAGCCAGAACTAATGCCAAATCCAAGAGTCCAGAACCGCAAGCGGCCCTACCACCGCCAGCCATCCTCCACCGCACCTGGGGCTCCAGACGTTTCCAAGGCCTGTGGCGGGCGTCCTACTTGCAGGCCCAAGCCCGGAGGCTCGGGGTTCGGACGCCCCCGGGTTTTGCTGGCCCTTCGCCGTACGGCCGCGGGGCAAGCAAGGGAGGAGACTCCCTCTTCCATCACCTGGGCCTGACGCCGGTGCACCTCGGCAGGTGCTGACCAGCCGGAAGAGCAGCTCTCCCGCGGCGCGGGTCAGGAGAACGGCCCTCGTGGACACAGACTTGGTGTCTCCCTTGCCAGGTTGAGAAGCCACGACGCTTGAGCTGAGCCTTCGAGAGGCCGACGAGAAAACCACTTGCACAAGCAGCGATCCCCAGCCAGCTGCGTCACCAAGGGCCCGAGTCACCCGCTTCCTCCTCCGGCAGGCATCGCTGGCAGCCCACGTGCCAGGCCGTGGGGCCAGGCAGGGCACAGCCCAGGGCACGTGATGCGACCTGCCACCCTCCTGCCGCCAGCCCACACAGTCGCCCCGTGGCACCAGGCCCCTGCCCAGGACAGCCGCTGCACAGGGCAGGGCACGACCCCACACGCCACCGCGAGCCACGGCTCCGTGCAGAGCCCAGGAGGCAGGACAAGGCCGGCGCTCGCTGGCAGCAGTACGGGCACGTGCCACGGCCGGAGCGGACTGAGCGTGGCTGCTTGTTGTTTCCCACAGGCTCGCGGGACAGCGCGGAAAGAGACTCCAGGAGTCTCATCATCTCCCTGCCAGGGCAGGCCCCTGCCCATGTCGCCCTCCTCACCGCTGCCCCGAGTCGTCACCTGCTGCCGTGCCCCCCAGTGCCGTGCCCGGGTGGAGGGGGCAAAGCCTCCGCGCTGCGGCCAGCAAGGCAGAGCGTGGAGCGCCTGTCGGTGCGCTTTTCTGGGTCGTTCGTCGTGCAGGGCTGGCGCGCAAGAGCCGAAGCCAATTTCTCACGCTGCATCCAGGTCTGCTCTCGCGCAGGACACGTCACCCACCCGACGTGCGTGTGCTAGCACCAAACCCAGCGCCCGCCTAGCCCAGGGAGCGGGCACCTTGCAGGCAGCCCCTGCGCAGCCCGCAGGACAGGTGGCCGGGCAGTGCCAAGCCCGGCCAGCCCTGCGCTGGCACCGCGGACGCAGCGCTCCTCCCAGAAGTGCTGGGGGCTGCACACGGGTCCCCGGAGCGACAAGGACCCCCTGCACGCATCACAGGCACGCGCCAGTGAGCCACGGCAGGGCCCCATCTCAGACAGCCCACACAGAGCACCCAGCCCTGCCCCGCCACTCCGGTCAGCCAAGTGTCTGCGCCGGCTCCCCCTCCCCCACAACGAGGGCGGCAGCAGGGACACCGTGTGCCTTGCTGGCAAGCTGGTGTTGGCCCCGAAACCAGCCCATCTTTCTCAACCCGGCCACAGCGTCACCAACGCTCCCGCCACCGTCTCCTGCCAACGACAGGCCTGGCCCCCTCCCCGGCACCCGGGCCCGCGCAGGGGTGGAGAGCAGGGGACACGGCCCCGCTCCTCCTCACGTCGCCGGCTCCCACGCTGTGGGCAGAGCCACAGTCCGCGCTTGCCCGCCTGGGGCCCGACGTGGTGACCGCGCGCGGCCGTCCTGCCAGGACAGGCGGCGAGCTGCCCCCCCGCGGAAGCGAGCCGGCCGGTCGCGCCCAGGATCAGCGGCGTGCCGGGTGATGGCGTCTGACTCCCGCGCCGCGCTGTTTGCACAGCAGTGGTGTGGCACGGAGACACCTAGCAACCCCAGCAAACAGGAAAAACAAGGCCCAACACAACCACGCACCGCCCTGCCCGCCCGCTGGGCCCCGAGAGGCAAGGTACATGTGCACCTTACAGGCTAACTAGGACAGAGCCAGCATGCCGGCAACGCAGCGATACTCGGAGCTGAGCACACGCGGGCAGGGCCGAGGGACGAGGGGACGGGGGGGCCAGGCTAGCTAGTCACCACGCACCACTGTGGAGCCTGGCATGGGCCCAGGGCTCCCAGCGCTGGGGCATCTTGCCTGCCCCCACCACGGGGCAGCGGTGGCAGGGA
>NW_005842344.1:885902-888046 GCF_000455745.1 Alligator sinensis
GGCTCGCCGAGTCGGCCTGGCCGGAGGGGCGGGCGGTGGCAGGGGACAGGCACAGGGCAGCAGACCCGCCCGCGGGAGCCCCCTGCCCCTGGCTGCACGCGCAGCCTGGTCACGGGTTTCCCGGCTCAGGACCCGAGGCCCCCGGGGTGGCTCGCAGCACCTGGCCTCTCTCTGCGCCCTTTGTGGCGGAGGGACACGGCCCTCCCGGGCCTGGCAGAGCGCGCTGTCAATGCCCCTCCGCGCCCCAGCCCCAAGCCCTGCCCGGAGCTGCTGCGAGCGCGCCGAGCACGTGGCCCTGCAGGACCTGGGCAAAGCCGGGCTCCTTTCCCCAGCGGCGGGAGGCAGCAGGTCTCCAGGTGAATGCACCCAGCTCCCCGGGGCCCCAGCTTGGCCCTGGGAGGCTCGGCTCGGCTCTGCCGATCGGGGCAAGCAAAAGCTCTTCCCTTGTTGCAGCACGGTTTTGTGCGACACCCAAGAGCTGACGAGCAGAGCACGGAGCCGGCTGTCAGGCAGGACACGTGGCCTGCGCCGGGGCAGCCTGCGGCACTGCCCCGCGGCTCCGGCCCTCTGTTGTGCTTTGGGTTTTATTAGCAGCCAGCAGAAAAACACAAACAGAAGAGGACCGCATCCAGCCCCCGGCAGCCATCTGCAGTGCAGTGCAGCGCAGCGCAGTGTAGTGCAGTGCGGAGGGCGGCCGCAGGGTCCTGCACCCAGCCCAGCCGCTCCCGCCGTGGCAGATGGCAGCCCGCGGCAGGCAGCCTGCTGTCGCACAGCTTCCCCGGCCACGCGCGGCCCGGGCCCCGGGTCCTGCCGGGAGCCAGAACAAACAGCACATGCCCCAGGCGCGTTGTCCGCACCGCACGGGGAAACCGAGTCACCGAGCACAGGCAGCGCCACTGTCCCAAGACCGCATGTGCCAAGCTGGCCCTGGAGGTAGGAGAAAACCCGGGAGTCCCGACTCCCGCGCTCGGCCTCACGCCCCCCACGCAGGGCTCAGGCGCAGCCCGCGACAGCCCACCAGGTCCCAGCTCTCCTCCGCGGGCTGCCCTAGCTCCCACACCCCGCCACGCCAGACCACGGGGCCCCAGCCCTGCTGCTCCGGCCCCCGGGCAGCCCAGCAGCAGCCCGTGCAGCAAGGACAGCCACGTGCCCGGGCCGCCGCAACGGCCACAGGCCTCCCCACGCCCGGGCGGCATCGGCGCCTCTTCTGTTGAGACGTCAGCGCCACACCACGGTCAGCCGGCTCGGCGGCTGAGCACGCCAGCGTTTACCGGGAAGCTCAGGATGGGGCGACGGCCACGTCCCACCCCTGCCCGGGGCCACGGCGCCACGGCTCTCATGAGCGGCCGCAGCAAGGAGCACATGCTGCCCAGCAATGGCAGGGCCGTCAGCTTATAGTTTCATAGTTTCATAGTTTTAGGGGCGGGAGGGACCTAATAGATCTTCTAGCCCGACCCCCCGCCAGGGCGGGAGAACAACAAAAAACCCTAAAAACAAAAACGGGACTCAAATGAGTCCAGCCAGGTAGGCATCCAGCCCCCAGGGTAGGGGCCAGCACCACCTCCCTTGGAAGTTGGTTCCAGCTCCTAGCCGCCCTGACCGTGAAGTAGTTTGAAGTAGTAGTAGAAGCTTGCGAGAGCCCTGGTGCCGTGTCCAGCGCCCCGCACGTGCCTCCCCCGGCTTCCCTTGGGGCCTGCTTGCTCCCTGCGGCTCTTGCTCGCCGGGCACCCCTGCCCAGCGCCTGCTGGAGCAGCCTCCTTCCTCGGGTGGGCAACAGCCCCGTGCGAGGGTGGACAACACCCAGCGCTGGCCGTGGCGTGGAGCGGAGAGCAGGCTGCCCCGTAACTGGAGCCCTTGTTTTTGCGGTCGGCCTCCCCAGCAGCAGCCCCAGGCAGGGAGCGCGGCGGGAAGAGCGCTCCCGCCCCGGGCGGCGGGGTGGTTGTTATTGCGGCAGGCGCCGCCCCCCGCCCCTCGTGTTTATCCATAGACATGTTTGTGCGACCGGCTCGGCCTCCTCCGGCTTCCAAAACAACGGGGCAGGAGTCAACAGCTGGAAAAATTTTCCATTGTCAGAGGAAACGACCAGCGCGGGTCAGGGGCGGCCTGGGGCGGCCGCAGCGCAGCGCCGCGGAGCGCAGCGCCGC
>NW_005842344.1:889217-894852 GCF_000455745.1 Alligator sinensis
GGGGGCCGGACCCTCCTGCAGGGAGGACGGTGACCCCAGAGGCACGCGGCTGGGACGCCCAGCCACCCCCGCTGACCCAGCCCGCCGGGGGCCGCGGGCAGTCACGCGGGGCAGCTGCTTGTTTACTTCCCCGGAAAGGGGAAGACTTGTGCTCCTGGGCGGCAGCTGGAGCCGGGCAGGGCCACCCCCGGCCCCCGGCCTGGCCAAGGGGAGAAGCTGCCACGGGGGTCTGCTGGGGGCACACGCGCCCAACCCGGCCCGGGTCTCCGCAGGCGAGCGGGGCACTGCAGACCTGGGGAGTGGTGCTGTGGGATGGGGACACGAGAGCAGGGCCTTGGCCTGGCGCAGCAGGGGTCGAACCCCGAGAGCTCTGCAACCCCCTGGCCTGCGGAGCTGGACCCAGAGCCAGGCTTCGCCTCCTGGAGGCAGCTGTGCAGGGAGCCCTGCCGGGGCTGGCTTTGCCCTGGGTCAGGATGGGCTGGGGGGAGGCGGCGGGGGCAACGACCAGCAGGATAAACAGTGTCGCACAAAAACAGCGCAAAGGGCACGGGAGCCCACGGACCCTCTCGGGGACGGGCCGTGCTGGGGGGCTGCAAGGCTCTTCCCTGCAGCCGGGCCAAGCGCTATAAACACGCCGGGCCCCGTGCTTGCATAACGCGCCCCCTCAGTGGGGCCAGGGCCGGGGCTCGGCGTGCTCCTGCCAGCCCCGCGCACGTTTGCACAAGGCGTGCGGAAGCAGTGCCTTGCACGGCGGCATCTGCCCCTCGCTGCAGCTCGGCACTGCCTGCCAGAACCGGCCCCAAGCCCCAGAGAGGGGCCCGAGCAAGCGCCCAGCAGGAGCTGCAGGTGGGGAAGCTGCAGCTTGCCGTGCCCCAGCCTGTGCCGCGGGCCCCGCATGTGCCTGCGCACGGCCGTGGAGGCTGCGATGCAGCTCCTGCCCTGGGGAACCAGGGGCCCGGGCCAAAGACCGCCGGCATTGGGAGACACAGCCGTCAGCCCGGCCCGGGGATGCAGCCGCGGCGCGGGCCCAGTCAGCGCCGGGCGAGGGGCTGTGTGACGGCATGGGCAGAGTCATCCCAGGCCAACAGGCCGGGCAGGACGCCCGTGCCAGGGCGGCTCTTCTTGCAATTACTGCACCTGCTCCTGGAACCGGACGTGTCAACGCTATTGCCCTCGGTGGCGCTCAACAACAACCTACAACCCCGCCACGGCCGTGGGTTGAGGCTGTGACGGCAGCCCGGGGTATGGGGGGGCCACACGGATCGGGGCCAGACGGCTCATAGCACCGACCCCTGTCAGCAGTTTCTGTCTTACGAAACCCATCCTCCCGTGGCCGGCCTGCCCCGTCAGGGCACGCACATGCCTTCTGGCAGGCCGTGCCCACTTATATATAGCAGCTCTATATATAAGCACCAGGGTATTTTCATCGCTGTACAGTGAGACAGAACATTTCCACCCTCCTGTGCCTGGAAGCACAGCCCGTATGTCCTTGCCGCGTGCCCGCCGCCCACGGATCGCTTTACAGGACACCCTCAGGGACCCCGCGCCGGCCTCCGCTTGGGCGCAGCTCCCTGCTGATGCCACGCGGTCGCTGGGGCGGGTGCCCGGGCAGGTCAGATTCCCGGCGGCGTGGGGCCAGCCCGGATCAGGACACAGCGCTGCCAGTCCTGGGCGGCCGGCCTGGGCCGCGGAGACGTGGCCTGACACGTCCCCCAGGACCCTCGCCCCTTGTTTCTTCCCGCCCGTGGCATGTGTCCACCACCGAAGCAGCCCCAACCCTCCCCGCTTCCCACGTGGCTCCCTGGGCCTGTAACACCCCCGGTCCTGGCTTTCCAGCCTCCCAGCGGGTGACGTGGCTTCGCTCAGGCCACGTCCACGCAGGGTCTGGCCTAGCCGAGGCATCTGCAGCGAGGACCTCTCAGCCCAGCACGCGCCTGCCCCAGGCGGGCACATGGTGAGAGCTAAACTGCTCGGCACCGTGCCCAAATCAAGGGCTGAGCATGCGGGGCATGGCTCCCGGGGGCCGCGTGGCCCCTGCTTGCCCACAGCGCTGTGGTTTTTCTCACGGTGCACGGCGGGATACGCACCAGCCTCCGCGGGAGCACCGGGGGCCGAGCGGATGCCCGTGCCGTTCCTCTGCCCGGAGGCCCCAGACCCGACTGCCAGGCCACAACGGTCGCTAGCCCCACGGGTGCCCGGTCGCCTGCACTCAGTGCCACGCACAACCTGGACGCAGCTCTGCACCTTCATGGCTTTACCGAGGCTGCAGCAACGGGGCTGGAGGAAGAGGAGGAGGACGTTACCCGGGGCTGCTCTGCAGAGGGGCACTGCTAGACAGCCAGCAGGCCGGGCAGGAGTGGGGACGGGGTGTCCCTCCCGAGCCAGCCAAGGCAGGCATGGAGGCTTGCGTGCCCAGCCAGTGGCACAGGGCTCCCAGCACCAGCCAACATCTGGAAAGCAGCTGGAGTCCAAGCTGCCGCTAGAAGTGCTTACCGGAAGCAGGCTCAGGCCGGGTTGCGTGGGGCTCGCGGTCCTCCAACCCCCCCTTCCCGTGCTTGGGATCCTGGCTGCAAAGCTCAGCCCATGGGGCCGGGCATGGAGAGCTCCCACGCAGCAGGCACCTTGCTGGCCCAGGCACCGTGGTGCTCTCAGTTACACTGTGCCGAGACGCGGGGCAGCCACTGCGTGGCAACGGTACGGGCTGCAACATTCACCCTCCCGCCTGCAGCCACGGGCGCAGCCAGCACGCCCTGGGGGCAGGGGCAGCTCTGTGCGCATACAGCACCTAGCACTGGGACCTGGGCACGGACTGGGCCGCCCAGGAGCCCGCTGGACTGGGGGCTCGCACTCCAACCCCCAGCACTAGCTTTATGCCCCTCCACATGCCCACCCAGGACAGCCCCTGGCCGTCCCCTGCGGCCGAGCTGCGGGCGATGGACAAGAGCTCAGGGCCGCAGGGCTCCATGTGCAGGGCGGGAGACCGGTGCAGGGAGCCTGGACCAGGGCTTAGCTCCACACGCCCGCGACATAGCCAGGGTGGGAGGGGTGCCAGGATAAGCCTGAGCCACTGCCGCACGAAGCAGAGCCCAGGCAAGAGGACAAGGTGGGCTGGGAAGGGGGGAGAGGCACTCGCCGTCCTCCCCCACCGCTCCTGGCGGGAGCAAGTGCCCAGGAGCGTATGGGACGCTGGCTCCTGGGGCTGCCACCGCCCAGGGAAGCAGGAGTCTGGCAAAAAAACACCCCCCACTCCCAGATGAGTGGGACCAGGAGGGAAGAGAGCCAGGGCTAGACTTTTTCTTTCAGGTTTTATTTCCAAATCTCACATTGTACAAAAGTAGGAACACTACAGACAAAAAAAACAAAAGTTCTTTATAAAACACTTTCAGGAAGCTCAAAAGCAGCCTGGACAGCCCCCAGCAGAGCCGGCGGGCTGCCGTGGAAGTGAGCTGGTGAGGCCCGCGGCAGTGGCTCTCTGCAGGGGCACAAGCCACAGCCCCGGCCTGGGGCCGCGCAGACTCGGCTCATTGCAGCGGGACGCAGCGCTGGGTTTGTCTCAAGGGGACCAGCCTGAACCCGGGCACTCATGCAGCCCGTGACAGCCCCTCCTCCCCCCGGGCTTCAGCACCACAATGCCACCGGCCCCCACCGTGCCCAGCACTGCTACAGCTACTCCTGCCGCCCGCGGGGCAGCGAGCCCACGTAGGACTCCCACTCTTCCCAGAGCGCCCACTGCAGGACACCCGGCCCCACGGGCACACGGGGCCTCCCATCGGCACAGCTGTCACCATCAGCGTGTCCGGCTCCTCTCAACCTTTGCAGCCGGAGCAGGCGATTCGAGCGGCACGCGGCGGAGGCCGCGAGCACCAGCACAGGCTACTTGCGACACAAGAGTTGCCCAGCGGGCTTCCTGCACCCCTATACCTCCTAGCAATCACAGGGGCATCTCCACCGTGCAGAGCCCCAGTGCGGTTCGGGGACCCGGCCCCAGGCAGCCCCAGCACATCTTAAAGCTCGCAGGCGCAGAACAGCAGGGCCCTGCGTGGCGGGAAACGAGGAACGACCCCAACCCCGATGCCGGTGCTGTCGTAAGGAGGCAGCAGGCGGAGACTGCACCTGCGCCACCAAGGCACGACCCACCCACGCTCCTTCCAGGGATCCAGACAATTCCCATCACCGGAGTTTGCTGGAGCAGGTCAGTGCCGAGGCCGTTTCGACGGAGCCAGGCACTGCCCAGGGGAACCCGACAGCCCTACAGAAGTATTTACTGCCCTCCACCCTCCTCTGCCTGGGAGGCACACACCACCTGCCCCAGGCCAGGCAAGTCCAGGCCCAGCACGCTCCAGCTCCAGAGCAAGACGTCAGTCCAGGGACAGCCCTGTCCCATCACGAGTGGCTGCAAGGGTAGCGAGCAAAGGCAGGATCTCGGTGCTGCAGGCGCTCTAGTCTCGCAGGCGCCTCTCGGGTACTTCTCCCGCTCCAGAAGAAGCCAGGGGAGCCCACAAGCTTCTCATCCCCATGGGGTTTTCGTGGCAGTCAGCGGCAGTGCGAGCGTGTCCTTCAGCACGTCATGCAGCGTGGGCGGATGCCCTCGGCGGGGGGGTTGGGATCCACCTGGGACGGGCAAGCAGGCAGCATTAGGCACCAGCAAGCCGCGCCCCACGGGCCCCCCAGCTGCCCCAGGCGCGCGCTCACCTCGGAGTACAGCGGAGGCGGCCGGTACCGGAACTCCTGGATGTAGGGGAAGAAGGGGCCTTCCACGACGGGGCCGAGCCCCGCGGGGCTGGGCGGGGACAGGCTCAGCATACAGTCTTCACTGGACACCACGGCCGAGTACTCCGGGGGAGCTGGAAAGAGCCGCGGTGCCGAGGGGTCAGACGGGACCAGCGACGCCCGCACGCGGATACGGCCGCCCCCGCCCAGGAAGCGCAGCCCCGAGACCCCAGAGGACGAAAGCGCTCCTCGCCCTGCCCCGGCACAGCCGGGCACTCACCCTCGGGCTGCTCGGGGATCACGCTGAGCCAGTCCAGGTTGATGCTGTACTGGCTGGTGGACGCTGGACGTGCGGCTGCCGAACGGGTGCAGCGGGATGGTCCCGATGACCAGGGGCAGCTCCAGGAGCAGCTTGGAGGTGCCAGGGATGTCCACGCACACCTGGAGAGGAGCGGAGCGGAGCAGAGCGGGGGCCCGGTCACTTCTGCACAGAGCTTGGCCGGGAAATGCTCCATGCCCCAGCCCGGCGCCCAGCCCTGGCGGGTGCTGCCCACACCAGGGGCTCCAAGCCCGGGCCGAGGCACCTACCTTGAGGCTGTACTCCACTTGCAGGACGCGGCACTGCAGGATAGACGGGCCCACGGGGGGGATCTTCAGGGCGCGCCCGTGCCACACGTCCCTCTTGCCCGCGGCCACGGGGTCGCCCGCCATGCTAGCCACCACCACCGTCTTCTGCTTCTTGGTGCCGCGGGCGACGAAGGTCTGCGTCTGGATGACGGCGGCTCTGGGCACCACCGCGCGGGACGTCCCGTTGTCAATCTCAGCGAAGATAGGGACGACCTCGCCTGCGGGCGGAGGTGCCGCGTCACGCGGGCTCAGCGCGCGCCCCAGCTGGCGCAGCGACCCCCCGCAGCAGGGCAGGACC
>NW_005842344.1:896933-899838 GCF_000455745.1 Alligator sinensis
CGCGCCCTCCCCGGCCGCCGTCAGCCCTGGCGCGTAGGACAAAGGTCATTTTTTAAGGCTGCGGTCAGGATCGCTGTCCGCGCCCCGTAGTGCTCGGGGGAGAATCCAGCCGCTCGGGTGCGTCGGGAGGACGCAGCAGCCCGCGCAGGTCCGGCCTGTTCTCCAGGCTGGCTCCGTGTAGCCCCAGGCTCTCCTGGACCGCGCTCGTAGGAAGATGCGTTTCCATGCCCTGCCTGCCAGCACGTGGAAGCGAGGGGGGTTGCTGCCCTTTCCCCTAGGAAAGGCCGGTGCTTGCATAACACGACTTTCCTTAAAGCGAGCGGTTAAGGCACGTCCAGGCAAGCGTGTGCACGCACGGTCTTTGCACGCAGCCAAAACGAGATACCGGGAAATCCCGGTATCTAAGAAAACACACCAAAAACAAAAAGAGTGGCGTGGCGCGGCGCACGTGGCAGCAGCGTGGGCTGCCCGAACCCGGAGCCAGGCTCCACGCGCCCCGGGAGCCCCAGGACAGGCTGCGGGGGCAGCCCAGGTGCCGGCTCCGCCTCTCCGGTCCCAGCGGGGCAGTTTGCGGAGCGCGCGAGCAGGGACGTCCCCGGGGACAGGCAGCGACACCATGACCGCGGCCGCTGCTGCTCGTCCCTGGGGAAGGGAGCGCGCGCGCTTGTCGGGACACGTCCTCAGAGCCCAAGCGACTGCGCGTGGGGGTCCCTTGCGGTGCAGATCGCTTACCAGAGCCTCTCGTTTCCAGGTCTCTGAGAATCTTGTCTCGGCTGAGAAGAAGGATGCGAGCGCGCACTGGGTACGATCGCTCTCGCCTCTGTCCTATAGTTAGTTTAACACCAGTTCTCCTGTCTCCTGAAGCCGCACTAAATACCGCTTTTCAGTTTGGAGCCAGGCGCTCGGTAATCAGACAGTTGTCAGGTCTGTTTCTGGAGGAGAGGACGCGTCCTGGTTTCTGAGACTGCCGGGGAGCAGCGAGCGAGGCGCTTGCCAGCGTTTCCCGAAGCCTGGTGTTATCTGGTCCCGTGGGTCCCTTTGCTAAGCGTGGCTCAGCATGGCCATCGCAGTAGGCCTCCCCCAAATAAGCTGGGCTTTATCCCCTCGTGAGTAATCACGTGCTTCAGCAAAAAACAGTCGGGCGCTGAGATTAGCAAGCTGCAGGGCCGGACGTGCCGGGCACCCTCTCAGCGAAAGGGCCCAACCTGCTGGCGCTGCACGGCACTGGAGAACCGTGCTCTAAGCAGATCTGGGTTTTTCAGAAAAGGAGCAGACCGCTTCAGTTGTGCGTCAGCAGGATTAGCTGCGATGCTGCTGTCGAGGCTGGTGGGCCGCTCGTGGGAGGAACGGCAGCCGCGGATCCTCTTTACACGGGTCACCCCGAGTTGCCCATGCAAACACATCCCGTTGGCTGCAAACAAGCCATTTGTTCGGTTCCTTTGTCTGAAAATCACTTGCCCGTCGTGGGCGTGTCAGCTGTGCAACTCCTCCAGGAGGACTGACACGCTTCTGCCTTTTCCTTTCCCACAGCGAGTCCCCGCAGGAGAGGCTGAAGAGAATGAAAGCCCAGATGAAGTCTGAAGTCTTGAGCATCCTCAGCAGCATGGCGGACCTCTCCAATGCCATCCACTGGCTGCCACCAGGATTTCTCTGGGCCGGACGGTTTCCTCCGTGGCTAGTGGGTCTTATGGGGACCATATCATCCCTTGTTGGTGTCTACCAAACATATGTAGGGGAAAATGCTGGGACTGTGTGAACCATACGTTCAGGTGCAGGAACCCAAGGTGTCTATGGTAAAGGTACACTTACGTGGGTACAGTATTCACGCACAGAGCCTCCTGTAATTAGGGTGTCTGTAATGAGAGGGGTTAATTCGGGTTCATGTTTTTCTGGCTCTTCTGCACCCTCAGTATAGAAAGAAGCATAGGACTGATGTGCCTGCTGCAAAGGCAAATGGCGGGGGGAATAGTGCGAGGACGGCCTGGCTCAGGGTTTTCAGAGACAGAAAAAGGACTTCCCACTTCCCACCCACGGCCGCTGGAAGGCAAGGGCCCGTCTGCGTCCTCTTGGCACAGAAACCTGGGGCTGGGGGTGGCGGAACGGGAGCGGGTCTGACAGCAAAACACCAACCTGCAGCTTCCCGCCCCGCTGCCCCCCGGCACGAGCTGGGGCTTGTGCAGTGCTGCGACAGCAGCCCCGGCCCCGCTGCTTCCAGCTGCCAGGACAGGCGCTGCCACAGCAAGAGGCACCTGATGCGAAGGGGTTTACTTGTCTGCCTTCGCTCCGTGGAAGTCTCGTTTCTTTGATCTTTAAGCCTCGAACCAGAGCTCCTGCCTGAAGAGACGGATGTTCAAAGGCTGGTGTTGGTGGCTGTCTCACACTTGGGCTACAGGTGGGACGGTGAGGAGCTAATGATCACTGCCACCCGTCCTGGGTGGGTTTTGGGAAGCTCGCCCTTTAGTGTGTGTGGCTTCTCTGAGCAGACAAGTTCACAGCAGAGATCTCATGGTTTGCTCAGAACAAGCAAAATGGCATGGTACCTTCAGGTGATGCTCATCACAGCGTGGCCGTCTCCGGCCCCTGCTCTCATCAGAACCTAGTTGCTTTTTAAAAAGGAATCAAATGCATTTTAATGTCGAGGGGACCAATCCTGGACTGCCGAAACCAGTCCTACAACAGTCAGTGTAACTGTCTCTCTGGCTGTGCCAAATAAAGAGCCGACCACTTCAGAGGGGACTGCAGGGGTGATCATTTTTGTTATGCGCGAGACACGTTTCTCTGCCTCCGGGCTGCTCCTAAGCAGGCCTGCAGGACCCAGGTGGTGGTGCCGCCCCCGCCAGGCTGGGCGCTTGCCGCAGCTGCTGGGACCCGTGCGCTGGAGCCTGATCCTGCCGGTTCGCCGCCG
>NW_005842344.1:899848-920738 GCF_000455745.1 Alligator sinensis
GCCCGGGGGGGGGGGAGAAAGGAGCAGGGCCCCGGGGGGGGGGGGGGGCACTATTCAGCCGTGACCCCGGCCCGCAGCCAGGGTCAACCGGAGATAAACAGAGACCAGACCCGGAGCAGGGACCTGCCGTGCGGCACAGCATTTGGGGCTCCCCGAGGCAGAGGCATCCCAAACCCCGTGGCGCTCAGGTCCTCACAGGTGTTTCAGAGGGGCAGGCACCAGGTGGCCCCAGCCCTGTCCCCTGCCATGGCCATGGCTGCCTTCTCCAAGCAGGTCTGTCACTGCCCGCCATGCCTGCTCGATGGGCATGTCTGCACGGCAGATGTTGTGCAGAGGCAGACTCCGTCCGTGCTGCAGAGGCGCTGGCTCCACGCCACGGGGCCGCAAGCACGGCTGTTTGTCAGGCATGCACCCCCGCTGTCCCTGCCTCCCTCACCCTGCAGCCTCCTCGCTCTCCAGGCCGCTTTGTCTGTGCCCTTCCCCTCCAGGCCTGGCTCTGCAGCTCCTCACACCCAAGGCTCCTTCCTGCAACAGCCCTGCACTTCCCAGCGTGCTAAAGGAGCAGCAGCAGGTCCATGGGCCGTCGCCGCCCTCCCTGCATCGTGGAGCAGGTCTCGCTGCCCCAGCCTCCCCTAAACTACTCTGTGCCCAGGGCAGAGCCACTGTCACTGCCCGCATGGGCAGCAAAGGCTCCCCCTGCTCGGCTGCACTTTCCTCTGGCCGGTTCTACCTTCCTCCTTGGTCTACCGTCCGTGACCAAAGGCCGAGGTGGCCTGGCTAGGATACCTGCTGGAGTCTGAACGCTGCAGTGAGAGGAGCTGGCCCCGACTGAAGCTCGTCAGAAGTGGAGCTGGCTTCGAACAATTAGACAGCCGGGTCTTGCCCACGGCAACAAAGGGCAGTAGCCGGCGAGGCAGAGCGCCGGGGGAGCCCGTTACTGCAGCGCAGGTTTCAGCTGGTAACGGATAGCACGTGGGACGGTGCCAGCGACCTCTCACCGGGCTGGTGCAAGGTCGCTCCGGGCCGAGGCAGCCCATTTCATAGCTTCACCTTCTTGCTGCTAGGCCAGACTTCAGACACCCTGGAGCCAGGCCACCTACCCCTACGGCTCCACCTGCGCCCTGAGCTCGTGACCTGCCAGGGCCCCCGCCTCAGCCAGCTCGGCTCCGTCCGCAGCAGCAGCGCTGGGGCGCAGGGAGGGAGCTTCCTCTTTAGGGTAAGAAAAAGCAGACGCACTGAGAAATGACAGCTTCTCCAGTCGGTCTGAAGGAAGCATTAATCTCAGGCTGAAATAACAGTACACAAAAGGCAGCTAGGTTTTGAGGGCTTTTTATTGCTAGAAGCTGGTTTCAGCTCCATTGCAGCTTTGAAATCTTCAGTGGAGAAACACTGCAATCATTGTAAAAATCACTGTTTGTGTGCGAGGACCATGTTTACAATTACCCCAGAAGTGCACAACCAAGCCGAATATTAACATTCAACCATCCACTTTACAAATAAAATTAAGGGCTACAGCGAGGTCGCTACTGGATTATGAACAGTACAGGAACTATGTACAATGTTTACATCCTACCAGGGGAAGCCACCAAAACGCCTCGCCGCAGGGCCATCAAGCCGGCCGTCGTGATTACTCATTAAATCCTTGCAGTGCAGAGACCTAAGACTAGACAGCATCCAGCGCTGGGAGCCGGGCGAGAGAGCCGGCGTGCCACGAGGCCAGCGGGGCTTGCCTTCAGGAGATTCCCTTCCCTAGCACAAACAGAAGCAGACTAAAGTAAACTTTCCTAAAGTGCTCCAATTCTCTTCAGTACAAAAATATAAAACGCTAGTTATAAACATGGCACAACTGAATTCAACACAACACGTGCGTGGGAAGGATGCCGAGCTGCCAGCAATTGGCAGGATTCGGGGCTGGCCGGGAGAGGGGGGAAGGCCGTTACCCCATGAGCAGGGTTCGCCATCATGCCGGGCCGGGACCCGCTGCAACGGGGGAGCTAGGCAGGAAGCTCGAGACCTCTAACACGACGACCAAACGCTCCTCGTTCCTTTACGCAGCAGAGGCTGCACCACACCTGGGCCCTGCAGGGTGAGGTGCAGGAGGTTTTTGAATACATTTATTTTTCAGCCATTTTGCCGTCTAACCTGCTACTTCACGCTGAAGTAAACGGCAAAATACCAAGTACCACGAACAGACTCCAGGAGTTGCCTGCATCCGGCTGCAGGCCTGAAAACAGAGCGCGACCCCGTGCGCCCGAGTGAGAGGGAACCACCCGCTTCTCTTCTCGGGTCCTCGGGCCTGTCCTGTCCCGGTACGTGCAGGCGTGCATCGAGATAACGCCGACACGGCTGCCTCAAGCCGATCGCAGCAGGCACCCGCTGCCCTTCAGTTCCTAGCCGGGAGCCAGGCGCTGACGAGCACTCCGGACGCACGCTCAGGGTGGGTCTACCCGGGGAGATGCAGGAAACGTGAGTGAAAGGACAACGGAGGCAGCCCTCAGGCTGGAGGTGAGCACTGGAGATCAAAGGCCAGAAGCAGCCCCCAGCATTAGGTACAAGGGAGAACTGTGGAAAGGCTGAGCGAGCGAGCGAGCGAGGCAGAAGGCAGCTCAGCTGTGCCGGCAACGCCCCGTGCCTAAACCAAGGGGGACTGGTGGGGAGCACTGGCTTACAGGGATCGCATCCTGCCTTTGCCTCATGCTCGAAACAGCACTCAATAGAGGTTTCAAAGCACCTCAGCTGCCCCGTGCAGAACCGCCTCTGCGACCTCGGGTGCCTCAGGAAGCAGCTCTGCTTGGAACTGGACTGGGTGAAATATCCCAGCAAGCCGTCCTGGCGACAAGGGCGGCTCTGGCAAACGGGAGCAGCATCGCGGGCCCAGAGGACTCCAGCCCACGGAGGCACGGCCCACGGTCCTCAAAGGTCTGTCGCCAGCTTCCCTCTGCTCTGTGTTTTGGAGGCAGGCGAGTGACACTGGGCTAGAGCCCTGCCCGCCTCTGCACACGCTAGCGAGAGCACATCGCCCCGCTGCTCTCTGTCCCGTGTCTTCTGCGATCAAATGAGGCCAGTCTGGTTTCTCTCCCTCGGCTGCCACTGGATCCAAGAGACCCAAGCACAGAAGGGGCATGTTCCCACTCCAGGTGCAAACCACGTTGGCAAGCCCTACCGGCAGCCTGGCACTGCACCGAGGGCACATGCCGACTCGGGGTGGTTTCTCGGAGACGGGTGAAAGGCCCAGACTCGGAGCAGGGATGCTGCATCGCTCCCAGCTGCTACAACTGCTCCTTTGAAGCAATGCCAGCAAAGCAAACATTTAAAGCAAACCAACAAACCTCTGGTTACATTTTAAACCTGATTTTTAAGCATTAGGGGCAGCGAGACACCTTACAGGTCTCGTGGGTTCCAGATGTCACCGCTGTTCCCAAGCACATTCACTGCAATGAAGGGAGCAGGTGACAGCAGCTAAAGACACCCCTTGGCCCTTGACCTATTCTTCTCCCGCAGTACAAGGATGACACGAATCAGAGGAGCCACTTCACAAGGTTGGTTTTAAAAGCCCAACCCCACCCCCCCTCCCAGGCCAGGACCAGGGGTGAGCTGCATCCCACTCATCCAGCCTAGCTCTAGGCTAAAACTCCCCCAAACCTCCGATTTGGAGGAAACATTTCTGCACAATATTGACAAGGAGCAGCCCCCACCACAGCCCTGCGTTCCTGCTGCTTTGACGTGTTTACAAAGAAGGCGTATGCTAATCACACAAGACAAAAGCAAGGCATTTCCTCCTGGTGTTAGGCTGGAGAGACTGGTTTCCCCCCCTATCGCTGTCCCCCGAACGATCCCTTTGGGGCATTTCGACTGCAGTCACCGCTCCTTGGCCCAGGAGGCGTGCTGATGAGGCGTAGCGCGCAATCGAGTACCAGGCAGAGTCGTGCACTGCCGCGGAAACGCGCGCTGCTGCTTGAACAGAACCGTGTTCATCTCATCTCCGTGCCACAACCAGCTCGACACCGCCACAACCGCTGGAAGCCAACGCAGCCATGCAATGCTTCGGTTACCAGTACATTACTCCAGACGCTCCTCTTCCCCCTCATTCGAGGGCTGCAGAGCACTCCCAGCTGGGACAGCAGCTTCATGACGCTCCACTGCTCGGCGTGACATCCCAGGTTGCAGGCAGGCAGGCAGGCAGAAGGTACAGGAAACAAGGGGCCAGGCAGGACTTAACCAACTTTGCGCCGAACCTGCCTCAGTTCACACCTCTGGGAGAGATGCGATCCCAGGCTCAAAGTTCAGTTCAAACCAGCACGTGGTTTTGGCTTTGGGAATCTGCACCGTACTCACCACTCGAGAGGTCTGCACCTGACGTGTCGTACAGGAGGTGGACCCCATCCAGTGCAAAGTGCTGGCCAGAGAAACGTCTCTAGCCCAGCTCCTCCTGACCACAGCAGAGTTTGTACAAGTCCAACCTGTCCCTTCCACCATGGCGTGGAGGTCTTGCCCTTGGACTCTGAATGCTAAAAGGTTTACAGCCCCCCTCACCCTGCCCGTGCAGGAAGCACCCACCTGCTGACCTCGCTACCACGCGCATGCAGCCGCCTCTTGTCACGCGAGGGGGCAGGTCCCCAGCCTTGCTGCCTGCCAGAAGACGGGCTTGCTGTCCAGCTACCCTTCACCTGTGCCACTGTTCACTGCTCTGGAAAGAGAGGTCTCAACATGTCACAGCCATTTGATGGCCTCTCGTTAAAACTGTACATAGAAACTGGGGCCCCCTCCGGCTCGCTGACTCTGCAAGACGTGATCACCAGCAGCTCGGGCAGACTCAGAGAGCAAAGTACAGCGGATGGCAACATTTTAATAGGCTCTGAACGGATACACCTAAGCCAGGTACGAGACAGGACACTCCCATGCCTGGGAACAGTTGAAAGCTCATTTGTGCTGTGGCGGTGCCCTCGTTTGCAGCTGTCAGGAAAGAAGCCAACCAAGCAACACTGAAGCCCTGCTCCAGTCCCTGCTGGTGCGAAGGGGCAGGGCAGACGGACAACCACCAGCCCCACGGGGCTCTGCCACGTGAATGCCGGATTCGAGTTCAGAGGCAGTATGGCAGGAGGTCCTTCACAAAGTGGAAACAGCTAGAAAAAAATCACATCTTCTTTGCTGGCGTCCTCTTGAGGATTTATCAGGACTGGTGGAGAGGCCACCACAGTCTGGACGTGAATGCTGTTGGGCTTGAACGGGTTCGACGACGCGGGCGGGAGGGTTTCTGGCTGGGTGTCTGCGGGCCCGCACAACTCTGAGAGAGAGAGAGAGAGAGAGAGAGAAGAAAAATTCACTATAGCATACAATACCTCCGCTCAGAAAGAGGACTCGGTGCTCCGCGGGCACGTCATTCGGGCAAGCCTTACCCAGCGGGAACGTGGCGCCCTGGTTGTTCAGAAGGATCGGGCTCCCTGACCGTCTGCTCCTCAGCACGCTCTCGTCTTTCCCCACAAGCTTCTGTGGAAGCAGCTGTTTCAAGTCAACAGATGCTGAAAAGAAAAGGTGTCAGGTATCCAGGTTGTAAAAGAAAAGGTTACTTTCCCCATTAGTATATTGTCCTGGTGACATTTTGGAGAATCTGTGGTTTTAAGCCCGGGCCCAGTGGCCTGCATCCACCTCGCACACCTGGAGGCTTGTGCTCCAACAACAGCCTTCATTTACCTTCTCGGATGCTCAAACCAGGACCCTGCTCTCTTAGTTGTACAGAGACAGCCCAGCACACCAGTCCCCTAAAGAGCACAGGTGACTTCCTGTAGTACCGTACTGGTATGAACACGACACACCTGACAGGCGCACAAGACCAGTGCAGCGACTGCTGCGCTCTAGACTCAGCAGCTCATCACGGCTCTGCCCTGCCACGCCCCGTCTGCAGGAGCGGTAATAATGCACAACTGCTCTCACAGGCTGGCTCACCAATTTTTTAATTCAAAGGTAAAAGCAGTGACTGGCAACCAATTCATTCTAGATCCAAAAGGCTTCCCCTTCCACTGATACCATTCCTTACCCAAATTCAGCCCCCAGCACAGACTGCACCTGGTACAGAAAGGCGTATGCTAGATTCTCACTTCCATACACACGTGGGCACAGCGCATCAGACCTCAGCTAATCTCAGAAGCTAAATGGTCCTGTGCCCGGCTGGTGCTTGTACGGGAGCCCCAGGTGCTGTGCGTGGCCCGGGGAGGAAGCATGGTCATCCCTGGCCCTGCCAGGTTACTTGTAATCTGCAGCTCCTGACACTGCTACAGGATGCCTATGAAATGAATGAATGAATGAATGAATGTGGGTGCAACTGGGATGTATCCTGCTAGTGCTGGGGCTGGAGAGTGGAACCCACCACGCTCATGAAAACCCACCAAGCTCACTCCTGGTGTACAGATCAAGCCTGGATATTGCAGCGCTGGAGCTTCATTTTCCCATCTGCCAACACTTCATATTCAGTGGCAAGAGGAGACCAGGCTACATTTACTTGCCAAAAATCCAAGCAGGTTCATTGTAGGAAAATCAAAGTGCCAAATCAAGGTATTAGCCATAGGCACCATGTAGTTGGAAGATCACAGACAACGAGGGCTGGAAGGGGCCTCAGGAGGTCGCGTCTAGTCCAACCCCTGCTCCAAGCAGGACCAGCCCCAACTGCATCATCCCAGCCAGGGCTTTGTCTACTGGGTCTTCAAAACCTCCAAGGGTGGAGACTCACCACCTCTCTGGGTGACCTGTTTCAGTGCTTTAATACCCTGCTAGTGAGAGAGTGTTTCCTAATATCTAACCTAAACCTTCCTTGCTGCAACTTGAGCCCATTGCCCCTTCTGTCATCTGCCACCACTGAGAATAATCTAACTCCATCCTCTTTGGACCCCCCCTGCAGGGAGCTGAAGGCTCCCCCCACTCAGTCTTCCCCAGACTAAATCAGCCCAGGTCCCTCCGCCCCTCCTCAGCCCCAGCCCCAGCCCCAGCCCCCAACCATTTCTGTTGCCCTCCACAATGCACAGCAACACTGACCAGTGACCCGCGTCTGTCTCTACAGTACACAAACGCAGGCGTGTTGCCTTGTGCCTGAACCTGGCACGCAGCTAAGATAGGTCTGTAAGGCAGAGCTACAGGCTGCTCTCCTTCCCTGAAAATAAGATCCTTTTAAGCGGTTGGAAAGCTGTGGTTTTTGCATCGTCTGTCATTGGCAAAGGCCACTGCTTAGTACTCAACTGTTAGCAGCAAATTACATCATGGCATCGTAATCACATTTGGACTGCCTTCTATTTCTAACAAAACTAGCCCTTTTTGGACTTTACAGTAAAGTCGACGGGCCCCTTCTGGCCTGGAAAATCACACCGAGGATGCAAGGAATGTTGGCAAGGTACCAACTTCCAAGTGCCGAGGGAGGGGCTGGGCCCGGCTAGACGCGGGAACCGTTGGGTTTGTACTGGGACGTGTACATCATTGCCTCAGGGAAATGTTCCTGAACCCACCGCTACCCACAAAGAGGCAGGGAAAGGCTGGTTGGGATGAACCAACCGCAGCAAGCTGGCATAGCTTCGGGTACTATTATTATGCCTAGCCACGGTGATAATATGTGGCACTCAGCATTCACACGTAAGCTAGACTCAGGAACAATCATCATTCACTGCTTGCTACCCACTCGAAATACTCGTGCCCAGATCTAGGCTGGACGCTTCGCTTCTCATCAGCTTTCTGGAAACAGGAACCTATTTCTCCCCTGCCCGCACTCAGAGGTGCCGCAGCTGAGGACAGTGACGGAGAGACGTGGGAGCAAATCCGTGTGGACACGTTCTGCTCCCTCGGTGCACGTACGATGCTGCTAGTCTGTCCGCTACTGTCACTCTGGGGGCCAGGGGCCAAGCAGACTTTTTACATGGCTGGTGGGTTAGCAAGTGGCTGCACCACGCAGGACTAATGAAGACATCTGGCCCAGGCAGGCCACCTCCCTGTTCCAAGGGCTGTAGTCACTTGTAACCTGGCCTTTCACCAGCTTTTAGCCCCCGGCGTGCACACGCCCGCCTGCGACTGGTGGCTCTGCAATGCACATGGGCAGGCCCTTCTGGGCTGGCCAGAGGTGGTCTGTGATTTCCCCTGCGCGCTGTCCTGCGAGTCTGATTTTGGCAGAACCGTGGGATGTACTTTATTACCCTCACCTGAGCTGTCCATCCTGTGAGATGCTTTGCTTTTCCCACCCTTTTCTTTGCTTCCTTTTGAGAAAGCGGCAAGCTTGGTGGGGATTTGTTGCTGAACCTTGTTGCTGAACCACAGCCTGCTTCTGTATCTGATTGGTTGCGCTCAGGAGGTGTATTGGCACTTCGTTTTTCATTGCAGGAACCAGGCGATTCTCCAGGGTGGTGCTGTCCCTGCGAACCAGCTCTGGCCGCTCCAGATAATCCATTCCCGAGACGCTGGCCCTCCCAGAGGTTTTCAGGTGCGGCACCGAAACTTCTATCCCTTCCCCATTGAAGCTGGCGGAATGGCTCAGCATTTGGCCCTACGTGAGAAAGAAGTTGGTCTATATAAAATGGATGCTCTGCACCTCTCCAAGAAGCGTAGAACCATTATTCCCCAAGAGAGAAACTCCTTGTGACCAACACAAGTGGCTGCCCCGTCCCTGCCCCTGCAACGTGCTACACTGAAATACAGTCTAAAGAAGTCCTGCTACACGAAGCAAGCAGCTTAGCCACACAGATCTTATTTATCGTTACCGCCGGGAGAGGGCTTCCAAGAGGGCCACAGTGAGCAGCAGCAGCAGACTGAGAAGGGGGCAGGAAGCAAAAAGAGACTCCGTCCTCCCCGGGGACAAGCTCCTTACCTGTCCCAGGTCTGGAGAGAACGTGCCTGACACCGTATTCTGCTTCTTTAGCTTCTTTTGCTGCTCTAGACGTTCTCTCTCTTTCTCGACCGCTCTCTGTGCTTCCCGCAGCCTCTCCAGGTCGTGCTGATAGGCCTCCCGTTGTCTCTCCAGCTCCTCCCGATCCTGGCTCAAGCGATCCTTCAGCTGCCGGGTTTCCTCCTCGCGCTCCTGCAGCTGTGCCTCCGTCTTCTCAAATTCCTTCTGCTGCCAGTCCCTCTTCCGTTCCCAGCGCTGCTGCTCCTGCTTCAGCTGGTTTTGCAGCTTCTGCACGTTTGCCATTTCTTCCTTCTGTTTCTCGAAGTTGCGCTGCTTTTCTTGCTCTAGAAGCAGGTTTCCACGTGTCGACTGCAGCCGGTACTGCTTCTCCCGATCCAGGAGGGTGGCACGCTGCATTTCAATGCAGCTGTCCTGCTGGGATATCACTGCCTGGAAGAAACACCCCAACAGAATCATTAGGCACGTGGGCTTGAAAGACACAGCTGTGGTGAGGTGAGACTGCCGTATCTCGGGAGAGACAGACGTCGGTCTCCAGAGCTGGACTGAGCTCCCAGTCAGAATGCGTTGCAGCAATCAACTCGATATTATAGATAATCTCGAGATAAAAGATTAAGCCTGGACTGTTCAAAGTGAAGCATCTTTTGTCCCTAGAGATCACCTTGAATGTTATGAAGTACTGTATCAAATTATAGTACCTACGTCACCGTATGTACCAGCGATTCTCAGCATTTTGAGACTGGAGACACCCCTCAACAGATTCAAGGGACCCCTGGAAAGTGCCAGCTTTTAGTTTCCACTCCTTTTCTGAATACAGAGACATGCTAGAGCAATACTTTAGTTGCAAAGAACTCAGAAAGACCACAACAGGCCAGAATGCTTTTGATTCCTGTTTGTAAATTCTGGGTTGTCTTGTGAATCATGTCCGTACCCCTAACAGTGCTACTGCTGTTATATTATAACACTGTTATCAGATGATAATATTCCCCAGCCCCCCGGCTGAGAATCGCTGCCACGTGCACGTGTTTCTATTCAACAGGAATACCTGCGGGGAGCACAGCACACTTCACAGCAAGAAAAGCAAATGGAAGCCTAAGAGGTAAACGGGGCGGATCGGACATAAATTAAAAGGAACGAAGTTTCACTCTCATGAAGCAGTAGAGCTCGGCTCCTCCAAAAGGCCAGGAATCATGCTGGTTGCGCTAGAACTCAAGTCTCAAATACATTTTTCAGCTACCTTTGGCACAGCCAGAAAATCTGACTTTTTGGTGCTGCTACAAGCAAACACCATTACCTACATTGCAGCAAACTTAACAGCTCAACACAACACAACACATCTATTGGACTGAATATGCAACTTTTACCTGAAGTCTGAGGAGCAACTGTAAGAGGTTTTGTATCCTTTGGACAAGCTGAAGAAAGAGAAAAGCGTTAGAGACTCTGGAGGGGAGTGTGTTTTTACACAACGTCTACCCTTTTTTTTTTAATACTGAAATGAATGCTGCCTGAATAGAACCACACACAGAAGACAAACAACTGCCAAGTCATTTGACAGGAAAAACCTGGAAAAACATCATAGTGGAAACATTCACTGGGGAACTAGATTTATCAGAGCAATACTGCATAGGGAATTGGGGCAATAGCCTTCCTCTCCACACTGCCTTGAGGCTTGTTTCTTCCAGCCCTCCTGCACGGACTCATCACCTACGGGCAGCTGCTGACGTCATCGCTGAGCAATTCAAGCCATATTGTATCTTATCAGAGTGATAACAGGAGTGCAAAGTGAATGGCAGGTAGTCATCCCACTCTCTGAAACATTTCTCTGGATATCTAAAACTCATCTTTGCTTCTTGGGGGTACTTTAGTCTCTGCATTTGTTACACATCAGCGTAGGGGCAAGGGTGGTGCAGACCCTAAGGCACAGCGCTGACAGCCCAGAGGTCACGAGTTTGAGGCCACAGCAGAAGTGCTCATGGCGCACTGTCAGATTCCAGTGAATCTGCAAATTCTGCTAAATACCTTGTCAGAAGGACAAGAAGGAAGGACACGCCAGTGATGACAAGGTACATTACTGAGCTTATGTTTCTATGTACTTTAATTTCCTTTTTGCACACTGTGGGACCAATGGTATTGCATAGCACACTGTGGTACCTCAGACTCCAGGGTGGGCAGGAAACCGCTACTATACTCCAGTCTTGTCATCTCGTCCTACAGAAGAAAAAGAAAAGACAAGCACATAACTGTCCACACGGCACACAGCAGGCGAGTCAGCAGTGCTCGCAATGCAAGCACGGAGTTTTAAAAGGAAATTTTAAAATCACAGTTTCAGCAGCAGTGTTTTATTTGCTCGGTTTTAGCCGTGCAAAGTCAGACTCATTTAAAAGATTGCAAGTATTTACAGAGCGAGCGAGGAGATCAGTCCTTGCATCCAGGTGTGCCGCAGAGTAACATGATAAAAGCGGTCAAACTGGAGTTCTCAAGTCTTAGAGAAAACAAGAGTTTTCTTGGGTCTTTTAAAAATTCATTTTGCTAAGGATGATGGAGACTGACAAGAATTCAGACTAACGAGTCACAATGGCCTCAGTTCCAGTCTCCGAAATGCCCGCATCACTTTGGTGTTACGAATCTGAGGAGGAAAGTAAAAGGAAGAGGCCTCCTGCTGCACGACTGCGTGGCACTCAGGGATGCCCTACGCCTTCCTCATGGGCTCACACACTCCGACAGAAGCACCCGGGTACATTTTAGGCAAATTCTTGCCTGAAACAGATGCCTTAGCAGCTACCCAACACCGAGTGGATAACTGCCTTGAGTGAAAGGGATGCCAAGTCAGCAAAAGTAGGCTCTCACGCTCGAGTGTAAGACTGCAAATTGCTAGGTCAGCCCAAGAAACAGGCAGTGCTTTGACAGGCTGCTTGGGCTCTGGCTAAGGACCTGGCACTCTCAGCCAGATCTGTAGTTTTCAATGACTTCCCCCACCTCCACCAGGTTCGCTGGAGCCAGCACACAATGCATTTAAAACAAACATACTGTGTGAGATCCTTCTTCTGCGTCAGCGGGAGGATCTTGGAGCTGCACGCTGGAACTCAATGGAAGTCCTTTCCGTTCCCACAGCCTCTGGTCACTGCCACTGACCTTCTTCCTGAAACTGCTGTCTGAAAGCAGGTAATGCCGTGAACACAAGTACGATGGTGACAAGCACAACACGGGGCGGGGGAGTACCAACTACTTGTAATGGTTTGTTTTAGTCCCTTAAAACAAGTGCAGAGAAGCAGGCAGTCATAGGAACTAGGTCCGTCAGATTTCCAGCAAGAACCTGAAGAACGTGGACTAGGACACAGCCAGGGTGACCACTGATTCATGCCCATAGGAACATCAGTGGCTATCAGGGCTGCTAAAACACCTGTAGCGTTTGCCGCTACTAGGACCCTATCTGAATCCACTGCTGGTCTGTGTGGAGGCAGTGAAGAAGGAGCTGCAAACCAGCTCTCGACCGGAGCGTGTGCGTGTAGCACGTTACCTTCATCCATGCTACCTTTCACAGGCAGGTGAAACTGCCCCTGCACATGAGAACAGGCTGATATCGACCATGTTACTTTTTTCCAGGAAGCTCAGACAAAGCAGAACTGGACGAAGATGGGTGGTAGCTGGCATTTCCATTCATGCCACTGCCTTTGTGATGAGAGCATCTGTGCCCAGTGACGGTTTAAGCCAGCAATTCTTAACCAGAGTGCTGCAGCAACCTGGGTGCCTCGAGACACTTCCAAGGGTGCCGCGGGGTGCCGCAACATGGTAGTGCTGTTAGGTGTGCAAATATGGGTCACGAGATAAACCCAGTGATTTCAAACACAATATCAAAGGATGTTATAAATTAATCTGACCCGCTGTGGTATTTCCAAGGTCTTTGCAACAGAAGAATCACTCTAGTTTTCTGTAGTCAGAAAACTAGTGAAAACTAAGAGCTGGCATTTTCTAAGGGTGGGGGGAGGTCTTTTGTCTAAAAAAGGTTAAGAAGCACTGGTTTAAATGATTGCATACATTTTGCAGCCTTGCAATGTCTGCACAGAGCTGTTGGAAGCATTAGAGGTTATTTGACAGCCAGAAATAAACTTGGGTTTAAACTCCCCAGCTCAACTTTCCTTTTTATCAGACGGAATTAGCTTGTGTGCTCTGCAGTTATTAGAAATACTATCTGGTTGGTAGGAAGTCACCACGTGCATTGTTACTTATTTGTCATCTTTGAACTAACAAGGTGTTCTGCCCTCAACCGCTGATCCTGGCAGACAGAGGATCTGGCAGCCTGACACTCCTGTTTTTGCAGGTGTATTTGCTAGTCAGGATGAGCTTTGTGGGGCCCTGTTCTACGACAGTCTGCGTCAGAGCCTGGTTTGATTGACTCTCCTCGTCCAGAAACGTGGTTCAGAACAGGACAGTAAAGTGACAAGAATGTCCGCATGCTCCCTCTGACCCCCTCAGGGCCCCCAAAATCCTAATCTTACTTTTGTTTGGAACAGAGGGGCTGCTATCATAGCCCCCAAAGGTCTCTGCTCTCCTGGGGAGCCCAGTCCCACAGCTGTCTTCAGGATGACAGGCTGCATTGCCAAAGTAAGCGACGATCAGGTTCTGGAGGCTCTCAGCTAGGGAAGCAAAGAACAGGTCGTTTCAAACAACCATAGCCATGCCATGGGGAAGCTGCATCATGCTAATACAGTATACTAACAACCGTTCAAGCATTTCGCACATACATTAGAGGTTCAGATGCTCTTAGACCGTTTCGGCAGCATGCCACAAACTCCAAACCTGAAAGTCACATGCGAAAACAATACCTCATCCTCACGTGGGGATTCAGCTAAATCAATTGCCCTCGCAGATCAGCTACCAATAAGGGTGACGGTATCTGTGCTCGGTGTCTTTGCTCATGCTGGCAGCCCAGTCTTAAGCTGGAACTCTTATGTGGCATCAAGGTGCAAAGCTGACATGCTATCAAGGTACTTGGAAACAGCCCAGCTAAATAAACTCAAGGTCAGGTTCTATCATTTGACTTTTCTTACATTGGCGATATTCCATCCGGGAGAGAACAATTAAACAAATACGCCCTTCACTCATCACACAAGCAGGTCCTGAGAATTAGGTATGCAGAACTGTTCCACAGCGCTTAATTATGATTTGCTTCTGTGTATACATGTGTGCGCACACACGCATGCATGCACACCCATCTTTTGCACCTACCTTCTGTCACTGCAGATTTTAGGATCACTTCTCCTTGCAGATTCTCTGAGCTATCCGTGCCCTTCAGGAGGAGTCTGGATCCGACCCCTGGAGAAAGGTCTTCAAACCCATTCGTTTCAAACATTTCTAGATAAATCTGTTGTTTTTCAATCAGTCTTTGCATAATCAGATCATCTTTCGTGCTCAGACGTTCTGAGAAAACACAAACAGATTTCAACCTTGCAATGCTGCCTGGCAAGTGAGTCCCAGGAACACAATGTTCATGTCAAATTATCCTAATAATTTATTTTGTACTTATTCTATGTTTGATGCTTTATCATCATTAATGGCTAGGGAAAAAAAAAAAAAAAAAAAAAAAAAACTTACTGGGCAGGAGAGAGGCACAGAATTTTTGCTTCTCAATGGAAGTGGGAGGTTTTCTTTTCTTTTAAATAATTTGTTTAACTGCAGAAATGCCGCGATTGGCTTGCAATCCTGCAACAAGGGCTGCTTGAATTACCGCAGGCTGGGAACATGCTGTCAGTTATGGGGGCCACAAAAGAGCCAGCGCTACAAGAAACCGCTCCCTGGGCTAGGGCATAAATGGTTACCTTGAAATTCTTTCAATTTAGCTGCTCGTGCTTCCGCCAGTCTCCTTTCCTCTTCAGCATCATTCAGCGTTCCTTCCTCTTCATAAGGGCAGCTAGAAGTGGGCAAGGAGGGGAATCTGTTGGATCTCCATACAGGGAACTTACCACACCACCCTGGGCCACATCCTGCAGGCCTTCCCAGGGAGCGCCCTATCCTGCACCGTTTGCTTCCCTTACCCAGCGCACCCCTGTTCATGGCAGGCAGTGACCCATCACCCTGAGAACGGCTGAATCTTCCAAGCAAGACTTACTGACAGGCACAGTCCTGTTCTCCCCACATCTCTTGTAAGCTGCCCTTACAGGTAACCATGTGCCAAGCTGAGTGCTTCGCTCTTAGCAAGGATGTGAAATACAAACAGCAAGAAGGGAAAGCCAAGAACTAGTCAAATCTACCTGGCTCCCACAAGAATGTACACTGGCACGACCAGCAGTTTCCTTGGCCCCTGCCTGTATTGAAGTTCAGCCGCCATAGCCAGGCTGCCCAGCCACGTGCTCACAGCTCTGCCGGCAGACAGCAGCGGCTGCTGGGACAGCTTCTGTCGGTCAGAGGAACGGAGCCCCAGCTGCTGGCAGAGCTGTGTCCACGCCAGGATGTCCAGACAAACGGAAAGCAGCCCCCACCCACGGCCCCTGCAGTGTAGGCCCAGCCTTGGCGAGGGTGCGATATGGAGCCTGAAGGACAGAGCTAGTCAAACTTATCTTTACCACAAAGGCAGAATGGTCAGTAGTGTCGAGGGATCAAACACGCGAGCAGAAACCAAACCCCCTGCCTTTTGGCCCACTTTACCTTTCCACAGCTCTGCGAATGTGAGCCATCCAGGAATTTCTCTCTTCTTTGGAGCTGGTATGAATTTCATACATTTCTGGCCCTTTCATTGAGGCGCTAATTAAGAACATGGCTTTCTCCTCATTAGCTACCTCTCTGACAATCAACTTCTGCAATGAAATAACTGGTGGCTTAGAGTCCTGCAAGACAAGATTGGGTGCATTAGACTTCACTGCAATACTAGCTCGGGCAGCATCTTTAGGTTTTGGGCTCTCCTCACTCTTCACGTGCGAGACCAATGAAGACAGACTGCAGCCAAGCTTGGTTGCTCTGGCCCTTTTATATTGTAAGACTGATGTGCACGTCATTTTTCTCATCTGCTGCATGCCAAGTCCCTGTCTGAAAAAAAATCTACGTTCTAAAAACAAGATCTAACCCTTCGATTCAGCACAGCCCTTGCACACGTGTTTACGTGGGAGCCGGCAGAACTCGGGGTTCCAGTTACACACGTGCTCCAAAGCACGGCTTACTCGGGGCCCAGAGGGATACGTTTCTTCCCCATATTCCTCTCCCTCTTAGCCGTTCCATTTCTGAGAAAGGAGCACTTCCAAGGCTTTTGAATGACTAACACTGAAATTAATTGCTCTGTCTACTCAGAGCGAAAGCAGCCACCAGCTACTTGAAAGGCATAACATCTTTCCACACAATATTTGTTTCTACTTTTTCCTGGAATTTCCTGAATTTCAGCTCTTGTCCTTATTGAAGGGCAACACGAACCAGTTTGGACTTTGCTCCATTTGGCAACAGCAAGATCAGAACAAGTAGAAAGCACAAGATCTAATGATTCACAAAATAAAGAACCCTGGGGAGAGAGAACAACAGGAAGCAATGGCGACGCCAAAGTGGCAGGTTCGTTACACAACAAACAGAAACGCCTAGCTTTGAGGATGGGGATGGGGATGTTGCCCCCCTTCGGTTCTGGGAAACTGGAGCTATGCCTGGTAGATCTAAAATTCTGTATGACAAGGGATTCAGCTGCTCATTTCTGAAAGACAAATAATACAGAGTGAGGTGAACAATGAGTAGCATCCCTGCCTACACTTACTACTGCAGCCTGACACACACGCAGGTGAGGAACGAGTCGTTTTGCAGGCTATTAATATTACATTTAACAGGACAGGAGCTAAAGGGTTTGACATCAAGACAAGTAACTTGTCAGCTACACGCGAGGACTCTCAGCTGGCTCAAGTCAGGAGCCAGGTCACCAAGCCAATGCAGGATTACAGGATGTATCCACTCACTCTCCACCCTCTTGTTAGTTTACTTAGGGGAGATTAACACTTAGCTCATTTAAAAACAGAGCTCATGAATCTGAGGATGTTGAGAACAGCTCGGGCCAGGGCTACACGTGGCTTTCTGCAGGGAGGCGCCTTTACCGGGGCCTGGGATAGCGGCAGCTTGTTGGATGCATGCTTGTAGTTTTAGAGCAGGTTTGGCAGCTGGCTTACTGAAGTGGCATAAGAAAAACAGTCAAGACCCCTGTAAGAAGGGCTGCAAACCATGCACAGGGGCAGAAAAGGAAACTCAAAAGACTCCTAAGTGACCATGTCCCAGGTGCTCCAGCTCCTGCTAGAGTTTTGCAGGTATATTTGGTACTTATTTCAGCTGAGTGTACGTTTTATTAAACAGATCAGAAGCCAGTTTCATTGTGGTCCTGTGCTATAAAAGCAAGCCAATGCATGTGTTATTACAAATAGACAGGACATAAAAGTGGCAGCTTTACCATGAAGATGCTTCGATTCAAGAAAGCATTTTCAGCACTCAGCTGCTACATGCTTAACATGAATTACTTATTTAAATTACGCGTTAGTCGTCATGATAAAGTTTGCCATGGAAATTAAGCCTCAGTCCTGCTATGCTGAAAAATATCTGGACAAGGTAAATAATGGTTTAAAACAAAAGTAAACTACAGTTTCAGTGTCCTAATTAGCATGGCAGATTGCTACACCCACAACTGACCTTTGGTCAGTACAGAACATATGTAACCTCTCAGCTGGTAATGGCACAAAGGGCAACCTAGGAAATGCCTTGAAAAAGCAAGCCAATCCACCAAGTCTGAGCGCTCCAAATGACTGATCATTATGTTTGCTTCAGCCTCCAGCCTTCAACAATTTCCATGGCCACAGTGTGCCTTTTCTACAGATCCTTCCCTCAAATTGACATATAAGAGGGGAGCCAGGCAGCGGAGACCCACTCTCTAAAGGGCTGTTTGCAGGTGCCTTTCAAGACACGGCTCTATCCTGCCTCGGTCACATGCTACCAGAAGAGACAGGGACAGGGACAGACAGCTGAAAGACAGGAGGGAGTGGTAAAAAACACAGCTCCTTATTCAAAGCAACAGGAAGCCAAAGCCTGGTGAGTTAAAGTAGCTCGGGCTAGCTGCTCCGCACTACGAGAAGTAGCACAGCTGAACCAGCAGTAGCTTTATTTCAGAGGAAGTGACCCCAAGGCGTCTGGCTTGCTTGACTTTATTTTAGGTACCTGCTCTTTCTGTTTCTTGTGTCACTGCCTGTGCTGCCCACAAAGGTGGGGGAGCGGTTTAGTGTCATGAGAACTGTAACGCTCTGTTCCTATTACTCTGACTTTCCTATTGCCTACATGCCCGCTGCTGGGGGTGGGAGAGATTCCCAGACAGCAGAAAGGGGCGCTCTGCACCAGCTGGCATGTAAGCCACAGCTCTGCAAGGTCTTCCAGGCACACCTGTGCAGCACACGCCACCACAAGGCCTTGGTCTCTATGGAGGCATTTGGCACCTCCACCATGTTTGTATTTGAGGTCTCTATGCATATTCTTAGCTTGGTCTCAGTCGTTTTCATTAATATTGTCAGCAAATGCTCCGAGGAAAAAGGTACATACCACAGATGCAAAAGTATATTTTTGGTCCTTTTCTTGCAGCAGCAAAAGTACATCAGTTAACAGGACAGCCAGGATATCTAAAAAGCAACAGAAAGAGAAAACGGAAGTGGGTGTAAAGCCAAAGACTGGTGTAAACTTACAACCCTTTCACTTTGCACTGCAGTGTTAACGTGGAGCAGCACGGAGGATGCTCTTGTACTTGTGTCTTCTCAGCCCCGTTTCAACCTTGTGACGAGCCATTTTACGAAACAACCGAGCAGGATGGATGATCATCAAGGCCTCACGTACTTACCCTTCAGCGCATTAGATATGAACCATGTGGTGAGGTCGCATGTTTTCTGCACCCAGGTTTAAATTAGCAGCAGAGAGGTGCTTTTCATTGAAATTAATACGAGCAGTACTATAGCTATTGCTTTATTTATTTTACTATAGCACTGGTTTTCTATGGGCCCACATGCTCAGTTTTCATGGTACGGATTTGGTTTCTAGGATGTTTAACTGCTATGGAAGCAAGAGAAGCTGTGCAGCAAGGGAGGACCTCGGAGGCATCTTGGAATCATGGCAGGAGATTGCTGGTTTCTCGTAAATCCAGCAACGAAGAGGTTAAGGAAGTTAACATTTCAATTGAATTATTCAGGGTTGAGTGATAAAAATCTATCGAGGCAAATGGGTAATTCACCCCTCCGAGCCGCTGTTCCTGCATCACATATTCAGGCCACATTTCTGAGGCTGACTACTCGGGGGGGCTACACCAACAATCCTTACAATCCAGAAAAGCCTGGATTCTGGAGGATGGCCCTGCGGCCTGGAGTAGGGTCCTCAGCATGGCCTCGGCAATGTCAGATCCACAGGGCTCGGCTCATAGTTGCGTCTCTCAGGTACCAGAGCGAGAGACAATGCCATAAGAGAAGATCTAGATTAGACATCTATCCAGCAGTTTTATTTAGTGATTTCTAAGCTGCTAAACTTGTCAGAACCAGACATCTCTGGAGAAACACTCAGGTTTACAAAAACAACCATATGAAGAGGCAGGGGAACAGTGCAAGTACCCACCAGTTCTAACAACTAGTCAACCAGGCTTTCACACGGACATCATTTGCAATACCAGGTGGATTACTCTGCTGCCTGAGCACGCATGCTTTGGGCTGGAGCACAGGCAAAAGATTTTCCGAGCAGCTCAGAGCCGAACACTGCATCTAGACAGCGTCTGCTCAGGAAGGAACACGCCTTAGTTCCATCGGCAGATTCTTCTGGAACAACACGACATCCCCGGGCACCAGGTTCCTCCTGGCCACACAGCACGAGCCAGCAAGGTCTCTTCTGGTGCCCTTCAGCCATGTCAATGTTAACAGATCTTTAGCTTACAGCAGCTCTTTTGATTTTCTGGCCAAGCAGACGTGCTGCGGAGGGAAGGTGTCATAGGGTTGACGTGACATGATATTTCAAAGTGTGAATCAGAGCTCACACAAGATAATGTCTTTCCACAGGAGCCTAAGGCAGGATGACTCAACACCTTGTCATCACTCTAAAGACCTCCCTCTTGAACTGGGCAGAGGAGCAGACGGATAATAAGCAAACAGCATAAGCAACTCAACTTACTGTGCACCGTTATAGGGATGCTTATTTAACAAGCCAGGAATAGAACAAGTGCTATTTCCTTCAGTACTGTATCAAACTAGCAGGTTATCACCATCCTACTTTATACCCAATCAATCAATCAATCATTAACAAACAGTTACTAAACTAATAGAAATCTTGTTTCCCTGGTGCACTTTCCCCCTGCCAGTCCTCTACCTTTGAGACGTCCCGATGCAGCTTTCCAGTACAGCGTCCCATCCAACAGGAGCTGCCGCCGCCCCATATCATCCTTCCGGAAAAACAGCCCATTCCTGTACTTCCCGGATGACTTGACCTCCATTTTCTGCATAATTTCTCTCAGACGTTGTCCCTTCTCACACTCATTTACCTTGGCATCTACATGAGTGATTGTCTCTTTAATGAGACTGAGCGCCTGGGTCAGCTCTTCATAATCTTTAGTGCCAGCTGCAAAAAAGTAGATTACTCATCATTCTAACCTTGCTTTTGTATTTAAGGAATTTTGCATTCATGCTGAAATGCATTTAAATTTCCGGTACATGAAATGCCTCCTGCAAACAAATCCTAAACAATCCAACTCGCACCAAAACTGAACGGTTTCTTAGGAGCAGGAGGTACAAAACACCCCCAGCCAACACAGCAAATCCTCATCAAAGGAAGGGGCTAGAAACGAAAAGATTCTTTGTCTTTAGACTTAAGATCTCGTTCTGCCTCTGAGCATATGCTAGCTTGCAGCTCAAATGCCAAGTCTTTAACAAAAAAGAAGAGAAAGAGCAGCATCTGGAGGGAGTCGCAGCAAGTGCTCCCTGTCTGGGAAGAGGGAAGGGCAAGGCAAGAGGGGGCTGGAGCAGGAAGGAAAGCGACTGGCAGCATCTCTGGGAAAGA
>NW_005842344.1:920899-939958 GCF_000455745.1 Alligator sinensis
GGAAAGAGTAAATGAAATACCTTCCGTGTTCTGAATAATGCGCTCCACCAGCACGGGGTACTTGGTAATGCGCTGAGTGACTAGGAGGATGCACTCCTGGATACCAAGTCTCCTCACAATGGGTGAATTGCCTATTTTCTAGGGAGCAAACACAGAGAAAGTCAATATTCAAGCCCACCAAGCATACGCCACTCGTTATCACACGAAGCATTTAATTTACTTCTCTCCTGTCTCCCTCCCCATTCCCATGCCTTACCCCCTGAAATGTCTCCCTTTGTGCAACAGGAAACTATGGACACTGTCATAACACGGCCACATAAGCACTGATCACAAATGAGCAATAGGCAGCTCATGCACATGACAAGCTTGTTGTTACTTTTCATTTGTATCACAGAAAATGATATGTTAAGTGTTATCTCCAACGCCAGTCAAACAGATTAAACTTCAAGCTGTGGGATTTCCTATTTAATGCAAATTTTTCCCCATAGTCAGGATGCCTTTTGAGATGTACTTAATACACTTTTTAAATCAGAATCAGCAGGCTAAAGGTGAAGAATTACGTTCACTAACAAATAGGGCACAGATGTCTATTTTGACTGTTTCTGCAATTTAATGCTAACTAAATGCCCACAACTCCATTTATGGAGGAAATGTTCTAAAACAGCAGAACTACAGCAGCCAAACCGATCCTATCCACAGCGTCCTGGCAGCAGGCCAGAGCACAAACCCGTGGCCAGCATTCCCCCCAAGCTGTGCGGCATGCGCGGCCGCGCAGGCACACCTGGCAGCCCGGCATAAGCGCAGCCGCGCACGCTGCACAGCTTAGAGAACGCTGCTTATGGCTCTCCCCTTCAAGAGGTATCAATTATACTTTTGTATCCCTCCTCCTCTTCAGATCTTGTGTCCTATAAGGGGGAATCTGCTTTCTGAGTCTACATATTCTACAATCTTCTGTCCACCGCCAGCCTCTCAAGAACTGAGCGTTCTGCCGTGACCTTGGTTATAGCCAAAGTGCCCGTGAGGCTTGAGATGCACAAAAGCCATGTGGCCAGCAGCCTGCCAAATAAATGTATGTTCCTTCCAGATATGGGCTCCCTGCAGCTAAATACTAGGGGTCTTCAATGCAAAACTAACCCTGAACAACTCAGAGATACCTTGCCCTTTGGGAAAAGAGGATTTGTTTCGCGATTGTTTTTTTTACCTTCATTAAGTTCTGAAATTTCTTGTTGCTCTGCAGCAGCTCCTTATAATAACTGACAGCTTCATTATGACCACTACAGAACACTCCATATTTTTCTTTCATTCTCTCCCCAATTTCACCTGAAAACTAAACATTGGAAACATGATGGTGACATTCAATTATCCAGTTAAAACATAGGTGGTCACTACCTTCTCTCTGCCCCAAGACTGGCTACTGTAGCACTGCTGGGTTTCATCAGGATTTGTGCTGCTTGGCTTTGGGAATATAGGTTTTTTGCTATACCAGCTTCTCATGTACTGGAAGCAGGGGAGGAGGGTTTTGAAGTGAGGTGGCTCAGGCAACATTCAGCGACTGCTGCCAAGAGGGGAACAAATAAAAGCGGCTTAAAACAGCTTTTTAGGGACACAAAGTGGGGGGCATCCAAATGTCATAATAGGGGAAAAGCAGCATCACTCCAGATCCTGAATAAAAGGGAGGCCCAATTATAAAAAGGACTTCCAATTTACACAGGCTATAAACCACAGGTTAAGCAGAGGCAGGGGAGCCAAGTGCAGGAGGACATCAGTAGTGCACTACTTATTCGGATAGCCAAGTTCGGGAGGACATCAGTAGTGCACTACTTATTCGGAAGAGTGGAGTGGAGCGGGGTGTCCTGGCACCAGCAAGTCAGGAAGCACATACACAAGTGCAAAAGAAACATTTCGTGAACCTTGCACACTGTTTGTGACCAGATGTTTCTGGACACCAGGAACATCAATGGAAAAGTAACTGTAAACAACTATATCATCTAGGATATTCTGTACTGAAATTTTACAGAGTGCAATTTTAATCTTACTGTTAACTTCTTTGGCATTAACTAACTGTGATGCCAGCACTATTAGGGGTTAATTCTCACCTGTTGCACAAGAAGGTCTCCAATATTCTGGATAATGTAGTTACGGTCACTGCCTTCTTCCAAGGACTCTCTCTGTCGCTCTTTTAACTGAGCCAGGAATTGTCCATGCAGCTCCAGCAACTCATCCACACATGGGAAGATTTTGTTGACAGCGATGTTAGTGAACTGCAGCTCCTCTCTCAGTGCTTTCGAATACACTTTCAGCATGATTTTCAGTGTTCGGACATGGTGCATTTCAGTCTGCATCAGCTCTGGAGATGGGGAAAAAATCTGAAGTCACTTACAAACATCAGGCACAGGCTGGCAAAGCACATAACCAAGCAGGCTGTGAAAGCCACTACCAAGCTGCTGGTGCTCAGAACTAGCAGATACGGACTAGAACGACAGGCACCTACAGGGCCAACTTACTTCAGCTGCATCTAAATAAGCCCACCACTCACCTCTTATTGTCAAGGAACGCTACCGCTAATTCTACTGTTGCGTACCGGGTACTCTAAGCTTTACCCACATGCCACAGTCATGCACAGTTTCAATGTGTGCATTAATAAGAAGGGGATGCCTTCAATTATATTTTTCACTAAATATAAACAAAATCCTTCCTCTTACTGAGGTCCAACAAAGACTGATAGGTTTATTATCACGCAAGCCTAGAGAAGACCTCAAACTACTGTAACATCAGTAGAACAGAGACCTGGGGCATTACACGTTCTTGCAAATATAGAAGCCAGGCTTTGGATAGAAAATTCAGTCATGAGGCTTTTGGATTTCCCCCAGGCATTAATGAAGTATCAACAACAAGGTGCCAAGGATTACACTGAGACATGACAGCACGGTAGTGCTTAAAGACCTTTCCTGAAGCAGCTCACAGATGGACAGATAAAATCTGCAGTCTACTCAAAACTCTTTAACGGGACTTAGCAATACAGACTAAACATTTTGAAGTTAGCAGGGTAGAAGTGCGCAAAACCTCTTGGCATCAGTAATAATCCTTTTAGATATAACCTGTAAGGAAGCCTAGATAAAAAAGGGATCTGTCCAAACATCTCTTGGGTGGAATCACAGCAACTGTTCTGAACCGGAAATGAAGGATTTCATAATTCAACTGAAACCACAGAAGCAGTTTTCAGACAACAAGTTCTACATGGGACAGGCATGGGATCAGTAAGTCCACCCTTGCATCAAAACCACAGGCTCTTTGAGGACAAGAAATCACAATTTTAGTATTAGGTTTCATTAGAAGGAAAGCACTTCTAACAGTACTGAGAGACATAAAAACTTGCGGGGTACTGCATCAGTACAGACATAAATGTGCCACTCTACTAAAATGTGAATGCCCCTTCCTGGTAGTTCTTTAGTTTTCTTTAGAAATTTTCCAGCCAAGTAGTGAGTAAGGTTGACTAATTTTGGGTATCTCCAGGTTGCAGCCAAACATGGCTTATATATTAGCATTCCAGAAAAGCTAAAACTTTTTTGTTTAAAAAAAAGTTGTTTTTGTTTAAAACTATGTGGCAGGAGAACATAAATACACAGAAAGACGAGACGTTAAAGCATGAAAACCTTCATGCAATTCTAGCTCCCAAGCACAAGGAAAACATGCAAAATAGAAACACTATGACATATTAATTCTTACCATAAATGACATCTTGCCTTTTGATAACTTCTTTCCTTTGCTTCCTCGCATAAGACTGTTCCACTGCGAGACTCCACGATTCTGCCTCAAACTCGCGAGCATCTGTTTCTATCTCATTTCGCAGAGAGAGAGAAACTGCATCTAGGTCAAAAGCACAGCCCAGTTCATTAAGTACCACACTTTGCCCCAGGTTGAATCCCCAGTACCTTTAACATCAAAAATGTAGAACATATCAATTGTATTCCAGAGTGATTATCTGTTCAAAACAGCAGGAAATCCTGAAAAGCAGAGAACATCCGTACCTTCCAGAAAAATGGAGTCTGCTGTCGAAGATGCAAGTGAGACAACATCATCCGATGAGGTCTGCTTGAATTTTAAAAATCCAGAATCCCCTTCATCCATTTCTCCTGTATTTAGTCTAAAACAGTCAAAGACATTACACAAAGCTGTTACTTTAATAAAGGATGCCAACATCTTAGAGAGAAAAGCATTACTAAATGTATCTGTAATAAACCATTTTAAACATTTTTTTATCTTCTTAGCTCCACAAAAAAGAAAAGACAGTCTTTGAACTCCGAAATTAAACAGTCAAACCAACCTATTAACATCATCCACTATCTGTATGGATACATTTGCAGTTTAAGCTGCTGTCAGCTTCTGGACAACTTTTGGTACTAAACCTTTAACAGGCACTTCTTTTCTGTTACTGAACTGGACAAAGCATTGCATACCCTATGTAGCATCATAGCAAAAGGCTCCTTCACTAGGACTGGGAATAATTATGGATCCCAAAAAAGATTAAAAAACCGGCAGCTTTGAAGTAGCCCACTGTTTTAATCAAGGGATATTTCAAGTTAAACAGCACTGGCAAACGCACTGAGTGAAGCTAGCACCAAACTAGCTTATTCTTAATCTCTGAAGTGATTCCCAATTTTCCACAGACCTAGGGAGAAACAATTTAAATGGAAAATAAACCTTGAACAAGAGTATTCAAATGCCAAAATCCCAACATTAACATACCAGCATTGGCAGCACTGCAGAGGGAAAAAAACAAAAAGACTGCATGTGTACCCTCAAAGAAATAAATAGCCTTCTGTTTTGGGAGCATTTCTCTAAGTGAAATGAAGCAGCAAGAGCTCATCAGAAAATCTCCAGTTTGCAATAAATGCATGCTTCTATTTTGAAAGGATTTAGTAGTACAGTTGTGTGTATAAGTAGCGCCACCCCCCCAAAAAAACACCCAATAACAAGTGGCTTAACTAAGAAGTAGTCTGCTTACCCAAATTTACTAACAGCACTAGCAGGATTCAGCGAAGCCTGAGAATTTCCTCTCTGGGCGACGGTCATGCCGAGATTGCGCGGCAGAGCCTGGGTGCCATCCGGTCCCGCGAAAATGCTCCGGGGTTGCTCCTTCAGAGAGGCTGCGAGAGAAGCAAAAATGGAATCAGTGCTCAGAAAGCGAGCGGTGCATTGCAGATCGCCTGCTCTCAAACCCCGCTCTGACTGGGGACGGAGAGCAGACAAGATCTTGGACGTCAAGAGCTCATTGTCCAAAAAAACATTCTCATTCCATTTCCTTGAAAAAGAACCACAGAAAGACAGCTCGGGACGAGCTGGGGCCGTATCGTTTCTGTTGCTGCTTTTTGAGTTTGTATTCCCCATGCTCGAACCAGCTGCCCTAAGACTTAGCAAAGTAAAGTGGCCCCAGAGATGCACTGTTTTTATACTACCCTGTGATCCTTCTAGAAATCTAAACCAGCCACTTAACTCACAGTATTGGCTAAATCAGCAGGTCTGAAGTGCAGGAAATTGGTCCCTACTGTGCCCATTTGCTGTGGAAATTGCAAAGTATCTTCTTCTTTAGTAAAGCATCAGACCTGCACACAGTCATTCACACCCTACTGTACAAGGGCACAGAACAGTAAATGTCAAACAAGAACAATCTGAAATAACAACATACACAGGGGTCTGTGCAGTGCTTATTGCTAGACGTTGATTTATGGCCCCATACACGCATGTACACTGAGCGTACCAGATACCACTGCTAAATTCAATTTTAGTACTGCAGCTTTCCAAACCTGGACAGGCTGCAAATTGGAAGGACGCTAAAATTATACACATCACTATAATATATGAAACCTGGAATAGGCTTATAAAATATAGATACAATTACTTAGCACCAACATCTGGAATGAATGCGATAAAGCACATCATTTAAAAAAAAAAAAAAAAATCAGAAAAGAGCCCATTGGAAAAACTAGCCAGACAGGCTTTAAAATTCTGCATCACTGATGAAATTGCAGGTGCCCTTTGGTCAAAGTACCTTTGAAACTTAGAGGGTTAGCCTGCTGACAGGGGGAGGCCGAGGGGTCACAACAATTAAAATAAAATAAGGGAGAACAGAAAGCAGAGGAAAAAACGGAGAGAGTAAAAAGCAGCACAAAGGAGACTAACTGAAAGGAAACAATGCAAATGCCATCACAAATGGAAAGAAAATGGTGAGGACAGATGCAAGTAAAATTTTTCAAAAACAGGTAGATCATTAAATATAGCTGCTAAACAGAATGCACAGAACAGGGTCCTAAATTCACACTTTTCACGCTCTGTTGTTATGTGTAAATTAGGTTTTTTGTTCATGCGGTTACCCAAACACTGCAATGAAATCACAGCCATTATTGCCCCAGCTTGCAGAAGTGACATCTCCCACTAACTAGGAGAAGAAACAGACTTGACTTGCTCCTGAGGTGTCTTGTCCCAAGAGAGCACGCGGACAGGCCACCCGCCGTGTCCGTCACCTGAACACGTGGAAGGCCAATGCCTCTTTAGGGAAGAAGGCACACATCTCTAGTTCAGAACAGGCTGACTTAAATCAGGAAAACCTGGATTTAAATAAATGATTTTAATTGTGCTTTGCACCTGTGCTTTTTAGTTACTTATCTAAAGACAGGTTCTCACTGGTTGGTACCCCTTAAATGCTTATTTGCAGCTCAGATATAAGCATTACACTAAACTTAGGAGGCAGGGTATATATGCAACTACCTCTACTAACATTTGGTGGTACTTTTTACTAACCAGGAAAATACGCCGAGTCTCCATATACATTTATTTAAACAATTATATAGTTAAACATACAATCATTCACTTCAAAATGAAGTTTTCTGATGCTTAAGAACAGCATGCGAATTAGAAATTCAGGTCGAGTGACACCGGGTTGTTTTATACTTTCTAAAAAGCCATCAAAATGTTGTGGCCTTCCAGTGAGAAACTTAGGAAGTCAAACTTTTAGTTCCTGAGGAAAGGGAAAGACTAGTCCCTGTACGTCCGACCAACACTGTCAGCTTCATTCTGAAAAGCAATTCCTGAATTCTGAAGGGTCCATTAAAGCGCATCGCTGCAACCGCTCCGCATCCCTCCCGAGCCTCTTACGCAAAAGGGTGAACATAAGTAGGTCCCTACTCATAGCGATGCTGCACGGGTTACAAAGGACAGGCCCATGACCCACCGGTAAAGGATGTCATCTGTGCATGTATTACCAAATATTTTATGAATTAATCCTACAGGCCAAGTCAACTGATGTAAAATCTCACCGCTCTGATTTCATAAGTCGTAAGGATACTACCCAGCTAATTCTGTTTCAGACACGTCTGAAATCCAACAGTTTAGTAATACTGTCTCTATTACAAATCAGAAACCTATACACATAAAGTAATCCACGTTTGGGGGCAATGAAAAACAAGGTCAGTTTAAGTAGTCTATTTTAGCACTCAAAGCAGCCCTTTAATAGAAGCAACTGAGAGCCTGGGCCGTGGAGGAAAAAAATTGTGAGAAAAGACAACTGATCCATTACACGAAATTGGAAAAAAAAGAAATGTTTTCTGGAGCTATGCTACATGCCGGCAGTAGTAAAGCTAGGACCTAGCAGCTTACCAAAATTAAAAGAGAATGAACAGTTACCTTAAGAGGGGGGCAAAAAACCCAAAACACACGCCTGTAATGACTCCCCCCACCTGCTATACTTGTAAGTAATCCCTAACATCACAGTCGTTTAAAGAGGTTAGAAAAAAACGATTAATTTCCTCCCTTAGTTCACGTTGAGCAGTGTTTGATACACAACTGTTTTCAGTGTGGTGTGTCTGCTCCGCGCACACAGCAAGTCGGCGCGAGTCTTTCATGCAGTAACAGGGCAGGAAATCGCACCGACGTGCGACTAAAGCCACCAGCAGCAGCAGAAGGTGCCAGAGCATGTTCAGATCTTGGAACCACTTCTATCTTAGCAATAAGAAATACTCAAAAATAAAAAGCACAACAACATTCACCGCAAGCCACGGAGCTAAGAGCACTCAGACTCAACAACTCGCACACGCGGAGCCCCCCTGCCTGCCCTTACCAGCAGCTTGGGACAGATGTGAAGCCTGCAGCGTGCCAGCACCCAGGCGATGCCCTTCTCCATCCATCTGTGCCCACCCACCTCCTACAGCAGAGCTAAGGATGCCAAGCTCCAGGGCCCACTTGCTGTGCAGCAGTATCTGATGGGAGAGAGGTGGCTCCAGCTTCCGCCCCTTTAGACTTTTACCTGCGGGGTAGACCCAAAACCCTGGACGCCACCTGGCAGCTACCAGGCCCCCAGCGCAGAGATGGGCATCAGCTGTCCTCCGAGAGAACCCTGCCGATAGCTGGCCTTGGTGTTCGCCATTAGCTTCAGCTGTGGCCCCAGCATACAGCCCGCGGAAAAGGCCGCGCCTCAGGTGTGGACAGCTGAGACGATAACCTAAGAAGTGCCACATGCGGTCAGTGCCACCAATGGCCCTCCAAGCCCGTACCCTGTATCCAACGGTGGCAGAGGTGGAGGCGTTAGAGGGAGAGCATTGAAGTGGACAGCTCGAGAGTAATCTTCCCCCTATTCCTCACCCACCCTGGCACCCACCATCTTGGGTTGGACTCCTCCAGCTATTCTGTTCAACAGCTACTAACAGACCATGTGGCCTGTCCCTTGGTGAACCCGGCTGTGCCCTCTGACCCTACCACCTCTTGTGGCAAGGAATTCCACATGTTAATGCATTACATAACAAGTACTTTCTCTGGTTAGCTATAAACCTGTCTCCTGCTAGTTTCCGTGGGAGCCCCCTAGTTCTAGTATTTGGGGGCTTGGTGAATACCAGTACCCTGTTCATTTGGCCCACACTCTTCATGGTTTTATAGACCTCTATCATATGCCCCCTCAGCTTTCTCCTTTCCAAACTGAAAACTTCTAGCCTTTTTAGTCTCTCCTGGTATGACAACTGCTCCATACTTTGATCATTTTGGTTGACCTCCTCCATACCTTTCCTAATTCTACTACATCTTTCTGGAGATGTGGAGACCAGAACTGCACACGGTATTCAAGATGTGGGCACACCATGGATTTGTATAATGGCATGATGATGTTCTCCATTTTGTTCTCAATTCCCCTCTTAACGATACTCAACATTTTATTGGGCTTTTTTGTCACTGAGCCAACGTTTTTAGAAAGCTATCTACAGTGATCCAAGGGGTCTTGCCCGAGGTATACAAGATAGTTCAGAACCCAGCGCCGTGTACATCGGCCCTCACGCAGGGGAAAGTCACACTCCTGTTGTCAGGGGCAGAGGACAGAGCACCCGGGCCTCAGCTGCCCTGGCTCTAAAAAGACCTTGAATTACTAACCTGCAAGACAGGTTGTTCCCTCACTGGGTGGCAACATCATCTTTGTTCAAGTTCCTGGCTGCTTCCCCCTCCTACTAACTTTAGCCTTGGTCCACACCCCAAATCATTCATTCCTTGGACCCGTCAGGTCAGGCATGTCACAGACATGCAGGGAAACCTTTATGCTTAAGATGATGTAGTCCACGTCCCCTCACCTTGTATGCAGAAGGAATGATAAAAACAGGCTCCTTGAGAATCAGGCCCCAGGTTAAAAGAAATTACCCGGATTAACACTCCAGAGGGTTGGGGATTTCTTCCTGCAATGCCTCTTTATAAGCTAAAATCTAAGAGCTGTTATGAAACCCCCTCCCCACCTCAAGAAATTGCTTTTCACTGCCAAAACCTCGCAGAACGCAAAGACAGACACTCTTCATGCTGATGATGCCAAATCATTCTTCAGGTCTTCAGTGTTGCTTCCTAGCATCATGCGAGCCTACCCTTGACATTAATTCTATGAAAAAGAAATGCCCAATTAGATGTACTTGACTGTTGTAGCACAGCATATTCTAGGAGTAAAATGAAATGCTGCCCACGGCATTAGTTGTTCCTACAGCTTCCTGATCGTTCTGCTTTTGACTCTGTGAAAAGTAAGAACAGTCTGCCTAGCAGAATCTGCACTAACGAAAAAGCCATTTTCTGAGTTCAATTAGCAGCGTCTGCACACCGCTGAGTAAATATTGATTGCTGTTAGCCCATTACACCAGACAAGACTATGTACCACACAGCTGTTCCAACGAGAAGACCTAGAGCTAAACTTTTCCTATTTTCACTATTCTTTCTTGATTCCTATTCTCATCTCCAAGCCTTTGCATAAAAAGACAAAGACATTCTTGGTGACAAGACCAATCATCTCTGTTATTCTAAACATTATTCTCTCTATTCTCAAAAAAGCACCCCTGCCACCATTCTGAAATGCGGGACACTGAATACACAAGCAGCTGCAGGCGTTTTAATCAGAGCGTCTCCCGAGAGCCACTCAAAACGCACCCCCTCCCACCGGAGCACACGTGCAGACGCCCCATGTTGTGAACAAGCCGGCTCAGTTCCAAACCCGTGGTTTAAAACAGCTAACTGACCTTTTCAATTATCCCCGCATCCCAATTCTAGGAACACTATTAGGAGCAAAGGTGCACAATCCTACCAGGAGGTGGATGAGAGCTAGCTCTGAAAGGGTGAATGCGCACCTCTGCAACGATCCAACAGCCTCACACAGCTGCCATGCAGAAAAGACAAATTACGGGTCTGTGCTAATGGTGCCTGCAAGCAAGAATGGTATGGCAGCAGTAGAAAGCAACTTCAAAGCCTAGACTTCAAAAATAACTGTTCCTTTTTCATATTTCTGCCGGCTCACTTTTCCATATTTATTTCAACAAAGCTTCAGCTTTCAGACTGCAGTGTCTGCTTGGCACAGAGATTTCTAGTAAGTCCCAGTTGCAGACAAGTTTTAAATAGACAATTATTAAAATCTGATGTAAAACAAAGTTTTCAGTTCACAGTTCTAGTCTTTTCAAGAAGACAGAGAAGAGACAATCAATGAGAAACCAGCTTTATCGATCTCTGTTCACTGTGATATTTCGAGGTTACACAGCAAGCAAGTATAAAGAAGAATAAAAATATAAAAAGATAAAAACGCACAGGGGACTGCTAAGAGCCTCTAACCAATTCCTAACGGGGAAAAATGAAGCTATCTTATTAAAAGAGACTGTTTTCAACCTTCAATAAAACAGCTTGTATTGTTTTAAAAACATATTAAAAAAAAAAAAGCATACAATTGAAGAGACAAGCTTTGAGCACGGAAATCATTCTTTAGTACAAACCTGGGGAAAGGTACTGCGGTGAACTCTGTGGAGATCCAGAAGGTCTGTATTGCCAATCCTTCTGCTACAGGAGAGAAAGCAACTTTTATTCTTAAAGTTGTCTTTGTGGACAGAGATCAAAGCACCACTCCAAGCTGAATCACTGTCAATACCTTGAAGTCTTGAGTACGGTGCATAAACTACAGAACCAAGTTTTGTGCATATATTTTCACACTTGAGAAGGAAAGTAGGTAGACTTAAAAATTATGAATAAATGCCAGGAATACTTAGCAAAGCACAAGCAAAACTATCACCCTGCCAGCATAATAAAGTTGGACAGTTTAATTAAATTGAGTTAAATTGATCGAGTTACAAATCCCTGTGTGAACACCCTTATTTGTAGCATCTACACAGAAGTTTGCACCGGTTACTGTAAATCTATTTAAAATTGCACCTTTAATCAGACCTTGCAACTTCTGTATGTAGGCAAGGCCTCATTCTTATGACATGACAATATCCAAAGGTTAGAGTTGAGTGAGTCAAGATCTCTACAAAGCAGGAAGAATAAACAAGTGATCACTTCTGTAGCGTGGTTATTAGATGGATCTCACTGCATTTCATTATTTTGCCTTCTGCCCCTGTCATCATTTCATCTTCAGCCTCCCCTCTCCCTTCTTGGGGATGGGCTGTGGCAGCACGGTTAAATCTTAAAAAGTTCGGACTGGAAATGCAAGATCTCTGTGGCCCAGAGGGCAGGAACAATTCGGTATGTGTGTTTGAAAACAAATCACATAATGACTTTAAAAAGCTTAGACGTGTGAAAACAAGAACAGTTTTGCCCTCAGGACAGTTGCGTTTAAAATCACAGTGAGCTGAACATAACTTCTTCTACCCTTTAAATGAGGAGATGTGTCTACCTCCCTCAGCCCTCTCCTTATTTCTGCTAGCAGCCTCCAAAGTCATCGCGCAGCCCGACAGCAAAAAATCTACACGTGGGTCTTAGCAGGAAACACTAAGTGGGATTACAAAAGAGACATGTGCATAGCTGGCTGTGCTGACTTGTGACCGTACACCCTGTCACACGCTGCGGAGAGAGAGAAGCAGAAATAAACAGCTTGGCTAGACACCTTGTGAGCCATAGTTTGGAGAGATTCAAAAAACAGAGATCAGAACATGAAACCATTATTCCTGCATTGCTCAGACTAAAGTTGCGTGCAGCTATTCTGTTCGAGCTTCTTCCCTATCACATGATCTTCTCAAGGGTGGAACAAGACTATTATGCTGCCAATTATCTACACAGCAGCATGAAAACCAGGGGTATCAAAAATTAAGACTATGCCTAAAGGTGGGGAGCAGAGACACAGACCTCATGTTCCAGGAACAAGCACCAGGCTTGAGGCAGGCGTTCCTGGGCCCGCATCCAGGTCTGACACACGTGGGGTGGCCTCAGGTAGATCATCCCTTGTGTGGCAGGGGCTACTAAAAGAGACCAGCACTAACCAGTCCGTGTTTTGGACACGTAAGGCCAGACTTCAGACGACGTGCATCAGGAGAGCTCAACTGAATGCAGCGCACTGGACAAGTGCTGCTATTCTGTCTTATACGGGCAAAGAAACTGGAAACCTTACCTTGGGCCTGGCGGTGCTGCATTCAGGCAGCAGGTTCTTGCAGTTCTTGTGGACGTTCACGGCACAATCTGAAATGTAAAAAACATGTAAATTATTCTTTCTGTTCCCACCTCAGCAGAGAGAAAGAAGCGACAGACTTCGGACTCAGAAAGGATAGGAATAAATCCAAGTACTGCGATGGGAGGACTAATTCTGCACATTCGACTTGATGTTACACCAAAATATAACTTGAAGAATGAGCATACAGAGCCATTGTAAAGAACTCACAGAGAGAAGACCCTCTGCTAGAGGAACGGCGCCATAACCAGAGCGCCTGCTGTACGTCTCTGGCTTGCAGCCGCAAACCTAGGGCACTAGGAGAATATAACAGATTCTTGCTGTAACCAGGGGCACAGAGCAGTATTCTTCAGTTACACGGACTTCGGCAGAAATAGGAAATATTTCTCTATGGTACATGAAGTGCCACTAACTGCTCCAGTATGCTATGATATTAATACCTCGAGTACTGCAAGTGTGGTAATTGGGGGGGGTACATGTATTTGTAGGATATGAACCATTTCCTGCTTAACCAGGTGTATTCCTTGACCTCCTCTACTTAATTAGCCTTCAAGTTAAAACAGATTCCAGGCTGCACCGTGAATCACAACAATCCTGACCAAAATTAAAGTATAATCTTTATATTTAAAGCCGTTCTGTCAAGCATTACTGGAACCAAAAGAAAACACCACTTGCTAGTGACAGAGCAGAGCAACACACGCACAAACCAGAATCCAACCGTCAGTAAATCTTGCATGTAATAAATGGAATTAACTCAATTACTTCCTGGTAGTAAGCCATTTGTCAAAAAAGCCCTCGGTACTTCACGTGAAGAGCTCAGTAGTCACTAATATTCGAACAGAAATGGAAATCAAACAAGTCTTCAGATCCCAAACTGCGATTTTCTGGACAAACAAGCAGGTTATATAATTCAGACGATGCAGCAAACAGATCCTGGAGCAAGTGCAATCCCCCGTGCACAATGGACACCCTGGTGGTTTCCTTTTACATATGTAGAGGATGAAGAGGAACTGATTAATAAAGTAACTGAAATAGCAACAAAAACAGGTCAATTATCCAGATGCTACAATGTTTACACCGCAAAAGGCACTGTGATCCGAATTAAATCCAATCTCCTTCTCCCACCGAAAAATGACAGCTGGGAGAGGGGGCAGGACAGGACCAACACGACAGTTTTCTCCAGCAGCCCCTTGTTCTCTGTAAAAGAAGACACTTCCTTTACCTGCAGACCTGAGAGGCAAGACAGTCACACAGCTCCTTCCAGCGGGCACGAAGCGTGCTGGGCAAAAGGGAGGGCAGGTAGAACAGGAAGATTTACACTCTGGCTGCAGAGAAAAGCCTGTTTGTGCCTAATGTACTGAGGAAAACTGTTTAAGACGTGATCATCCAAGCAGAACCACCATCCCTGTAACGGTGCCAAGGTCAGTAGGAGCCGGGGCGACCCGGTCGAAGTGCTGCTGGTGCCGGGTAGGACGTTCTCCTTTACACAACACAAGTAACGTGCTTCTAACGACAGGGGCAACTAGGGAAACATGCAGGAGCTGCAGAATCAGGCCCCGCAGGGGAAATCGTTACAAGTCCGACAACAGGGAAAGAAAGGTGCTTAGAGGCGACAGTCTCCCACACGACCACAGCAAGAGCACAACTAAGCCCGTGCAGTGCCCGTCATGTATTGCTGCATTTTTACATTCAAAACTATCTTTGCACATAGCCACAGTAGCTCATCTGACATCTCTGCAAAAGTCTGCACTCTGGTAGTAGCACTAAAAACGCTAGATAACCTGGAAGCCACCCGATTCTGTGGCTGGAGAATAAGCATTCAAAAATCTTGCCTTTCTAGACTGAAAGCAAAGGAAAATCTGTTGTTGCTACATAAACTGTTAACTCTGTAAACAGGAAGGCACCAAACCGAAGAAACAACCAGAAGGCTCAGAAGACTTCTCGATGCTTGCTGTGGATGACTGGATGAAGATGATGAAGTGGCTAACAGCTAAAATGCCCATGACTCAGAGGAGGAAACAGGAGAATTAAATCAACATAAAGCAGGAATCAGAAACAGAAAGAGCATCAGCCAGATCGAACGGGCCACGGAAACTGCCCCCCCGGGAGCCCCTACGCGGGCAGGCGCCCGCCAGGCAGGACTGAGGCAGGACTGGGCGAGAAGAGGATCGACGCCCGCACAAGAAGGATCAATGCCCGTGGTTATCGCCACGGCACCTTTCCCCAGTCCAGCAGTTCCCTTCCGTTTAAGAAGAAGGTAAGGAGCCGGGCTATCACACCACTGTCACTAGGCCACACCGACTCAAAGCAAAGTCCAGGATTTCACTGACAAAAGGTCACCGGTGCGAAGTCACCAATGCACATGCATTGCATCACCTGGGAAAGCCAGGTTTCTGTGAAAACAGCGCCTGGACTTCCTGCACTCCTCCAAACACTGGTACAGGCACCCGGGAGTCCGCTTCCTAGGAGCGGAGAGAGCCCGGGCACACGGCCGCTGTCGCAGGAAATGGCTGCAAATATATTTTAGAAATCCCAAACAAACCGTAGAAATGTAAGTCTTCAGACTGAGAGCAGAGAAGGCAAATCTGAGGAGAAAGAATTACAATACAGCAAGCCATTCCTGATCAACCCGGATCCGGCTGGGCACCTGTATCACTCGACAGTAAAATCTGTTCAGTAGTTCTTTCTCCCCATGAAGATTTACAAGGTGTGGCCCATTTTCAATACCCACGTATTTCTTATGCCAACTTTAAAAAGGGATATCAACTTCAAAATACACTTGGTATGGAAACTGTCCACCTGCTCTGACTACAGGTAACACCCAAGATTATTTTCCAGTCTGCTTACACCATATATTTGACTGTACAGTGTGCAGAGTCCGCTCCCTTTCTTGATGACAGACATCACACAGCAGGAGAGAGAAAATGCTAGAAAACAGGAAAATGCAATGGTAAAAGCCCCAAGAATTGACCAGGGGATTAAGGGGAGGAGGCATCCCCTCTGAAACTAGTTTTAACTCTCTCTGTTTAGCTTGCTCCATCACAAGCCAACAGTGTCCTTCAGTGATTTTTGCTTGTGATTATTTCTGCCCAGCCAATGTAGGAAAAGGGTTATGATATGAAGCTTTTACACAGATCTTTTAAAAAAATGCTTCATTTATATGTGTAACTTATGACATACTTATTATCTGCTACGAGCAGGCTGTTATCTGCTACTGCAGATAAGGACAAGATAATACGTTGGTGAATTTGATTTCCTGTTTCTAGACACAAAATCCTTTAACATTCTCTTTCTTTCAGGGCATCTTTCTGAAAAGAAAAATCAGAGGAGCCCAGCGAAGCACAATAAGAATTATTAAGAACACTCAGATGAAAAGACTTTGGAAAGGATAGATTATTACCTCGGAAAGGAGACAAATAAGGGCCGTGATAAAAGAATTAGAACAGCCATCGTTTTATGAGAAGACAGACGGGAGTTTCTTTTCCCACATCTCAGAACACAATTAGGGGATAGCCAATAACATGGAAACGGTGATATTTTTAATCGATTTTTTTTTCCACACAACAAAGAATTAGACTGTAACCGATTGCCTAAGATTTTACGGCAGATACAAATCTGGCAATATTCAAATTGGAACTGGAGATCTGGTTGAACAATAATATTCGGATACAACAGTTAACACTTGCAGTGAGTTATGGAAAGGAAGTTTAAGTCTACCTTTTCTGGGTTTAAAGCAATCCGTGTTAGAGATTAAGCTAAAACCTTCATGAAGAGCATTATCACCCCCCCACCCCATCTGCCTTTTGTGGGGTTTCTTGACCCCAAACACGTTTGGTGCAGCGCTTCTCAACCAGAGTGCCATAGGATCCTTTAGAGGATGCCACACAGGATTACCACAGCTAGGTGCGCAAGCACCGACACATGACTGTCAGGATAAATCCAGAGACTTCACATCAGCATCCAGCGTGTTAAAAGCAAGCCGACCTACTGCAGTCTTTCCCAGCTCTTTGCAACAGAAAACCTGCTCTGTTATTTTTCTGCAGTCATGAAACGACTACAAGCTAAGAGCGGACATTTTCCGAGGGGTGCCTTGAGTCTAAGACGACCGGGAACCAGTAATTTAGTGCCGACACTGCCAGCCTCTGGACGAGAAGGAACACGGCCGGGTCTGCTAAGGACAGTGCTGCTCCTCCCCAGACCGGCTCGTCCACAGTAATCTATCGAGACTCCTATTAACGACAGAAAGTTTTATGTGGTGGAATATACGATTTTTCCACACTTAATTTAAGTGCCTTCCCAAAAGTTGGAAGGTTCTTTGGGTAAAGGTGATATCTCCTCATTAGATCAACTGAGTAATTGGAAAACCGTTCTTTGGAAGCTCTCGGGCACAATCCCCCTTCTTCAGGCATCGGGAGTCTCTGCTGATCTGAGATCTCCAAGGAGCGAGAGAAGCGAAAAGTGCCAGGAGGTCAGTGAGAATGGAAATAGGTGGCAAGTAGGAAAACAAAAAGGTAGAGAAGGGAAGAAGAGGAGGGGCGGGGGGGAGCCAAAGCAAGGAAGGGAGACTACTGTACTGGAGTTCTCCAAGGCAGAAAAGAGGCTGTCTATGAAAAAGTAAAGAGTTAGAAATTAGGAAGACAAAGGGTAGAAAAGGAGGGGAGGAAAGGGGAAGCATAAAAGCTCAGGTCTGGCAGGTACCAAAAGTCAGCAGTAAACAAGTTGCACGTGATCATTTAAGAGCATTTATTGGACAAAACATTAGGCAGTCCAAGCAAAACTTGCCAGGTTACGATGATTCAACGTCTGACAAAGCACAGAACCCGTAAATCAGATACTGCGCCAGGGCCGTACGTCAGACGCTGCAAAAGTCTCCTGGAGCAGCATCCATCAGCACCGGATGCCTGCACACACCTGACCCCGGACTCCAGCGCGCTGCGCAGGACAATCACCGCTCGGCCCATCCACCGGGACCAATATCCAGACTTGCTGCGATCAGTTTAAATCCTAACTGACAACTTTAGACTTGGGGCATTTTTATTTAGGATACAAAGATTAAAAGCATCCTTGAAGCAGAACTCGGCCCAAGTCTGGCAACTCCTACCTCCTCCTCCTCCCTCTGCTTCCAGTGGTAGAGAGACTTTGCGTACTACCTCGAGTTTCAGGACATGCTGACTGCTTAACGCACCTGGTCCAACAGCAACAAACTCTGGACTAAATATTTGCCTTCTGACACTAATGATTTCTCTGCCATCAAACACGTTCGGTCTCTTGAGAGAGAAAACGCTGTCCCTCTTCTCTGCCCGTACGAAATACAGGTCACTTCTCTCGCTGGAATCTGCCTCGGGAACACTGCTCAGCTAACGACAAATTTACACGTGCAGGATTAGTTGAATTATTCTGATTTTGTGGCATATCCCCACAAGCCCAGAAATACAGAGGAATGAAACTCACTTTTCTTTCAATGAACTATACAACATGCGATAAAAACAAAGACTAGCTCTATTTTAAGCAGCTTTGATATTAAGCAAATCAACATTTCTGTAGCATGATCTATACGCCTCTAGAATACGTGTCCTACAACTCTAGTCTGCTACAGACGCCTTCATTCACAGCAAAAATAAGGAAAAGAAAGAGCTCACGCCCAGATGACACGAGCCTCAGAGACGGTCACTAACCCTGCCGCTCACGCACGGAAACTAAGTCACCCGAAGTCGGTGCAATCTCACCACCGCCTTGCGGAAGCATCCGCGGCTCCCGGGCGGCGCTGCACGGCCCGTGCTGGGCGAGGCCAGGCGAGGCATGCGTCGCTGCCGCGGGGAGCCTCCGCCGACAGCTGCCCAGGCAGGGGCGTCTCCGCGAGACCCCTCGCACGGCAGGACAACTCTGTGTCGATCGGACTGGAAGCTGCGGCGTGCGGCAGGCCCAGGGCACCGATCCCAGTCGTTCAGCACAGCCCTAGCGCTGTCCGAGCGGCCGGCGACCGGCGCCTGCTCCTCGCGCTCACGCAGCAAACCCAGCGCAGGCGGGGGCCCGAGCCGGGCACGGCAAGTCACCTGTGCCCGGCCACGTCACCACGGGGCTCGCACACGTGACGGCAGTGTCGCTGCGATGCCCCCGGGCAACCGCCGGGC
>NW_005842344.1:941511-944333 GCF_000455745.1 Alligator sinensis
CTCACGGAGGCACTGCAGACTGGTTTTGTTGCCCAAGGGCTTGGCGCACAGGGAGCAGCTGGCGCTGCTCGAGAAAACCCCCAGCACCAGCTGGTGCCCATTGACCTTCCATGTGCCCTGCAGCTCCTTCTCCTTCTCCTCCTTCTCCTTCTCCTTCTCCCTCTGCTGCTGCTCTTTGTTCTTACCCTGGGGAGCAGGGAGCAGGCTCTTGGCACGGAGCCGCAGGACCGTGCCGTGGCCCCCCGGGCAGGCGGCCCTGCTGCGTGCACGTCCCCAGGGCTGGCCCAGACCCACTGATGGGGGCCAGGGCCCCGGGTGCCAGCCCGCGCCCCTCCGCGCAGGGGCCTGGCCTCCGAGGGGTCTGTCCCGAGCAGAGGCCGCCCCGCAGCCAGCAGCAGCCTGGAGAGCTGCCCGGGGCCGCGGGCACCCCCATCCTCCCCGGGAAGGTGCACCCCGGCTCCCTCACCTTATCCTTCTGCCAGGATCCCGTGACGCGGCTCCGCAGGGAACTCAGCCGTCGCATCACCGTGGTGCCTTTCTCCACCTTATCGCTCTTCCCGCTGTCCTCATTCCTGCCACGAGCCAAGAAGCATGTCTCAGGACAGAGCTGGCTTCATGGCACCGCTGTGGCCCTGCCAGGCTGTTTCCCAAATCCCCTGAACACCGGGTTCCTGGCAGGTCACCTGCCCCGGGGAAAGGAGCTGGGCTCCCATGAGCTCCGAGTTCAGGTGCCGACCCAACCAACAACCCCAGGTGCCTCAGTGCCTCTGCGAGGAGGACGACCCCCCTGTGTTGCCAACTCGGCTGGGAACTTCCCTGGCGGGCGAGCGCAGCCCCGCAGAGCGGGCCGGTCCTGGCTGGGCCGCAGGAACCGCTGTTGCACGCACGGCAGCGGGCAGCAGGTCACTGGAGGGGCAGGAGCAGGGAACGGGGCCCCGGGCCCTGGCACAGGCTGCTGCGGGGCCACAAATGCCACCCGGCTCGGCTGAGGCTCACTTACTCGTTCGACAGGAACTCGAACCAGGTGAGGTTCTGCTGCGGCTCGTCGCTGCCCTCGGGCGCCCACTGCTTGGCCCTGTGCAGGGGGAACAGGACAAGCCGCTGGGCTGAAGCAGCGTGGAGCGGACTGCGTGGGAGAGCACCGCTGTGCTCCACGGTGGCCCGGCGCGCTGCCCCTGGGCTCTCGGGGCCCGCAGTCGCTGCAGGGCAGCTTCCCCGGAGCCCCAGAGGCTCTGCGAGCGGCGGGGCAAGCTGCTCCGGCCCAGCCCGGGTCCTGCCCCAGCCGCCCACTCACCCGTGGTACTGCTTCAGCTCCTGGAGCACTTGCTGGACGATCAGCCTGCCGGGACGGAGAGGGGTCAGAGTGACTGCCCGCCAGCCAGCCATGCCCAGCCCAGCCTCTGCCTCTGCCCAGGCTGGCAGGTCCCTGGGTGCACAGGGGACAGCATGTGCCATCCTGGTGCACAGCGCTGCCGCCTCCTACTCCCTTGGGTCCAGGCTGCCGCTAGCCCTGGGCAGCGCTGCAGAACCGCCGCCCCCTCCCCGGGCCTGGGCTGCCGACACTTACACACGGTCCGGGGACACGTGGTCCTCCTCCATCGTCTCCAGCACGGGAGCTTGGATGCCTAGGACAGGGAACATGGGCAGTGGGGCCACGCGGCGCTGCATGCAGCTGGCTCCAGGCCGAGCTGCCGGGGGGATCGGCATTGCTGCCAGAGCCCCGAGGCGGCTGCCCAGGGAAGGCGGGGCTGGAGAGAGAAGGGGGCTACGGGATCTCTTCAGTGGGCTCCCCTTACTCCTGGACAATGGCCCTACGTGGCACTGGGCGTTTACCAACCTTCTGCAGCCGGGAGCAAGGCCTCCAGGTCCCGGGACAGTCGTGGGGGGGGGACCCCCTCACAGGTCGAAGGGATGGACTTGGACCTCAGTCTCTTCCGGTTGCTGCCACACTCCTGAGCGGAAAGGAAAGGATCGGCCACGTCTCCAGCACACGTGGGCAGCAGGAGAGTCCTGCGGCCGACTGGCGCACCCGGTGGAGGGGCACGAGCCGGGCCCTCGAGGCCAGGTTACGCCGGAAACAAGCCCCGGCCCAGGCAGCTTTCCTGCGCTGCTCTGGTTCTAACCAGGGTTGTGACAGGAGCTGCGCAAAGCCTCCCTTCCCCAGGCCTGCACTGCGGGGCAGCAGGGCCATTGCCGCCAAGGTGCCGGGAGCCGCACGGAGCCTGGCGTGGGGCTGGCCTGCTCCCAGCTGAGCCTCGGGGACCTCCGGCACGCGGCTCTTCTGCACCCAGGGGACCGGGATCAGCCCGTCTCGCTCCAGATGCACGCGCTGCCAAGGAAGGGAGCCCATCGCGCCTGCAGGACCCAGGATCAGAGCTGTTTGCTCGAGGCAGCTGCCGAGGATCGGTGCAGGTGGCCCAGGGGCCTGGGAGCGGCGCTGGCAGGGACCACACCTGCACGGCCCAGCATCTCCCTGCACGCAGCACAGCTGCCCGTGGCGTCATGCCCACTTACCGCGTCCTGGTACCCCAGGCCCACGGGCTTCATCTCCGCTTCCATCGCAGCGCTGCTCCCGGCCTCCAGCCCGCCACACGTGGCTGGCAGCTCCAGGGACGTGCAGGGAAGTGAGCAGGGCAGGCTCCTCTCGTCCTCATCCTGCTCCGGGTCGCTGCCCATCTCCGCAGTGTCCAGGCTGAACCTGGCGCAGGGAGCAGAACCGTGTCGGACCCGGGAGCACGAGTCCCGGTGCCCCAGAGGCAAAGGGGGCCACGGCAGGGGAGAGGAGATGGAGCAAGAGGCAACAGGCGCCGGCTCTTGGGCAC
>NW_005842344.1:944364-950197 GCF_000455745.1 Alligator sinensis
CCCCGCGGCTCCGGAGGAAGGCCGTGCTCCCGGCACCTGGGCCTGTCAGGATGCCGGTGGCCGAGGCGCGGTGATGAGCGGAGCCCGGCGGAAAGCCGCCCTCCCCAAATTGCACCACGCGACTCCTGCCAGCCGGGCACAGGCTCCAGTGTGCGATGCACAGGGGCAGCACAGCATCTCCCCTAGGCCCTGCACCTGCGTGTGCAAAGCACCCTGCGAGGGGACCGAGCAAGGACCTGCGGGCTGTCACAGCGTGGGCCACGGCACGTGGAGCAAGGGGCTGCAGGGCTGAACTCTGGCCTTGATAAAGAGCGGCCCAGATCTCGGCCCCAGAAAACTGCAAGACACCTTATAAGGTGGGGGATAAAAATAGCCGAGGCCAGTTCCCCGCCAGATGGGTGCATCCGTCACCGAGCACGCGCCTCGGGAGCCGGAGGCAGGCGTCGCAGGTGGCACCGGGCCAGGGATGCCCCTTGGCCAGGCTCAGCCGAGTACCGTCTCCCCCCTGCCACGGGGCACAGGGCAGGCTGGCAAGGGAGAGGAGCTGCCCAGTGCCCGCAGGAGCTGGGGCCTGAGGCTCTCCTGCCCCCCGGGAAGGGGCTCCTGGCAGGGACCCTGCTCGCTCTGGGCCCTGGGAAAGGGGTCGCGCCGACGGGCTGGCACTGAGCTGCAGGTGGGCAAAGGCCTCAGTGCCCAGCCCCAGCCATCCCGCAGGGGCCACGTCCCACCCAGCCCCAGTCCTTCCACGAGGGCTCGCGTCCCGCCAAGCACGCGGGCAGGGGGGCTCAGGCCCCGCTGGCAGAGGCCGACGAGGGGATGACTGCCCCCCCGCGTACCTGCGCCTGCTCTCCGTGGGGGACAAGGGGCTCTCCCAGCTGTGCCGCCGCGAGGTGGACATGGACCTCACGAGGGTGGGGAAGGAGTCTTCATCCTCCTGCAGCTCCAGGCCTGCCCCGGGCACCGCCACGCTCCCAGCCCTGGCAGCGCCAGCCGGGGCTCCTGCAGCACAGGAGCAGTGGCAGTCGCTGTTCAGGAAGTGGCATCCGACCTCCTGGTAAGCCATGGAGCAGGGGACACGGGCAGGGCACGTGGGATCCTGGGACATTGCTGCCGGGGCCCCAGGCCTCTGTTCTGCTGCAGGGAAGCCGGACGCGGCCGGTCCCAGCGCTGCACCAGCCTCCGGCAAGGCGGGGAAGCCCAGGTCTCGGTAATACTCGGTGCCGTGGAGCGCAGAGTCTATGGAGAGCAGGTCCTCGGCGCTGCTGTGCACGTCGCCCGGCGCGGCACCCAGCTCCAGGGAAGACGAGTCCTCCTGTCAAGGGAGCCACAGTTAGCGGTGCTGGGTGGGCCGCGCGGGGCGCAGCTGGGCCAGGCGCGGGCCACGCTCACACTTGCCTTTTCTTCGGCCAGGCCGGGGAAGAAGGTGTCATCCTCATCCTCAGCAATCAGAGCTGGGGAGAGGGAGTCCAGGGTGCTGTAGCTTGAGGTGGGGACGCTGCCAGCAGCAAACTCCCGCGAGCACGGCTTGCACTCAGACCCTGCGAGGGAGGGAGACAGACGGAGAGAAGCAGAGGGGAGTCACGTCACACGGCAGGTGGGAAACCACCACCGCCACAGAGCAATGGGCCACGCACCCACACGCAGTCAGCTGCAGAGCTGGCACCCGGCGCTCAGCACGCGCCCAGCCCCCTCGCCTCCTGCAGCGGGGCAGCGCCGGGGCTGGGGCCGAGCTGCCCCCTGCACGGACAGCGTGGGCTTCTGGCCCCAGCCCAGGCCACGCCACGCCACGCAGCAGCACGTTTCCTGCACAAGGGCCAGGAGCCGGATGGGGCGCAATGCCCAGGGCTCTGCACGAGGACCGAGGGATACACAGCCCCGTCGTGGGGCAGCCTGAGGCCGGCTCCAGCCCCCGGCAGCCGCGACGCAGAACAAGCAGGAACACAGCCCTCATCACACAGACCCCACGACCCCCTGCCTGCTCCCTGTCCGTGGTGCCGCGGGCAGGACCCCGCCTGCACGGGGCACGGCCGCCTCCTGCCACCGGCCGACTGGGAAGCCACGGCCCTCTGAGCGTGGCGGGCGCAGTGTGACGAGACGCAGGCCAAGGCCCGGACACGACCTGCGTTGCAGCGCATCGTCGGCCGAGCGAAGCCCTTCCGATGTAACGAGCCGGGTGGCAAGCAGGAGCCGTGGCCCGAGACGTCTCTGACCGTATCCTGGGAGGGGGAAGCCCAGCAGTGTCGGGGCCAGCTCCGCCCCAGGGGGCCGCGAGGGAGCGGGTGGCTCGCAGGGGAGATGTGTGGAGGACGCCAAGCTGGGAGCAGTGAAAGCCTCCGGGGAGCGTCGCGACTCGGGCCCACCGTCCACAGCCCGCGGTGGAAGACGGCGTAGGGCCGACCGCAGGAAACCCAGAGGAGAGCGGCGCGCCGGCTCCTTGGTGGCTGGGACCTTTCCTTCCTGGCCCTCGAGAACTCGGTACAGCTTTTGCAGACTACCTGCGGCTCCTGACCCACGGGCACCTGCTCTCCAACAGCCACGAGTTATTTTTACCCTTTTCCCAGGCGTTTCAGTTGAGTCATGTGGGAAAAAACCCAAACATTTTTGCAGAAGTCCCACACAGCCGGGACGTCCAAGCCGAGTTTCGCTATTAGCGAGAGGCTTCCCCCATGAGCATCCCCTAAAAGTGTCGGAGGGTTTCATTTCCAGTCATGGGGCTGCCCTGGCCTGCCCCGTGTTCGGCAGGCGGCAGCAGGAGCAGAGGCCGCCTCGCCCCGGGCTGCATCATGTGCCTGCCCCGAGCCGGCTGCAGGAAGCGCGGCAGTCACGGCAAAGCAGCTGATAAGAGTCATTGAGACAGACTCGGGGCAGGAAAGGGGCCGGGGCAGGCCCGCGCCTGGCCGTGGGGCGGAGATGGGCGCTGAGCAGGTGAAGGGAGGGGGGGCAAGTTCTGCTTCCGTCAGTGCTGCTTGCAACAAGGGAGGAGAAAGGAGGCCTCTTGCCTCCGAGCACCCTTCAAAGCAGGGGCTCGGCTCCGGGGGCGCGTGGCCGGACCACCCCAGGGCAGCAAGGCCCCTGCGACCGGGCACAGGCAGCGCTGCTCGCCCAGACCCGCGTGGGTACAAGCCCCGAGCTGGCGCCCGAACGAGGCATCAGCCTCCAGCCCAGGACAGGAGTCGCAGCCTGGAGCGGGCGGCAGGCCCCTGCCCCCGGGAGGGGTTTGCCAGGCTCGGGGGCAGCGGTTCCTGGGGGTCTGGGCAGCTTTCTGCCTCTCCTTGTGCCACCCCGAGCTGGGGAGCCGGACGGAGACGCGAGCCAAAGACAGCGCGAGTTCTCCAGCCTGAGGCCAGCACGCCTCCTCCCCGCGCCCAGACTCCTGCTCAGCACTCGATAAATCAGGCTGGCCCCAGGCAGCTCGTGCACCGGGCGCATCCTGCAGCAGCGCGGAGGAGCCCCTGGCTCCGCGGAGACCATTTTAGGCAATGTGTGAGCAGCCGGGCAGGAAGAACGAAGCCCCCCGCTCGATCCTCAGCCGACTCCTTCCTCGCTAGGACCACGGAGAGGGCCGTGTGCAAGCAGGGCCCCCACTCAAGACGAGGGGCCGGGCAGCACACAGCGAGCGTGCCGAGGAGTCGCGCACGGGGCCTGCAGGTCTGACCGGCTTCGTCAGGCCGACAGGAGACAAGGGCTGGGAGCGCCAGGCACCCCCAGCCCGTGTCCCGCCGCCCCAGGAGCTTGGCTGCAAAAGGGCTCTGGGCGGCCCAGGGGCTGCCCTCGCCACAGTGAGCAGAGCCCGCGGGTGCCTCCGTGCCCCGACCTTCCTCCCCTCGGCCCTTCGCCCTCAAGGGCGAGCCGTGCGGCCCGCCCCAGGCCCCGGGAGTTGGAGGCTGCGCCCGGCACCGCTCAGCAGGTGCCTGGAGGCCCCGCGGTGGCTCCCACCTTGGCCGAGGCGCAGCTGGAGACGAGATGACAGAGTGACGCTCTCAAGAGCACACACTGTTTGCTTTCAGAGAACATTAAGCAGATTAGGAATCGCAGTTGCCTAACGTGCCTCTGGCTGGGAACCATAAAAGGTTATTGCTGCAGCGAGCGGCCTCACCAGCAAAATCCCCGAGCGCTCTCCGCCCGGCCTGGGCTCGCGCGGGTCCCGGCACGCGCGGGGCAGCCGGCTTTCCAGGCCCAGCTGTGGCCCAGCTCCCCCGCCGGCCGCGTTGGGACCTGCGCAAGGGCCCGGAGGTGGCAGCGGGCCCCGAGCCTCCCCCAGGCCCCTTGGTGCAGCAGGAGGAGCCCCCGGCACCCACAGCAAGCGGCTGGGCTGTGCCAGCGCGGGGTCGGCTCGGCCAGACCAGCCCTCCTCGCTGTCCCGCGTGGCCAGAGCCATGCCCTGGCACAGCCCTGACGGCTAGGGGAACTGCGCCGCCACGCACAAGGGACATCAAGCCCCTTGGGCGAGGGGGCAGCAGCACGTCGGACCGGGCGCTGCCAGGCTGCTGCCCCCAGAGCCGGGCTCCCACGCGCTCAGCTGGAAGACGGCGAGCATCCACCTGCCAGCTCCTCTCCTGGCACCCGCCTGGTGCCGCTCCAGGCTGGAGGAAGCACCAGCACCGTGGCCCCTGGCCTGCGATGGCCCCGTGTCCCCTCCTGCCAGCCAGCGCTCGGCCACGGGGAGCACGAGGGCCAGACGCACTGCACATCTGCCGGCCCAGGCAGCCGGGAGCACCTCCTGGGCGCTCAGCCCCGCGGGCGAGGATCGGGGCCCGGCCGCAGGCTAAGAGCGCGCCCGGAGCAGGGTCCGAGGGAGCGGGGCCGAGCCCTCAACAGCCCTGCTGGCGAGAGCTGCCCCAGCCACCAGCCCCGCATCCTCAGCCCGCGGTCGTCGCGCACGTGGCCGTGACGGCCCTGCCCAGAGCTGCTTGCAGCACCGCAGCCTCAGATGGCTCGGGGTCAAGCCGGGAGCGAGGCCCACGCCAGGCCTGGCTCCTGGCCCAGGCCAACACATCCCTCAGCCCAGGAAGGATGGACACACGGGTGGACAGGGCACGGGAGAAGCCCCCGTGAGCTCCATCCGTGCCAGACCGGGGGCACCAGGGAAAGGTGCCTGCCTGGGAAGCGGAGCCGAGCGCAGCTGCTCCAGCCACCCCGCCTGCCCCGGTGTCGCTGTCGGCCAGGCCAGGACGGGGCCTGCAGCCGCCAGCACCGCTGCTGCCTCGCCAGGGTCAGCGCGGGCTCAGGCCATGGCCACCTTGGATTAAGCAACACGTGCAGCCCAGCTGGCACTGCGCGCTGCCCAGCAGCCTGAGCACCAAGGCTGCGACCACCAGCGACCCGGGGAGGCCTCGCCTTGGGCTCCCGCAGCACCGAGCCGTGCGCTCGTGGTACATGCCACGGCCTGGCACGCTGCAGCTGTGAGCCCAGGACCTGCAGCGACGGCGTGTCCAGGGCACTGGGGAGCCAGGGGCTGGTGTTGCATTACCCAGCTGCTGCAAGCACTCGACGTGCCCCGAAAGGGAGACTAAAGGGAAGGCAAAGCATTAGCTGCACTCCCGCAGCCTCCCCTCCGACAGAGAGCCTGGCGTGTGAACAGGCGCCAGCGTCCCGGCCCCGGCGACCCACGGCCGTCACGGCCCCACTAGGACGTTACCTCGCTTAAAGGACCATCTCTTCATCCAGCGCCTCGAGAACGATGGCCACGAGTGGTTGAGCAGCGAGTCTGCCATCGGGGCGCCGGGCGGCCACGGGCCAGGGTCGAGTCCCAGCCGCCGGGGCAGAGCTCCGCGCGCTGCGAGCGGCTCTGCAGACGGCCGCCCAGGGGCTGGCAGGAGGGGGAGCGGAGCAG
>NW_005842344.1:951165-951566 GCF_000455745.1 Alligator sinensis
AGCTGCCGGTGTCGCTGTCCCCCCCCCCCTGCAAAATCCATCAGCTAAGCTGATACGCAGGGTCGCCGGCGCCCGTGCCAGGAGCGCAGCGGAGAACGGCGCGGAGCCAGACCAGCGCCCAGCACAGGCCTGCAACGCGCCCTCCAGGAAGGCCCCGTGTCCAGCTGCCCCGGCCAGGGTGATGCGGCCCCGAAACAAACTCATCCCCAGTTCATTTTTAACCCCAATATATCCTCTGGTGCCTGCCAGCCGGAGACCCCGAGCTCTAGGAACCGCACGCCCTTGTTCCCGCCTCGGGCCCAACCTGCAGCCTGGCGCTGCGGCCCGCTGGCTGATGCACGAGGCAGCAGGGGCCGCGCCGTGGCTGGGCCAGGCGGGCCCGTGCCTCCAGCACACGGGAC
>NW_005842344.1:952233-970888 GCF_000455745.1 Alligator sinensis
TGGCCGAGGCGCGAGGCCCCCGCTTCTGCACCCAAGCCCACAAGACCTGCCAGGCAGGCAGGGCGGAAGGCCCTCGCGGCACGACAACAGCTGCTTTCACCCCTCCCCGCGTTACCCCTCGAAGGGGCTCGCGCTCTGCCTGCCCCGTCCTGGCAGCGAGCCAGCACCCGCCCGTGCAGCCAGCCTCGCCCACGGCCCCGCTGCCATCGCACCCCCGCCCGAGCGCCGGGGCACAACTCACCCAGGATGCAGGAGGCCGCTCTCCGGCGAGCTCAGCCCGCGCAGTCACCGCCCCGCGCCTCCGGCTTCTCGGCCAAGCGCTGGGACAGGCCACAGCATCGCAGAAGTGGCAGCAAGGGCAGCTGTGCGGCGGGTGCACCAGCTGCCGGCTCGGTCCCCACCACTTCCCCTTTCTGGAGTCGCAGCCGAGCTCGGCCTTCCCCGGGCTGCGAGGCACCCAGGCGGGGAGAGCGCAGCTGCCCGGCCCTCTCGACCCGCTCGGACAGGAGGGTGGCGAGCTGCCCCCAGGGAAAAGACAGCCTCGACGTGCCCACGCCCAGCCCGGAAAGGAGTGGACACGGGACCGCGGGCTGCCGCAAGCAGCTTCCTGTTCTGTTCGGAGAAAAACCACTCGGTGTTTGCCCGTAAAGCGCGGCGTACACGGCACGGCTGTGCCCGAGCGCGCTGTGACCACACGCCCGTCAGCAGGGTCCCGTGCAGGGGGTGCCCCGTGGCTGCCACGGTACAAGCCCTGCTCCCCCAATGCCCCTGAGCTGGCTGCAGGTTTCCGGGCTCCGGCCGAGACCAGCCCAGGTGCCATGCGGAAGTGAGGCAAACGCCAGCTAGGCCTTCGCGGCTCTCCTCGGCCCAAGATCGGCACCACTCCCGTTACGCAGTGCCGTGGGGTTGGCAGCATTGCAGCAGCTGCGACCCGGCCCTCCAGGAAACCACAGTCATCGACAGGAACGAAGATTCAGTTCCTCCGCCGTCCGCAGGAGCCCGATGAACATCTGAGATCAGGACCGTGTCGGGCAAGAGGGGAGATGGGAACGAGAGGCGGCCTGCCGCACACAGCTGCTTGGAGCAGCCCCGGGCCCTGCGGATGGCGCGTTAGGGTGCAAGAACCTAGGGACGGACCCGGCTGCTCTCGATGCCCTTGTGAGTGCTCGAGGCCCAGGATCCAGCACGTCGCGGTGCCGCTACACGGCGCCTGTCCCGGCTGACACGACGGGCAGGGGAGCATCACTCTTGGATGCGCTACGTGGTATCAGCACAGCACAGCACAGCACCCATGCTCTCCTTAATGCTCTCTCCTCCTGTAGGTCCCTGGCAGATCCCAGCCGGGCGAGGGGAAAGGGACAGCACCTGCCACAGAGGAACCGGAGATGCCCGCCGAGGGCAACAACAACGAGGAAGTTGGGCAACAAGAGCAGATACGGCTCCGGGCAGAGAAGTGTAAACAGATGCACAAGGGAAGAGATGGCCAGGCTCCTCCCAGGGACCCACGAGCTCCACGCTCAACACGGCTCGCAGGCCAGTCCTCTGGCGTTGCGGACAGACATCCGGACCGCTCCTGCACCATGCAGAGCTCTCATGCAAATACCGGCAGGTTCATCTGTGCGTCACCACGTCTGGCCCGAGGATCCTGTGCTCCAGTTGGGAAACAAGGCAAGGTCCAGAGAAGGGAACTGAGAACAGGAACATCCAGTGGAACTTCAGGCCCAGAGAGCTCAGAAAGACCAAGGCCTCTCTGTGCCTTTGTCTTGCAAAGAGTTTGGGGCCTGGTGCCCGGTCCTGCTGGGCTCCCTGAGCCACTGGGGTTTGTTTCTGTGAGGGTACAAGCAGCTTCGAAAGAGCTGGCTGGGAGCTCCTATTCACTCCACCCCGTAACAGGGCACGTCCCCACGGCGGACCGCTGTCCAGGCTGGGTACCGGTAGCTGCCTGCCCCCGGCAGCGCAGCGCAGCGCAGCGCAGCACGCAGCCCAAGTCCCCCTGGTTCTCGGGCCTGCGCTGCGCTCCACGCCGCTGCTTCCCGTCTCCTGCAGGCCCCTAACCCAGCAGGCGGATCTCAGGCGAGCTTGGCTCTATCTACACTAATAAAATGCAAAACCAGATCTATTTTTAACTGAGTGAGAATACAAGAGTGGCAGCTGCGATAGCAAGGCTAAACCCTCCTGCCTGCAGCTGATCGCTACAGCTGGAGCAGAAACAGAATTTCACCCCCTGATAAAGAACAGGGCAAGTGGGAGGAAAAATGGTTTTAAAGCTCTCCAATGCATTCAGCACTGACTCGGAGCACTGGGCTGCACTGGTTTGGCAGGTCCGATTACGTCTGCCAAGTGCCGGCCCGAGCGTGAAGCGGGCCCAGAACGCAGCTCCACGGACACGGTCTGTGCAGGACGAGCGCGCCATGCAGCGGCGCGGGTGGAGTTTTCCTCTCCGTGCTGCAGAAAGACAGCGCTAGGCGTCTCCTGGGAGAAGGCAATCCTCCCGCCACTGTTTATCCAACGGCTCCATCTCCAGATGAAGCCGTGCCCCGAGGACAGAGCCGAGGACAGATCCCAGAACCAATTAAGCAGGAGTTAAACGGGCCTCAAACCACAAGCCCCGAGTTGGCAGGGCCACCCCCACCCTCCCCTTAGCTCCATTCATTCTGCCACTAAAAGTATTACTTCTTCCAAGGCGTGAATCTGATGCCTTTGCTGCGGTAAAGCAGTGTTCAGCATTGCACAGACAGCAGAGACAAAAATGACCGGCTATTCCTGGATAATTTATTCAGAATTTTAATATATTCAGAATTTTAATATAAACAGTTAATTGTTCAATATTTTACACACAGCAAGATTTAATATTCAAAGATATCTTCTGTACATGTCACTGCTTGGCTCTTTTATGAAAACATTGAAAAATAAATCAAGCTTTTTTTTTTGTTGTTTTTTTTTGTTTAAAACCATGGCACATTTTGATCCTTTACTTATTTATTATTTCAAACAAGAGGTATCTGCAAGACTCTCAGCATCCTGGGACCTTCTGTGTGCAGAGAGGAAGGCAGGAGCAGCAAGATTAAATATAGAAAAAAAATACAGACTTTACAGAGCTTTACCTAACACGCAACTGAACTTGCCTTTAGCTTATTTACGGTACAAACAGAACGTTTGCCTTTGGCTGCCTTGATAAAGATGACGTCCGGTCCCACCGCGACGGGATGCCTCAAACTCAAGGCACTGTGCTGATACTTCAACAAATCTAGTCTTCACCCCAAATAAAGCTAATGTTTTCCTTTTAGCTTTTTAACATTTTCATTCAGCCTTCAAAGCTGAGTGTGGCCCTCCCACAAACTCCACCAGCTCTTGCCTGTGGAGTCCGGGCTGGGGCAAGTGTTTGGTAACTGGTGTCGTGGAAGGTAACTGGTGCTGCTGGAAGAATTCGAGTGCAGTACGAGTGATCTGGTGACAAGCGGGACAGCATGTCAGAGACACTGGGGACCTCCTAGCCCAGTAAACCTTTACCAGTTTCAACCTGTATTTTCCTGCTGATGATACCGTGAAATATTTCAGCGTCTTAGTAAATGGGAAGTGGAGGTCCTACCACTGCATACAGTTCAGTTAGTTGCTCAAGCACGTGCCTAAATTTAAGCTTGCGATTATTTCCACTGACGCCCATGGGACCACCAGAGTCCGGAGCATCCCTAAGCCTGGGCCAGTGTTTCAACCATGATTTTCCAGAACAAGTGAAATGGGGCAATTTACAGACCTTGGAACAAAAAAAAGAACCATCAGAAATAGTTTTCTTGCTGACTCCAACTATTCTGGCGAAATATAAACACTGCTCAAGTTAGTATTAACTTAATCCTACAACATTTAAAAATAAATCTCCGTTTCTCCACCTGTCCTCTTCCAGCTTGCCCTGCGCTGCAGGTATTCTGCTGGACTGCAAGGCTGATGCTTGTTCCTGGAGGAACAAAGTGGGCTGATTTTAAGAGTGAAACATCCACTTCACTGCATCAGACGTGGCAGTCATGTTTATAATGGCTTGCAAAAAAGCAAACTCCTCCGAAGGGCAGATTTACCGTCAGCCTCGCTCCTAAGAGGTTCGTGACAAGGCAAGCCAAACCGGAGCAGGGTGAAGCACGTGAATGCTCTTACATCGATATTTGTGGACATTATCCAAGCAGAGTCAACATCGAGCCAAGCAGAAGATAATAAAAAGGCCAATTTTAATTTATGTTCCTAGAAATAACTCATCTTATCTCAGAGATTTCACGCGTTGAAGTTAGTATGCCTCAATCCCAATCCATTCAACAGCTCCTTTCCCTGGACACTGCTCATCGGAAACCGCCAGGGCACTAGGCGTGTTGTCAAAGGCAGCAAGGTCACGGCACAAACCATGCCCTCCTCGGCTCCACGTATTCAGAAGAGAGGTTTAGTGGGGCTAGAAAACAGCAAGAGGATCAAAGGTTTCACCGCAGTTCCTCAGTCCAGACGGAGCAGTCTCAGCCCGGCTCACACGGACTGACCCAGTTCCCAGCATAAGCCTCTTTACTAAACGTTTTTATGGCACAAAGATTTTGGTTTAGTTTCTGACTCGTAAAAGAAGGTTCCAGTCTCCACATCAGGACTCACTCGCCTACTTGAAAGCCGCCGTGGCGAAGGGCTCGGCCCCATCTTCACGCCCAGGGACATGCAAGAGGGACCCTGCTTGCCTCTTCCCCTCCCCGATGAAAAACAGGCTCGAGGATAACTGGCACAGGATCTGCCTCACTCCTGTCTCTTTTCCCAGATGCCTCCATCAGGTTCCACACGAGCAACGTGGGGAGCCACTTTGAGGTTTTCCAAAGAGATACCAACATCACAGGCCGCACACAAAAATTAAGCGGTGTCCCATTACTATAATACACGTTTAGGAGGAAAGAGATACGCTGCCCATAATCCAGAGTACCCTTTAGCAACCTGACAGCAGCCTGTTTCCTTGCCAACGTAGGTGCTTTACTACTTAGCATAAGAAAGGTCTTGCTGCAGCTTGGTCTAGTTCACGTCACACGCCTAAGCTAACCCCGCTGGCACGGAGCATGCAGCCATGGGCTCTTCTACCCTACAACACCACAGACTACTTATTTACAAGCCGCCACAAGAAACACTTTTCTGAGCCTAGCAGACAAGCTTTGCAGCAGAGAGCAGCGCAAGGTGCACTGTCTTGCAAAAGAAGTGCCACCAGCTTTGCAAGGGACCTTCGGGAGAAGTTACCGAGACACCTGCCCACTCGCAGGCTCCTGCACCTGCGTAGGGAAGGCAGCAGGGCGCGGATGCCCGGCTTGTATGTTCTGCTTCGCTAGCTTTGGATGTCGAGTTATGCGGCAGGGGGCAGCAAAACCCTCCTCTTCACAACACGAGGCCCCGGGCCAGATTCACAGGAGCGCTGGAAGAGGACCCAGCCTCCCACACTTCGACAGCCCCTCCAAGGCGGTCGGTCGCAGGGCTCCAGGCATCAGCGGCAGCTGGTGCTGCTGCTTTGGGAAAGGAGAGAGGTCTCCCAAGCAGCACGCTGCAGCCACCCTGCCAGAGCCCTGCTCCTCCACCCTGGGCCTTCTCGCCGCTCGGGTAGGGCTCCCCTGCAGCGCGGGCCGGACGACCGCGGCAGTCCCAGGGCTTTCAGCTCTGGTCCAAACCGCAGACAGCAGCATCTCCCAAGAAGAAAGGCCGAGCCGACTGCCACGCAGCACCTTTCTGCAGGCAGACGATAAACACAGGGAAGCTGCTGTCCAGCACGCACAGGTCCCCCCACCCGCTGACAGGCCTGTCCCACTGGGGAGGCCTCCCTTCAGGGCTCCTTCCAACCCCAGCACGGACTCGGGGAAAGGCAGGGACAAGCTTGTCACAGTGGGCTGGAAGTGAAGGGTTTTCCAGCAAAGACCTGGGATTGCCAGAGGCTTTTTAGTTGTGCTTCCCCCCCTGCACAAAAGCATGCGTAGAAGCCAGGCGCCACCCCCTTCCTCCTCCCTCATCCCCACAGCCACCATCGATGGCATACGCGCAGCACCCCAGTCCTAGCCACCGCCCGATCCGGCACCACGCGAAGATGCCCGGAGGAGCTCACAGAGGTACCGAGCGAAGAGAAAGCCCGGCCAAAGCAGAACGCACATTGCCCTTCGGCGAGCTGGGCGCTGCCAGGTGTGCTGCGCAGGGCCGAGCAGCACCAGGGAAAGCAAGCTAGGCACAATACAGGTTCCAGCGTCCGCCTGCATAACGGGTCTCCTCCTGCTCCCGGCTACGGCCGCTGCAATTCTGAAGCGTAAGGATCCGGCCGGATGCACTGCAGGGACTGCACCCTGCGCGCACGCACCCCACAGCTGCACCGGGGCAAGCCGACATCCTTGATGTCCAACTCAAACTAGTCTATCGGGTCGTTAACCTCTGTCCACACCGTTCCAAAAACACACCGCCCACTCCTCCTCAGGCTGTGAATTCAGAGAGAGCCCGCGTACTTAATGTCCAACCTTGGAGACCGACTCTGTCCATAAAGGGGCATGTTCCTGATTACAGCAGAACACTGGATACCGCATGAGATTCAGATCAGCCATGGTGTACCTGGAGCCACAGAGCGTCTTTGGTCACTACTGCTTAAATTAGGTGGTAAATAATGACAAGCTGTCCTCCCAGCCCTCTGGCAAATGGTCCCTAGTATTGGAATCAGCTGATACTGGATTTTCCCTGATTCACAATAGGTCCAGACCAGAATATTTCATCAAGTCTAGAGATGCATGGCATTAAAAAAATATCCTTACGAGACACTGAGGTAGACAGCGCCAGAACAGGACAGAAAAATCCCACAACTTCCTCCTGCCTAGTTGTCATTGATAAAAATTTAAATGTTCTGTGTGTTTTAAGAAAGCAAATGGTTTGTTTTTACAGCGATTTATATATTAAAATAAATAAAAAATTCCTAATAAGAAAATCTCTCCATTAGAAAAGTGTGAGGATAGCTTTTGTTTCCTGCAGTGTAGTGTAGAGCTGCTAGACAGTCACTAGCTGTAAAGCCCAAGAAGCGTCAGCTAGGCCTCTTGAAACAGAAACTGCTTGTCTGGTATTTACACCATACATTTTGCACAGTTTGTACCTTCTGCCTCTGTCGCAACAGACTGGGGTGCAAGAAGCACGAGGGGCTGCTGTTCCTTCTCCATGGCGCACCGAAGTCCGTAACGCTCTCTAGGCACTGCCCTCACAAGCTTAGCTACGGTCTGGCTTTGGCAGCCAGGGGTCAAAGCAAAAGCACCCCCATTCGCTCCATCCCCTGCTCTGTTTTCAACACTTGCTTTATCGGATGTGGAAAGTGCGAAGCGGCGGCGCCCAGGCGGGCTCACAAAGCAGCATCCCTACGTGCCTGGCACCCCTCCCAGCCGAGCCAGGGAAACCCCCACTCGCAGCACATGGCACAGAGCGGTGCCACACTCGGCCGCAGCTCCCAGACCTTCCAGAAGGAGCGGCCGAGCACAGCCTTCTCTCTCCTCCTCACGCACCGCTCTCCTGCACTAGCACGGCCTGCCGCAGCCAGGGCATCTGCTTCTTTAGCTCAGCAATGCATTTGCGCCCCTGGGCTTCAGAGCTTTTCCCTGCCAGCACACGAGACGCGCGCAGTCCGACACCCTACGCTAGCAGCCCTGCCCGTTATGCAAAGAGCAGCAAAACACAGCACAGTCTGAAAGACGACAGTCAGCATCCTGAGAGCTGAAGGCATCGGCTAACAACGCAGCAGCCCTGACCGGCTTGCAGGGCACGGCACAGGTATCTCAGAAAACACCAAAGGTCCGCTTGCTGGCCCAGGCCAGGCGCCCACGCAGGCAGCAGGCAGAGGCTGGCTCACCGCAGCTGGGTTCAACGGCGGCTTCACTTGCGGAGCACTGAGCACTCCCCGTTCCCCCGGGGCGGGTTAGTGTCTTTTCCTGTTAGAGTTTTTGCTCTTCCACCTGTCGCGGGTTTTCTCCAACGACGTTGGGAAAGTGCACACGGAAGGTGAAGTGAGGTGGAAGTCAGGAAGCAGCAGAGCAGAGGACTGGGAGGCAGCGCTTTGACGTCTGTCGGCTGCCGCCAACCAAGTCAAGTCCGAACTACTTTATCTCAGGGCTTTAGCTGGAGCCAGCTGACTGTGTTATATAAATCACAAAACTGTAGTTTAAAGCCTTGTCAAGTACAAACTTAACATGTGCTTCATAGTTCCTCAGAGAGTAATCAGCTAAAATTAGTTCATTCTGAAATCCTTGGACCACTTTAAGACCAAACAAACCAACCCCCAATTCTCCCCCGCAAAGGATCATAATAATAATTTATATGAACTTAACATTTAAACCTTAAAAAAAAAAAAAAGGAAAAGGAAGAGGAAAAGAATGAAAGAAAACATTTTAAATATATTACAGCAAACAATATATATACTTAATGCTGCAAGGACAGAAAGCTTGATCTCTCAGGTCAGGGGGCTCCTGCTTTGTTTGGTCTTGAAAGAATCCACAAAACTCAGACTTGTAGTCCTTTGGCTCCCAGCATATCTTCCTCATCTGCTAATGAGAGAAGAAGCTACTCCCAAGTGTCCTTAGTATAAAAATAATCTGTTTAGGGTTCAGTCACTCCAGGGAACTGGGAAAAAGAGGAGTACACACTTACAAGAACAGGAAAGCTTCTATGAGAACATACAAAACTTATGTACAAAAAGAAGTGTATATCTTAATACATATGCACCCCACATGTATATACGGCATACGCACACATACACAAACACACGCACACACACACATGGGATTTCACCCATTGAAGAGTATGAAAGCAGCAGCTATTGGTCAATCTGAGGATATGGCGCGTCCAACTGACGGGTGTTCAATTCCTTCGGCCGTAGTGAAGATGCCGGAGACCCTGGAATTCTGCGGAGAGCGTTTGTCCTGAAGAAGCTTCCTTCTGCGCTGTAACCACGCGGTTCGGATACCAGCAACGCTCATCTCTTTTGCTGGCAAACGCAAATCCCCCTTCTTTTAACCCGAATGACAAGGTCGCTTCCTGTTTTGAAACTATGGTTACAGAAGGAACAGCAGCCGTGGAAACCTTTTCCATTTATGTTCACAGATAAGTCCGACAACCAGTCAACTTGGCAAAAAAAAAAAAAAGTCTCTTATTCGCAGGATGATTAAAAATCTGAAGAAAGAGTTTGTAGATGCGTGTCATGCACTGTGGCAGCAACAACAAGAGTCCTGAGATCTGTGGAGGGGAAAAGCGTTGACACAACCCTTGGGCTGAACAGAAAGTGTTAGGAGGGGCTTGACCGAGGCATGGAGAGAATCCGCCCGTTTTTCTTGCCACCGTTCATGTGAGTGTAAGGTATGTGCTCTTCGTAGTTCCCCTTGAGGCCCATGGAGGGCCCATTGTCCCGCCCCAGGACTTTGTCCCTCTGCGAGTACGACGAGGGGTCCAGGGGAATGCTCTCCATGTTCTCAAAGTCCATCTCAAACTCCTCTGTGTCCGGAGGTTTATTTTCTTCACTGTAGAAGAATGAGACCTCCTGGAAGCTGGGGTGGAGGTCCTCCTTCAACATCTCAATGATCTCAATAAAGGTGGGGCGCATCCTGGGGTTGTACTGCCAGCACATCTGCATCAGGCTGTGCCTGTCAGGGGACAAACAAGGGAATCAGGATCTGGCAGGGGGCTGCCATCCCGGGCACTGGCCTGCACCAGACCCGGAGATGTCTAGCCTGGGCCCCCGTTGGGGCAGACTGCCTGCAATCGCTGCCACTCTCCTGGGCACTCTCTCCTCCTGTTTTCTGCTTCTCTCTACATTCTCCTGCTCCTTCCCTCGGTTCCTGCCAGGGCCTGCAGCTCCCGCCAGCTCCTTCCAGGTCATGCTTATTCCTGCACCAGGTCTCAGCTTCGCCATCTCCAAACTGCTCTGTGGGAAGCTCTTGTCAAGCCTCAGCCCTGCATCTCATCCCTGCAGTGTCCCCACCCACCTCTGCCCACTGCTCACTTCTGTAGGCAGCCAAGCCCTGCCCACATCCCAGACCAGGACCCAGAAACCGCCCTGGAAGGTGAGAGGTGTCACGCAGGCCAAGCCATCAACAGCCCAGGGCCAGCAAGTGCAGGAAACATGCGGAGAGACGAGCCCCACTGCTAGGAGCGAAGCAATCCTGGTGGTGGGGATTCAGTCTAGAGGGGGCTTGAACAGCCACGTGCCGTTTACCACTCTGGACTCCGGGCACACTCGCCATCACGCTGCCAGCCAGGCAGGGGCTACACGTGTCCCCTTTAGCACTCCTATCAGGGGGAAAGTGACCCTCAGCGTGAATCCTGGCGGCCGAGCCCTGAGCACAGTGCAGCGCGGAAAAGCTGACAAACCAGGAGGGGAGGGACTCAGCAAGGCAGCTGCCCTTCCCTCATGAGGCAGACACTTGACCAGCAGCCTATGGGAGCCGCCTTCCTTCTGGCCGAGCAGCGGCCCAAGAGGAACCTGCACTTCACACAGCGGTGCCAGTGCAGCAAGCCTCCGCAGGACAGCAGCATCTAGGCTCTCTGGATTAACATGCAGCTCTCCCACATCCACAGGCAAACTACTGCGCAGCCACCAAGACCCTGCCTGGCACACTGCTTGGGGACCCTAGGCTGCCTAGGACGAGCGCTTTCAGGCAGGGGCAGTTGACGCATCGCTCGCTTGTATTTTACACTCCCCAAGTCCGAAGTCTCAGGTTGCAGCTGCCTGTTCCTACACTATGAGAGCCAGGTTTGTTCTCCTTTCTGGTCGCCTGGGCTGGCTCATGACCTTTATATCCACTCTGGTCACTCGGGGTAGGGGGGCTGCATTTTCCTTGGCGGGTGGCTCTCAGCCTGCTGCTCTGCTCCTTCCATTCAGAGTGCGCGTGTGTGCAACCCGCGCTGACTGTACACTGGCAAAGAGGCATAACGCAGGCACTCCCGGCTCGCCTGTTGTACTTACAGTCGCTCCGGACAGTTGTCTGGCTGATCCAGGTACCCTCCATCCATTACAAATTTTAGCACCTGTTCATTGGACAGTCCCTGGTACGGCTGCTCTGCCAAGCTACTTATCTCCCAAAGGACAACTCCGAATGACCTGCAGAAGATCACACCCTTTGTCAGGCAGGCACAAACAAATCCACAGATAACACCTTCAAACCCGATGGGGGGAGGATTTTAGCAGGTGCACTCTCTCTGAAACTGCATTAAGAGCGCATTGTAAAGAGCTGAGCTCTCACAGAGATTGAGGTAAGTGACCTGCTGCTGTGGCTCCTGCTACACATCATCCTGACATGCAGGGTACAACTTACCACACATCTGAGTAAGTAGTAAAGACGCCATCCTTCAGCGACTCGGGCGCCATCCACCTCACGGGCAGCAGTCCTTTGCCACCCTTACGGTAATAATCGGTCTCGTAGATGTCTCTGGTCATGCCGAAGTCTGACAGAAGAAAGCAGCATGCGTTCAGTGTCACTGCCCTGCGCCCAGCCCAGCCCTGCTGGCGACTGGAAGGGTGAGGATGGTTACCGAGCACGCCCTGTCCTACCACACGCGATGCCGAGACAATCACTGCAGCGGGCAGGGCCAAGCTGCCTCGTGGGGGCCATCTCTTTGGGCCACCACTCAATCTCTGCAGCAGCAGTGCCAGAACCTCCTGCGAGACTTACGGCAGGCAGTGGTCTAGAATAGGTTCTCAGCCTCGGCCTTTGTCGAGTTAAATGCACCCAAAAATTTAACGGCCAATCAGAACATCGCACAGCCTGTGCCTTTTGAGGTCTCCTTTTCCTGCAGCTTAACTTGAGCTGCTGCAAGGTTAAATTAGACAGTTCACTTACCTGCAGCTTTGTGCACGGCAAGTGAAAGAGAGACCTGGCACAAGAAAATTAGCCCAGATAAAGGACTTGAAAGGACAGACAGCATCCATCCTGGATTTCACACAGCCTCCTCCTCACTAACTGAGGCTTGCTACCAGCTTTGGAGCACAGGACACATACCTCCAATTTTTACAGTAAAGTCTTCTGCAACCATGCAATTACGAGCTGCCAGGTCTCGGTGGACAAATTTTTTGGCATTCAGATAAGCCATACCATCAGCAATCTCTGCAGCCATCTGTATCATCTCCCTGAGAGTTGGTGGGGGACGGCCAGGGTTATTCTAAAGTAGAGAGAGAGGGTCAGAGACCACAGCCAGGCAGCTTGTCAGGAGCATCTGCATCTCCTTGCTCCTGCCCTTACCTCAGCATCGGGTCTCAGGGAACGCAGGTAGCTTTTCATATCCCCATGTGCCATCAGCTCCATGACAACCAGCGTAGGCTGGCCTTTGGAGACCACCCCTAGGAGACGCACCTGAAAAACGGAAGCGGGATTCCCTGTTAGGCCGTGTCCCAGCACGCGTGCCCACCAAGCCAGCGTTCCCCTGGCTGCTGACTGCGACAGGACGTGGGGCCTGACCACACCATGGAGTTGTGGAGCGGGATGCGCTTTCCAAACCGCTCCTTGGGTGACCCTGTTCTGCCTTTAGCACACACGGTCACCTTTGCAGTGGGACCTGCCCAGCCCACGAGCCGGATGGAGCCACGGGAGTCCCACCCAAGATGGAGACGCTTCACTTACCACGTGATGGCAACTGAACCCTTTCATGACCGAAGCTTCGTTCAGGAACTCGATGCGCTCCCGAAGGCTGGCAGATTCGTTCACGGTTTTCACGGCGACCCGGGTCTCAGGCTCCCCTTTCACGATGTCTTTGGCGATCCCTTCATACACCATCCCAAAGGAGCCTTGACCCAGCTCACGGAGGAGGGCAATCTTGTCTCGGGCCACTTCCCATTCATCGGGGACATAAACTGTAACACAGACACACGCGGGGGTGAGCAGGGCTGTCGCCAGGAGGGCTTCTCATAGCAGGCCTGGAGCAGCAGGGGCTGAACCCCACAGGAATTGAACCTGGGAGCCCCTGGGCCTCTGGCACAGCCCTCCACAGCACACAGCAGAGGGTTGGGGATGAGACGGGGACATGTTCTCCCCTCTGCATGGCCATTACTCCTGTGCAGAGCAAATGCAAAGCACTGCTTCCTCAGGGCGATGCACGGCACGCCCAGGCTGCCCTGCTGTCAGTCGCCGCATGAGGGCAGGAGCCGAGTCCAGTCCAGCTCACAGCAGCGCGCGTTGCCTTGGCAATCTGCATCCCAGGGAGAATCTGCCGCGGGAGCAGCAGAACCGCAGCAGCTGGTCACAGCAGAGCGGAAGGTGGGTTGTGATCCTAGACTAGTCTGGGAATGACACTGGCCGCCTGCACTGACGCTCGCTGGTGCCTGATAGAGCTCGAACACCAGCGGCCTCTCCTGGACCGGGTCCAGAATTCTGCACTGAATTTGCTGCCCGCGAAGATGCAGCAAGTCTAAACAAATAAAGGACAGAAAACTGTTCTAAAATTCAAAATGCTGACCTAACCATGCTGGGAGCCTGGCTCCAGGGACAGCTAGGCTGTGGCCAAGCAAGACTGCTGCACTGCAGTGGTGAACAAAGGGAGACACCAACAAGCAGCTTCCTGCACCCCCAAATCTTTCTAACGCTGCGAGGTTGGATGTGCAGCCCTCAGCTCAAACTTAAACACAGAGACCATTTGTTCCAACTGACTGGCCATGCACAGCAAGAGGCAGAAACTGCTTTTCAGTGCATTGGCTTGGGAAGCTATCTGGGAGATGGAGGGCAGGTGGGAGACAGAAGTGTTGACTCCGATCCCAGGAGACGTTCTTTGGAAAGCACTGCATGTCAGACGCTTCCACTTCTGCTGTAAGAGGTCAAGGTTCCCGAGGGGCTAACCCTCAGCAAGAAGTCCTGGACAAACAGAACAGCCGACAGGCAGCAAAACACCAACACGGCCTTCCTTGCAGCTCCCGTGCTGTAGCCACCAGCCCAACGCAGCAAGCTCGTTAACAGCACAAGACTCCTAGATAGCTCCCGTGGCCCCAGATGAACAGCACTCTGTCCTAACCACATTCCTCTTCTCTACCCCAATATTGCTCCAACAGCTGGATTCCCCACTGGGAGCAGCAGCTTCCGATGGGCAAGACCACCCCGTTACGCTTTCAGAGTGGTCTCGCGTTTCCAAAAGAGTTGCTCAAAACAAAGTGCAGCACCGCGAGTGGCAGAGCTGCAGCATGGCTCTCACCGTCGCTGGCGCTGAGGTACTCTGGGTTAGAAGAAGCGTAGAGAGGCCCAGTTGGTCCTTCGGTTTGTCTGAAACAGAGAGGACAGAGCAAGTCTTCAGCACACCCCCAGTTCTGTGCCTTGCATGTCAGGCACTTGGGCCAAACACAGCTCACTTGCAGCCAGGCTGGCTCCCGAAGTACAGGGCAGACCCTCTCCATGTCAGACATTCACATGCAATACAGCAGTCCAAGTCATTCAGCAGTGAGGCAGACATTCATTATTTCTTTCAGAAAATAAAGACGATGCCCCCAGGAATAACCAACTTGTCTCTGGGGAAAACATTCTCTTTGCTCTGCTGAGAACGATGAAAGTCACCCACCTCTTCTTCACAAGCACGTACACAATGCCGATAGCTCCAATAATTATCGAGGCAAAAATGATCGGGACAACAATAACGGCGATATTAGGCTGAGCATTCACTAAAAGAGAAAAAGAGAGACAGTGTGCCGCTTCACATGTGCTTCCAAACAGCATCATGTTTCTAGAACGAAATACCCTCTTGAAGCCACGCAAAGTGCAGGGCGAGACCCTGCCAAGCTAACGGGCAAGAGGTGCTCTGTGCCACAGGGGAGCAGGCTGAGGCCATGGCACAGATCTATTCTTGCCAGAGCCCGACGAGTTGTGCCCAGAGCGAGACTGGCAAGAACCTCAGCAGTGCGGCAACTGGATACCCGACCCCGTTCGCTGGTCCATGCTAACACAAGCAGTCTAAGGGCTTGATGCATGACTGCAGATGGGCATCCTGACCAGCTCCCAAACAATTTCTCTCACACGAGAGGTCCCACCTTCCCAGTCTTCTTGCGCTCCCACACAAAAGCGAAGTGCCTTGGAGCGCGCGTTTTCCCACCACGGGCTCATTATGGCACAGAACCTCTCTTCAGTGTCAAGCATAAGCTAAGGAAGCTACGTCCCCACGTCTAGGAGTTTCCCAGCAGCTCACGTGCCCACAGGACAGCCGCTTGTTGGGTTGCGAGACCACAGGCTGCTGCCCACAAGAAACGCAGGGTGTCACAGGCTTGCAAACTGAACCTGAGCACCCAAAGGAAGTGGAGCAGCTTCTCACAAGACTGCTTCTGTTTTCCAGATGCACCTCCTACTTGTCAAGGCAGACATCTCCCCCACACCTCCATCCTGCTCAGCCAGCACGGCCTTGCCAGGCCCCCTCCCCCAGAGAACGGCTTAGGGAAAGCAAGCTCACAATAGTCAGCCACGTAGAAGTAAGTCGGCTCCGTCCACGACCCGTTGCCTGCCAGCGAGGTGGCTCGGACCCGGACGCTGTAGTTACCAGGCTGTAGCGCACGCAGTTTACAGCCCTGCTCACTGGCAAACTGCTTACGGGAGACACAGTAGTGCGCTTCCTGGAGAAGGAGGGAAGACAACAGCTTTACTGCCGCTCAGAGAACATAGCACCATCAGGGGATCCGCAATAACCAAGCATCCTTACCTAGCCCAGGCTGCAAAAGTCTTCTCCAAGCAGACACCTGTTAACCCCCTACAGAGGCACAGTGTCATGTCCCCTTGCCTAGGGAGCCTGGTGGCCATCCAGACTGAGCTGGTGCTGGCAGCCAGGTCCCAGATGCAAGGTAACGCATGGGAGCGAAGGCTGGCCTTCAGAGTGTGCTAGGGGGTGGGCAGCCCGAGCACGAGCTGGCAACTCGCTGCGGGCAGTTTACGGACTGAACACAAGCACAGCACGTGAGGACTGGCGAGTGCCGAGAGCTCCTGGGCCTTCACCTCAGGAGATAGCTACAAAAGGCTTCTACTGACAGCCCCGTGCTTTTATATTTATTTCAGCTGAACCACAGTTAAGTACTGCAGCCAGCAGGACGCTGACTATTCAAGCCTCTGAAAAATATCTAACCTCCAGGCCAAATCAGATTTTCACTCAGCATTAAATGAACATTCAGAAGTGCAAGAAGAGTCCTTAAAAAGGGGGGGGAAAAGAGAGAGCCAGAAGGTCAAGAAATACGCCTTCTATCCCAGCTCATAACTTAAGGACATATTTAACACTCAAAGCTGCTCAGTGACAGAGGACTATTCCCAACATCATTTATTCACGAAATGCTGCAGGGATCCCAGGCCGCGGAAAGAAAAGCCACAAAAATACGTTGCTCAAATAGCACGAAAACGAAGTGAGGACAACTCTGTCCGTCCAAAGGTCAATGCTCTAAGTAGGGCGTTCTGCTGATCGCCCCAGAGGAAGCACAGACGAGGCCTGCAGAAGCAGCAAGCAACCAAAGGAGGGCAACGCATGATAAGCTCTTCCAAACCAAGTCCCCTCACGGGTAGTTTAAGAGGTTACCAGTATGCTGGGCTTCCCCCTTTCCCGTTTTGCTTCTAAACGTCAGTGGCTGGACAGTGTGATCTGTAGGAGTCCCATTGTATTCTGGGCAATAAAGCCCTGAGGAAGCCCCTGCGCCAGGTTTGCAAGTGAGATCTCGGGTTAGCAGGGAGCTGCAGGACATATTTGCAGTGCTGAATGTCACCATGAAGGAGACTACAAGGAGCTCCAGGTTTGCTGGCCAGCATCCATGCCAGTGCAGCTGATAAATACCTGTGTAAGTCAACTACAGCAGGCTGCCTGCTGCTGATGTGCAAGGCAGCTATATCATGTAACCCAAGCACCCACTGCTGGGCTCTCCTGGCACCATCTGATCCACCCCACAACCGAGCTGTGCAGCAGGAGACTGCGCCCAGCTACTCTGGAGCAAACGCATCCAGCAACACGCAAACCTCCGAAGGCAGAAAGACACCAATCCAACTTCCCACTTGCCACTGAGCAGCCACTTCCCCAGCAAACTCGTGGTGGATGTTATGGCCAGGCCGTGCGGTACCCGCCACATCCACCCAGCACAGGGGAGGCCTGAGGCAAAGGGCTTGGAAAGTCTCACCTCCGACTCCCCAAGACGTCCATAATTCACTTCATACAGCACGATCAGTCCATTTGGCTCCTTTGGCTCCTGCCACTTCAGATGAACAGCATTTTTTTCCACCAGCTCATGGCTCACTGGACCCACGATGTCATCTGCTTTAGCTAGAACCAGCAGATTTGGAAAGATCAGCTTCAAAAATTGCTTTAAAACATTTTCAAGAATTTAACAAAATGCAGAACTGAGCTGAGCCAAAAGCAGGGAGGAGGGGGAAGGGGAAAGGGGGCGGAGGGCAGTGTCTGCGCCACCTCCGTGCAAGGCCAGTGTGGCCACAGCAGGTCCCCAAGCGTGCTCCAAAAGGCAGCTAGCTCACCAAGGAAGCTGCTGCGTCAACACACGCTCACCTGACTGAGCCAGCGGTCTGGGCTTACCTTCCGGCATGGTTCTGGCACTGACATAGGCTGCGACACTGCACCGGGACTCCTGGGCATCGTGGTTACAAGCATGGAGTTCGATGCGATACCCGGTAAAATGCCGCAGACCTGAGATAACCGTGGACTCCTTAAACATCACTTTCTCAAAAGGCTTCTGCTCCTCCGTGTTCCCAGAGGCTGCAGCTGAGGTGTTTGGTGAGGAGGTGATGGTGGGCATCACCACGGTGGCATTTGCCACAGTGCCAAGGTCTCTCCGCTTTCTCGACGGCCTGCCAAACAACACATTCAAAATGCTGTTCATTGCGTTTAGCTCCAACAAGTTCATCTGGAGTGAAGGGGTTAAAATGGAGAGCTCAGAGTTCATATGGAAACTCAATGCAAGGTGGGCGCGCTTGCGATGCAGCAAAACATGGAAGTATTCAGGGTTTTGTTTTATTTTTTTTAAACGACAAACCCCTCTCGCCTCTGCAGAACAGCCTCTTCATGGCGCCCTGCTCTTGGCCTCCCCTTGCTCCATAACCCAACGTGCAAAACGCAACAGGAACTAAAGGCCCAGGTATCAGCTCAGTCTGCCCCGCTGGAGGAAACCGCACCGTTACTCGCCCCAAGGTGCCAAGGCACAGGATGCCTCAGACAAGGGCGCAGCACTTGGGAGCTCACCCGGCCTGGCCTCGACATCTGAGCACACGGAGTCGTGTCAACAAGGCAAAACTCTGAGCGTCTTTGGGGTTTCGCTACAGACCTGCGTCCCGAGGCTCGCTGGGCACGGGCACGGGCACGGGCACGTTACGCTGAGCCCTGCCCGTTCTGCTTTCAAACAGAACAGGTCACATTCGTTTTCTGAAAGCTTTCAACACGAAGAATAACGATTTTAGAAACTGCTACTGTCAGATTCACATCATGCGCATTAGTCAGACCCAGTGCTTGGTAACCGAGCGTTTTCTTTCAGATTATCATACAGGAGTTAGTCGATCCACTTCAACTTCCCGCCATTGCGAACATTAAGCTGTCAGATAAGACTTTAGCAGCTCCCACCCCTAAAAGTGAAAGCTGCCAGTTAATTTTAAATATGACATTTTGCTTCACCAGACTTCAGGACCACCCGCCAATTTAGATTCTCTTGTTAAAGAAGCTGAAT
>NW_005842344.1:970902-985821 GCF_000455745.1 Alligator sinensis
AATGCCGAGTGTCCGGCACAATCCGGATTTGGCATTCACTCCCTGCCACCCCCTTTTGGGTAGGAATTCCAGGCGTGGAACTTGTGAATGATCAGGAGATCCAGCTGCATCCATGATAAACTACCACTGGTTGATTAAGAGGACTCCAATTTTTTTTTAAAAGGCAGAATCACCAGTTTGAAGGGGACAATGGCTGGCTTTCTACCCACCCTAGGAAACAGAAGGCACCCGGACAATGCCCGCGCTGTGGCAGGCTCAGAGTTTAAAAATACAACAAGCAGTTGAAGCAAGTCTTTGCTGCTGAATTGAACTTCCCACCGCCACCCACAGACTGCCAAGCAAATGACTGGTTAATTCAAATTGCAACAGGTGATTCCAAGATCAAGCCTTTACCTAGAGTACTCGGCTCCATTCCCTGATGTTATTTTTCTGAAAAAACAAATGCAACCACTTTGAAAGCATATTTTAAACATTTCCTCTAATTTGATAGCACGAACAAACGTACTGACATGAGGAACGAACAAGAGACACCAGATGAGATTCAGGTGAGCATGTCCCCAGTTTCAGTCTTCTCTTCTTGCAATTACTAATTAACTCAAGACACCATTTCTAAGCTGTTGTTGTTGTTACAACTGGTGCATTGCTCTGAACTGTGTCCTCTAAGCATGAGGCAGAGTTCAAAGATGCAATTCTAGGTCACAGTAACCACCCCCTGCCCTGAGGAATCTTTATGGCTAACGAGAAACCTTGTTTGTACTTAAAAGTGTAGCTGTACCCACTGCTTATGAAGGGCTGACTCAGCAGTCCCCACGCCAAGATCGTTTAGTTTTTCAGGAGTAAAACAGTAACCCCCCGCGCAGAGCTGTGCCACTCGGTCACCCACCCTGGGGTGGCCAATGGAAAAATACAAGGAGAACCATGAGCATCCTCCTCCTGGGTGTAGAGCATTCCCTTGCTAAGCCTCTCCTTAAAAATATCAATAGGCCATTTTGGCTGGCAGAGAGGCTTGCCATATCCAACACCCAGACTCAGACTCCCTTCCGCCGTGCCGACAGGGCTAGCAGCCCTGGGGCAGAGTTTAGCCTCAGTGGTGGGGGCCTCTCGCATGCAACAGGGCCTGCCCAGCTGATTGAGAAGCAGAGCCCAGCTCGTAGCAGCCATCCTGTGCCCTGCAGGAAATACAAGCCTTGCACCCAGGACTCCTCTGTTCAAAGGGAGAGGAGATCTGGGCATCACAGTTGATGTTGCAGCTTTCACATCTTCTCCATGCAACGCTCTCCCCCTGCCCTCAGCCCCAGTCAAAGCAGCACGCCCACCACCCTCAGAACTGCTTGCACACCACTTCACACCTGCGCATAACTTCCCAGTACAAGAACAAACAACAGGAGGGAAGAAATCAGCTGGTGTCAGCTGCAAGGGGAAGGCATGAAGCCCATCACTGGCACGAAAGGCACCTGCTACCTACAGCCATGAAAGTGTATGCAGTACAGGGCCTTTAGAAACCTGTGCCCGCTCTGCCAGAGCATCCACGAGACCCGTGCTGGCACGCCCCAGCTCGGCCAGCCCGCCACGCATGGCCTCCACGCAGACCGGAGAAGGGAGGGACTGTGGCTGGGCCCGGCCGGGCAGAGCGCAGCACTGGGCTCGCAAACAGTGCCCAGGGAACAGAGTTCCTGCAACAGGGACAGGGAAGGAGGGGAGAGGACAGGGCTGGCCCGTCCTGTTCTGCAAAACCTGCAGCCACAGGGGGCCCTGCAGCTAAGGGGCTCCCTGCGTCCGGCCACTCACCCCCCCCAACCCCCACCACCTTCGGGGCAGGGGGCCCCAAAACTATTTCTTGCAGGGGGCCCCAAAAAATTGTGGGCCAATCCTGAGAGAGGAGGACAGGCAGGAGAGGAAAATGAGTGGCAACCCCTCTCAACTGTCCCCCCACCCCCACTTGCTGCCCATGCCCTGCTCATCTTCTCCCCCAGCCTGGGCTCCCTCCCAGCAACTGCCCAGGCATCGCTTTCTAGCAGAGTCTGTGTAGCGTGCTGGGGGGACATCAAGCAGACGGAGGGCAGAGAAATGAAGGTGGATTTAAAGACGCATCCTGCTCTGCTGCCAGACCCAGCCAGGTTGCCCTGGACACAGCCTGAAAGGCAACGTCGCAGGCAGGCTGCATGGGTGGTGCCTCCGATGCTCACTCATCATCACTAACGCGAAGGGGCCTGCATTAACAAGGTCAACCCATGTAAAGCAGCTGGCAGTTTCCCCCTCAGCCGGCTGACAAGGCAGTGTCCCGGTGATCCGTTTCTTCCCAGCACACATCCCCCAGCAGCTGACCTGCAACGCATCCGAGGCTGGCTGCGCAGTGACGTTTAACAGATCAGGCTGTCAGGACCACTGGCCCAGACGCAGGGCGGGCTGCGTGTGGGACGGTGACTCAGTCCTGCGGGCTGCTAAGCATGTTAGGCCCCGGGCAGTTCCCTGGTGCTGTGCCTTTCCCAGTGGCACCCGCTCACTTAAACAGCTCCAGCAGCAAGGAAAGGGCAAGCGAGTGCCTGCAGGAGCTGCCCTGTGCCAGCAGCAGGCATCCCTCGCTCAGGTGCAGGGGGGCAGTGCTGCTTCATGCCAGGTTTTTAATAAAACCCTGTGTTGCGGCAGCTTGGCCTTTGTCAGGTGGCTGCACGTAAATACCTCGTGGTTGAGGGCGGAGCAGGTTTAGTGCTTGGAACCGAGTCTGACAGCTACGAGGGCAAATTACCAGCGACTCCAACCCGATTCCATAGCACTTTCTCTGCAGCTCACACGAAGTGCAAACACATTCAACATCGTCTAACGTGACAGCGCGCGCCATTCAGAACAGGACATTTACCACCCACAGCAGTTACATTCCTCATGGTATTGGAGGCATTTCCCAGGCTAAGTACAGAGAAGGCTGCAAATACCGCAGCTGAGGCCCAGGCTCCAGCATGGTAAACTACCCATTTTCTTTTATTTTTAAATGGCTACAGGGCAAGAGCCACAAAGAGTCTTGGGCAGAGCAAAACAACCGTTTCTGGCATCACACAAGTTGTCAAGTTCTAGCCACCTCGGGCTGAGCAGAGGAGAAACTGAGCCTGGGAGGATCTCCCAGCACCGTAGTACTGTCCTGGCCTAATGGGTTTGTTCAGCAGCCTCAAACATGCGCGTGCCCACACACCGCTGTCTTCACCCGACAGCGTGCCCCAGGGAGACCGGCACTGCACCCGCGCGCTGCCTCCTCTCCAGCTCCCTTCATAGTCTGCTTGCACCTCCCTGCCCAAGCCAACGACACCCTGACCGCAACGCAGCAGGACGACGGCAGAGCCCGTTACCTGGGGACGAAGACCTCGTTGTGCAGATAGTTCTCGAACGTCTTGCGGAAGGCAGACTCCTCCAGCTCCTTCTGGATCTGAGAGTCCGTCTTCGGGCAGGAGCAGCACTCCCCGCTGACCTCCTCGCTTTCGCTTTGATTGTATTTCTGAGGGTCTTCAGACTCAAAAGGGGGAGACCACGTCCTTGAGGGCAATTTTAAACCTGCGGAGAGAAGATTTCTTTATATCAGCCACATTCCACGTAGCAGGAGCAGAGGTCCCAGCCGGGAAGGCTAGGGAGCTCCAGTGCTGTGCAGTCAAAGCAGGGGAGGCCTCTGTGAAAAGGCCGAAGGCACTGGTCTGCAGCTGCATGGGAGCCACTCGGGGAGCAGGGCCTGAGCGTCCCCTGCAGAGGAGCCCTCCGATCCAGCCCCAGGCTTGTTTCTCTCAGCTCCCTGGGTACTGCGGCACTCAACGTACAACACAACGAACACCACTGTTCTCCCGGCAGACCAAATGAAACGGGCTTAGTCTCAGGACAACAGAGATTCTGGCAGCCTCATTTAGAAATGCTGAAGAAGGTGCAGTTCACGACTACAGCCAACACTCATCTGCTATTTAGATATTTGGTTGTTTGCTGCGAGGCGGCCAAGGAACACAATCCTGTCTGCACTCCGTGTTGGCACTTCAGAGTCACGCCCTGGGTTTACATGCAGTGTTGTGAAAGTCACAGCATGGCATGAAACATCCGGGCACAACGACTTTTCAAACACACTCGCGTGATGGAGACGTTCCTTCCGATAGGATACAGGAGTTCATCTGAGGGAAACATTATACTGGAGTCTAGCAAAACCTGTAGTCATTTTGAAACAAGTGCCCCCCAAGTGTAAATGGGTTCACACGCCAGCCCGGCAGTTGTCCTGGTGTGGTACAAAAGCGGCAGGCAGACTCTGCAGACAGCTCTAGCCTTTGCCCTCAAAATCAAAACAAAGCAGTTTCTCCACTTGGCAGAGTCATTCGTGGGACGGCCACCGACTGAGCAGCTCTTCACGCAAGTCATAAATTAAAGATCAGAACTATGTCAAGGGTGTCCCTAGAAGCCCAGCAAGTAGACAAGACGGGCAGCCTGCTTCCCACCCTGTGAACCTTCCCGTCCAGACCCCATAACCCCAGAGAAGCACCTTCTGCTTCATGCACCGCGCAAACTGCTTTCCGACAGGCCTGTCAGCTCCAGCTCGCAGCACTGGATTGGCACGCACCGGAGGTGGTGCTCCGACTGGCCCTGGAGGGGTTACAAGTGCTGGCATGTGGATGAGTCTATCTGTCTATGTGGAACCCAAATGATACAGAAAGATAGTCCTCAATTTTGGCAGCTGCTACTCTCAGGAAAGACAGCAGGCATCCTCCACAAGGCCATTAGTAAAGGCCTTGCTTAGCCACGATTTAAAATAGGCTTGATTGTAGCCTGAATGAATTCTCACGTGGCTTGGGTGTCTGGCAACTAGGGTGAAATGCTGATGTTTGGCGTCACACACTGGCTCCACGGGTCTTTAATCCATAGTTGTGAAAAGCCTTTGGCCCACTCTGTTCAGGCTTCAACCTAATGCTTAGAAATCGTGCACGGCTCAAACTCTGGTCCTACCACAGCACATCCAGTCAATACAGGCAGAGCCTTAAGTGAGAGAGAAGAGATTTTTGGACACTACCCAGTCGCTGACCCCAAGACGAAGCTGGAAGCCAATGGATGGAGTTACAGCAGAGGTTAATTTGGCCCCAGGTCTTCCAAAGCCCAATGCTGTTTGTATCTGAAGAGCTTTTATTAAACTGGTTGCTCTGTTCAAGAGAAGCAGGGGCAGGGTGTGGATCCCAGGGGGACTGAAGCATCCAATTTTGTTGTGCAAAAATATGTTCACTGCAAAGCTGGCACAAGGCCTGGCAGGAGCGACCACATTGATTCAAGCACACAGAGGGAAAGCAGCCTTGCAAGCTCTCGTACATCACTGCGTGCTCCCAGAGCAATGCTAGCAAACAGAAAATCCCATATCCCACTCACCTTCCACGTGCCAGGGAAAGAAGCCCACCCCCCAGGGCCTTTAGGGCTAGAAGCATCATACGTTAGACACAGGCACTTACCCTTCAGGCAGTAATCGAGCTCGTACAGCTCGCTGTCCTCAGACTGCTGCTGCCAGTACACCAGGTAGTGCGTAATGTTCCCGTTGGGCTCCGAGGGCGGCTTCCACTTCAGAATGATCTGGGACGAGGAGTTGGAAACCGAAATTGGATCTAAGGGGACTGAGGGAACTGAAGGGAGAAAGACAAAGGTCATCACATCACCCTGGCCTGGAGCAGGTGGGACAAAAGGCTAGAACCAGGACTGATCACCACTGCTAGGCCATCAGGACTCTGAGCTGCTCTTCCTCCAAGGGGCCTACCAGCAGCTTCATCACCATGCCTGCCTACTATATGGTGGCTTCAGTTAAGAAGCTTCACTCACCTGGGCGATCTCACAGCCCTCACACAAGCAAACCCAGTCACTGATTTCATTCTTAATCAGCAAAAGATTGTGAACAAGGTTAACGCCCCCTGAGGCTCCCTGCACAGCTGGCCTTATTGGTTTCTCCCCAATGCAAGGACTGTCTTAGGGCCTGTGGGCTTTGTGTGCACATTGCTAGCTCTCAGGCAGGCACTGCTAGGAACTGTTCAGCCCTCCACAGCAAAGGGTCTGCCCCTGGGGTCTCACCCTCCTCAATTGTTCACACTAGGCCTCAACTGTGAGGTCTGTCTTCTTTCCACCCAGCACTTAGTCTCGGTACACCTGGCCTTTCAGGGGAGCTGGGCTCTGCACCGCTACAGGGTCAGTTACCTCCACGCTAAGAGTTGGCTGAGGATCAAGCAGTTGCAGAAGCAGGAAGCAGCCCAGCAGAGCAGAGCTGCAGGAGGCAGGCTCCTACAGGAAGCCCTGGGGACAGGCGGAGCATGCCCACTCCCAGGGAATAGAAAAGCGCTGCAGAAGAGCCTGGGCTGAGGGAGGGATGGGCAGCACGCGCGCCCGGACAGGTGCAGGCACTTGCTGACAGGAGCCCCATGTGCTGGGCTCCCCTCAAGAGCGTGGCTTCCATTATTCATGGACAAACAGTCCCAGAGCAATGGCAATTAGAGCAAGCAGCATCAGGGGAGAGTGCCAGGAGCCACGCAACCTTACGCTCAGACCGGGAGTGCGGCTGCTCTGTTTTCCCTTGCCCCACACAAGACAATGTTAGCTGATGCCTGCTCACCTGTGGCATTTGTCTGCACATAGATAATTTCACTCTTGGCTCCATAGGTTCTCCTCTCGTCTGAGAAGGTGACCAGTGTCTTCACAAACACGGCATACTGCGTCCAGGGCTTCAGGCCACGCAGCAGCCAGCCCGGGTGGCCCTGTGTTTTCGGCTCGTTTGACCGCGGGGGAGGGTCAACATCGAGCACCGTCCAGCTGTTGGATCCGCAGGCGTCTTGGCCATCAAATTCTGTCACGTTCTGATAGGGACTGTTTCCAAGGAAAGAGAAAGGGGAAGGGCTTAAACTGATCAAGTCCAAACTCTAGGCTTCTAGGAACAACAATCACAACAGATGCAGGACACCAAAGACACCAGCAACCCTTTATCCAAGGGAATCCAAGACCTCAGCAAGCAGCAGTCGCATGGTGCTCTAGGGAGGTACAGAATCAGTCTCATTTTACAGACAGAGAAACTGAGGCACAGGAGGAGAAAGACATGATCTGTCCAAGAGCAGGAGGAACCTGAACCTTGCTGCCCATTGCTCCAGCCACGCCACGGACCTGCATCGCTCAGTTCCAGACCTGAGCCGTCCCAAGCCAGTGGACGCCTCGGTCTCCCCCATAACACACTCGCAGCAGCACCCCTCGAGGATGCTGTGACTGAAAGGAAACTGCCCTGCTCAAATGAACCCAGGTGGGCAGTGCTCTGGGAGGGGCAGAGATGAGCAAGTAGCATTGCTCCCAGATTGTCAGCCAATGCCAGGAGCTGCCAGAACCAAAAGAGTCTCCACAGACAGCTGAGCTGTTCGACTTTGTTTCTCAGCCCATGGAGAACAAACCACCATTGCTCTTCTGTTCATGCAGCCCCGTTACGTGCACTGTCGCACCCAGCTGAAGGGCAGCCGGTGAGCGGCAGCTCCTTTATGAGGATCAGGAACGAGCAGCAGCCAACAAGGGGAGCCCTAACTCATCCACTGTAAAGCAGCTCAGCCCAGGCAAAGAACATGTCCAGCAGTGGTCTGCACCAGCACCTGTCACCAGCCACACAGGCCACAGGAACAGCCTGAGGCACCACTGACTCATGGGGTCAGAGTTTGTTCCCTTCTAGACTTGCTCAAATAACTCACTATAATGATAGTGAATTTCCAAGCAGGCTGGGCCTGAGCAGATGGATCCCTGGCTCAGGTGTCTCATGGCTATGCCAACTCCAGCAGAGTTACAACAGTGAAAACTCTCTGAGCTCTCTTGAGAGCTCTCCCCAAGCTTTTCACAACGGAGCAGCTGCTAGTGAGACAGATGGCCTGGGGGCACAGGCTCTACTCGTGTCAGACTGGAGCTCCCCGCACTGCACGGAGCAGAGGAAGAGGCAGTCCTTGCCAGCCCTCCAGCACGCAGGGAAGGAAACACCGGTCACTGGGAGCGCTGCAGGAAGCTGCCCCCTTGGCACGTGTGCCGCCGTGGTGGCCAGTCCTGCTTTCCTCCCAGCCACACTGCAGCAGATGGCTTATAACATGCTTGTTTAGACAAACCTTTTATTTAGGGCAGAGCTCTGCTGCTCACCAGGTATGTGCCACTATATAGGAACAGTCCCCTAAGCTGCCACTTCCCAGTATCTAGGCAGCCCCCAGTCAGAGGGGCCAGAAACACTGTTAGGAAGGCACTGGAACGGTGCACCCCCGCTGACTGCTAGAAGGGCTCTGAGAACAGTCTGGCTACCACAGCCTGGCCTGCAGCAGAAGCCAGGTCTAGAAGGTACATCCTCTACCCTGCCTGTTGCCTGACTTCAGACCTTCACAGGTACCTCTCTTTACCCAAGCACATTAATCCAGATGGAAGTCTGGTGCTGCAGAAGGACTTTCAGCCCCTGCACTAGTTCGCATTAAGCCATCTGGGGTCTCTCTACTACCGTGTGGATGTACCTGTAGCCTTTTGCTTCTCAAGACTGGCTTTGACTTGAGCCTGTAAGACACCTAACACAAAAGAAGCGTGTGGGGGATCAGCTAGGATTCAGCCTCACCCAAGCCAGGCTGGTAACTCTGGTTTTAGAAGAACGGCTCCTGTCTGAAAGGGATTAAGATGACCCCACCCTAGGTGCGGATCCCGAGGTGATGAAATCTGCAGCTTCAGTAATTATTTGCTGATCTGAGCAAGCTCCAATTTTAATTTTTAGGTTAATCTTTAAAGCAAGGTTTTGGCTGCATGCCTTAGCTGAAGGAGTCCTAAACGGCACCTGTACAGGGAAAGGGGACATTGGAAGCCTATGCAAAATTGCCAGGCAACTCAGAGGCTCAAGAGCAGTAGCAAAAATGTGACCTCTGCTCTCTTCCCTTTCCGAAAATTGGTGTGACAAAGCATGGCTTTGGAGCTGGCATTCCCTTGAAGCCTACGTACGCTTCTTTGTAGAAGAGCATAAATCCCAGGAGATCACGGAAGTCAGGGGGCCAGTACGGCTCCCACTTCAGCAAGATCTTGTCGTGGGACGTTCTGATGAAAGAGAATTTCAGCAGCTCGTTCTCACCTGCAGCAAGGCAAAAAGGACACTCATTTTAAAAATCAACAAAAGCAAAGTTTTCTGTTTTTAATCATTTTTTAAAAGTTCCTATTTTCCACAAGCACATTCATAACACCCAGAAACACTTAGAGCTAGAAGAGCTACATGCTGTATCCCAACGTGAATCTGTTGAGGGATGTGTGAAGTATTATGAAAGATCCAAGTGAGCTTCTGAGTTTGCTCAGCACACTCACTCCACAGAATCTCTGTTCAGCAAGACGTCTGCCTCCAGACCTGCTCCCCACGAGTTGTCTAAACACCACAGTGCTTGGACAGAAATGACAGGTACGCCATTGGGCAGCATACATGCACTGGCAGACATGAGTAACAAAGTGCATTAAAGAACGAACTGAAGGAGGAAGGTTTGCTCAGGGTTGCACCAGCCCTTAGTAAATGCTTGCCAATGTAACACGCCTAGCTGCTCTTGTGAAGACAGTGTGAGCAAGGCGAGGGGGAGTCTACACAGAACAAGAGAAAGGAAAGCCATTCTGAACAGATTTTAACACGCTTAAGTTTGACCGTTTTCTACTATGCTGTCTACAGCGCAGATCCTCTGCAGCGTATTCAGAACAGCCAGTAAGAGCTACTGCAGAGACACAGATATTAACTCTGGTCAATGGAAAAAAACAAAAGCTAAATGGGATAAAATTCAGGCTCATCTGCAGCGGCCAGCCCAGCAAGACAGACTGTGATATCTCTGCAGTCTCCTGCTCTCCTTGGACGTGGCCAGTCCTGCCAGACAAGAGCCTGCCCCTCTGCAGAGAGGGGAGACCAGTGACAGCAGTCACTGCAGGAAGGGGAAGAGGGCTTCAGCATCTTGTGTCCAAGGGACCCAAGAAGGACCAGCTGTGCAGCGCTGATTGGGTATGCCATCGCTCGGTAGCCGCCTGAGGGAGGAGGAACGTTTGCTTCCCTGGCACTCGGTCCAGAACAAACAAGGCTGCCTTTACAAACAGGACGCTGCCAGCTCCAAAACGAGCCTTGCAACATGAAAACAAACAACGCAGCCAAACACAGCAGCAACATGCGGTCTGGGGGCACGGAGAGGAGCGCAGCAGAACAGAGGAGAGCAGGCAGGGAGGAGCTCCCGCAGCTGCCAGGAACAAAGCAGCCAGCCAGCCCCACTGCTCTGCCCGGGAGCTGTGCACAACCACATACAAGCATGGTTTGGGCTCCCATTCCCCACTCGCGGGCCTGGGAAGAGCTGTCACTGCCCCCGGCTGCAGAAGGATTCTGGACTCTGCATCCCCAGCAACAGCTCGTGTGGTTGCAAAGCCTTGCCTGATGCTCGTGGCTGCCACAGGAAGGCCTAGCTTCCATGGGGCACCTTTAGGCTGTGAAAAGGCAGAACCCATCTCTGAGAACAGCCCGAGAAGGCTGCTGGAAGCAGGGCTGCCTCTCTGCTCCCAGGTTCTGGTAGAGCAGAACAGATTTAAAGGCAGAGTGCTAGCTTCAACGCACCAAAATTCACATTTCTCCTGCTGTTGTCACAGGAACCCTCTGCACTGCTAAAGCCATTCGCAGTTTGTTTCTTTTCTGGGCACGGTCAGCATCACTGCTTCCCCTCGCATGTGATGGGAAAAGGGAGCGTTAGGTACACAGCAGCTCCGGGGCTTTTAGGGCCCAACAGGAGCTACCACCACACCACACCACACCACACCAGGGGCCGCACATGGACTCCACAACACGCAGCCTCGGCCCCGAGTTGCTCACAACTGAGCAGCAGAAGCGAGAGGCACAAACACCATTTGTAACATGGCTGGATAACCACAGAACCTGGCAGGGGCCAGACCTGAAACCGCTTCTGGTTATGGCAAGGTAACAGTGTCCCTTTACTGTGGCAGCGAGTGGGAAATGGTGCCTCTGGGGCTTTCTAGGAGAATGCAAGGAGCAGTCCTTGCCCCGAGGAGTTCACACCTCAGACATGGAGGAATGAGGACGCATGTGCGTGTGCCTATACATATGCCAGTGATTCTCAACCAGGGCACCACAGCACCCTCTCATGCCTTAAGATCCTTTCAAGGGGGTCACAGGGTCCCCACGTGATGTTAGCACTGCTAGGTGTGCAATTATGATTCACAAGATAAGGTCAGAGGTTTCCAATAGGAATCCATAGCGGTAAAAACGTTCTGCCCTGCTGTGGGCTCTGAGGTCTTTGCCACAGAAGAATCGCTCTAGTGTTTTTCTGTAGTAAGAAAGTGAATGAAGACTAAGGGCTGCAAGGGGCACCTCGAGTCTGAAGGAGGTTGAGAACCAGACATGCAAACAGCACTGGTCCCACTGCATCGCGAGACTTACAAGAGGCCTGGTCGCCGTTCGTCTTCAGGGCTATGTCGTTCCTCTCCTGACGTCCCTTAGTCCCAGAGATCTCCTCCATTTTGTGGATTTCGGATAAGCACAGTTTGGGGTTGTAGTGGAAGAAGAGCTTCCCCCGTGCAATGGTGAGGTTGTGCTTGCTCCAGTCCCAGAGCTGGCGCAGGTTCTGATTGTCCAGGGCGTAGAAGGAGTAATTCCTGCGGCGAGAGGAATGGATTGGGGCAAATGCTTGTGAAATTGGCCTCTCTCCTGCACTAATCCAGGCACAGACAGAAGTCCGCGTGTACAGTGGCTCAGGGGCAGGCTGCGGCAGAGCAGAGAGCAGCCTACTCCAGCAGAGCTTGCCAACACCACCCTCAGGACCCGTGCTGCCCCCCCGCACGAGCACTGGATTAAAGCAGCTTCTGAAAAACACTCACCCAGCTTCTAGCGTCTCCCCTTTAATCAGATGCAGTTTACGAAAGAAAGAGAGAGAAACCAAGGCATAGGAGCGTCGAATTTTTAGGTACCCTGAGATTTCTTCAACCAAGCCAAGATTTGCTTCTAGCTCAGCTGCTATGTTATCTGAGGAGAAGAAAATGACTGGTTTAAGCTTTTGGATACCGGCGACCAGCACAGCAGGCCCGCGAGAGACCAGGTGTCTCTGCACCTCCCTGTATCGACTTAAACAACATTTCAAGACCCAAACCTGTAAAGCCATTAGCATCACAAATGCCTGCACTTGGCTGTTACTTCCTGCATCCCCCGAGCTCTGGAGACACCTCAGACTCGGTGGAAATTGCCTCCATAGTCCACCCCTGCTTCCCCCCCCCATGGGCTCCTCTGAATCGCGTGACGAGAGGCAGAGCTTACTTCCCCCACGGATGTTTATGACTAAGCTCCCATTAACGATGGTGCAGCCACGGAGCTCCTGCGCCGACGTCACCGAATCGATGGCCTTCTCCTTGCCAAAGTCGCACACCTTGGGGCAGGGCCCCGCACAGGGGGTGCAGTGCAGGCTGAAAGCAGAGAAAACACCAGGTTTTAGTCTGACCCAGGCCGCTCCGGTGCAACTCGCGTGCATGAGGCAAGTCCCCGAGAGCGAGGCCCTGCCGGGTCCCGGGTTCGCTGCAGGACCCACATGCAACACGACAAAGGACCCAGGAGACAGCCCTATTTGCAGGGCCCTAGCCCCCACCAGGATGAAGAGCTGCTCTACGGGGCATTAGGCTGTTCCCACTGAATGGCAATCAGAACAAACGGGACCATCTGCTAGCTGTGGCGCCTTTTGTGCTCATGTTCACTAGCCCTCAACAATGGCACACGTAGCGAGCCAGCCGGAGAGGCCCTTGCACTGCACTGCTCATCTGCCCAGACAGGGCTCTGAGGATGAGACAACTACCACTTCCCTCCTCCCCTGAGCACCTGTGTCATGCCCCTTCAGCAGCGCTCACGGGGGACCATTACTGTGAACGCCTTCCAAGGCTGGCAGCTCACCCGCCCCTCATGCCAAAATACCACATCCAATTCTTTGGGACTATCCACTCGCTCAGTGATGACTTTTAGTTCTTTACCAGAACAGGACAGAGGTCCCTGCTCTTAAATTCAATTATTGCTGTCTGTGAGAACCAGCTCGCAAACCGCACACAATCTCCATCCTAAAATAGCCTCCAAACACATCACCCATGGAGCTGGTGCAGGACCCTCCTCACGGCACCTCTGTCCACTCCTTGAGGATGATATGCAGGACAGTGCTTGCAGATTAAACAGGGCTAGCTTGAAGGCTTTGGAGCACGCGAGCACAGCCTTGCTGCCACGTGAGAAAGTCCGACATCTGTCCTTGAGTCTGAACCCCCCGCACCTCATCTGCTTCCAACCTGTCCAGAGAAAGATGAGCTGCATCGCCTCTAGGGAAAGCACGGGGGTCTTGTGCTCGAGTGCCAGTGCCAGTAGGACCACGGCCAGCAGGTGTAGGCAGCAGGCCCCTGCTATCAGATGAGCAATGCTCAGCTCGTTACTGGGGCTGCTGATCATATTCCAGATGTACAAAACAGGAAGCAGACCAAGAGAGCCAGCCAGAGCCAATTCCCCGAGACTGCCACGCAGAGCAAACACACACGAAGACAAAGCTGCGGACATTCGTAGAAAATCTGACTCATCCCAATAGATTACGGTACGGTGGGAAAAACAGCCTCCTTGATAAACAGCTCAGCATACACTGGGTTTGTCCTCAAAGCCCTGGGAATAGGAAGAAAAGGCTGCTCCTTTCCTTGCCACGCTCACTACTTGCCTGCTACGTTGTCACTTACCCTGGCAAGCCCGAGCCGCCCTGGGGATCAGACACGAGGGGCGAGGTGCCCAGCGGTCTGCTCTACGTGCACCGTGCTCTCCTGGCATTAGGCAAATGGTTTTTGTTCTGATCTACAAGGCCCGCTGAATCAGGGGTCTGCCTGGGATGGGGTGGGAAGGGGAACACACCTGGAAGGTCTCAGTACACCTGTTTTCCCACATGTCACTGCAACTTGCCCATCCAGCTCCTTGACAGCACGAGCCACACAGCTCTTGTGTGACACGTCCTCCCTCCCTGGGCTCTCAAGCATGAGAGGATCCTTACTAGCCAAGACACCCCACCCCCCCCAACACCTCCTTCCCCGCTCTTCTTGACCTCCCTCCACAGCTCGATCCTCACCCAAGGGGCAGTCGGGGAGCACCGGCAGCCTGGAGGAAGCTGCAGCCACGCGCAAGGTACAAAACACAAGCCCTTACAGCAAAGGGTTGGAAATGGGCTCATTGATAAATCAGAGGAAGGTCACTTCCACAGCACAGCAGTGAGACCGCTTCTCAGCCTAGACACAGATGAGGGGAGTGGGAGCAGGACAGACAGCAGCACGTTTACCCAGAGACATCACTTACTTGCTGGAGTTCATGGTGTACCCAGAGGGACACTCGCGCACGCACTCGTTGTTGTGGATGACGTGGCACCCCGACTCCCTGGCGTTCTTGCACTTGTTGTGCAGGTCCTGGCAGAAGCTGAAGGTCACACAGCGCCAGCCCTCGAACCGGTAGTAGCCAGGAGGGCAGGTCTCCACACACGTGCCGTCAAGGTAAAAATTGCGACAAGCCACACACTTTTCAGGACTGTTGGGCTCGGCGCAGTCACCCAGGCACTCGCGGTGGCAGCACCGTCCGTCCGAGGTGCAGCCTTGAGACTTGCAAGCGGTAGGACAAACTGCAACAAGAAAGCGTGAGCAGCACCTGATGAGAGGACGCTCATCCCCCTTGCCGCAGGCCCCGCCACCCGCTGCACGCTCCGACACTCCTCTCCCAGGAGTCCACGGAGAAGGGCACCCACAAGTCTTACTGCCTGAGGTTTTCATGGTTTGTTTTTAATTATCCGCTACTTAGCACCACACAATACTCTTAATGAGTGGTCTGTTTCCAAGCAAAAACCACAGGCAAAACACCAGGAGGATGCCGAGGAAACTCAAAGCTGGTGGAAA
>NW_005842344.1:985831-987278 GCF_000455745.1 Alligator sinensis
CTGCGGAGTGACTTGAGGAACAGCTTGAATGCAATCGCCCCATTCAAAACAGCCACCACATTTCAATTCACAGGGTTACAATGAAAGTCAGAGGACAACTCTGGGTACAGCAAGCCAAATGCAAGCGGCTTTGATTCAGCATAGCGCTTAAAAATAGCAGGAGGTGCAACTCAAGAATGGGTGTGCAGGGGACTGGAGTCAGTTGTAAGATGCCAGATCTATTTGGACGACAACTATGCGCTGCCAAGTATCAGATCAGGACGTAGTCCTGCTCTACTGAGTCAACAGGAATTTTGCCAAGGGGAACAGGATCTGGCCCTTGGCCTGAAGACACACGAGGCAAGACCTACAGAAATGGTTCACTGCCACTATGCAAAGCAACGTTTGGATGAACTCCCTGGTGAGGTGCGGTGACCAGACCAGGTAACCCCATAGCTAGCAGCAGCTGCCAGAAGGGACCCATCGCAAGGAGCTCAGTTTTCTGGGCGAGCAGCATGAACACAGGACGGGCTTTAACGGGGGAAGTCCCGGACACAACAGCGTGCAGGGGCCGGCATGCTATTTTAACTTCTGGCTGCCTCGCTGCAACAGGCCAGTGCTGCAAGGGGGTTTAGACCCATTCACCAGAATGAATCGTACCGAGCTTCAACGGTGCAACATGCCACCGAGGCTCTCGCGATGATCACCAGCTGCGATTAGAAAGACTCCCCACTCCCCAGCCGAGGAGCAGGACTGCAGAACCAAGTGCGCTGCAAGTCTGCCACCCCCCTTGGGAGCACCTCGCATGAACTGCTGTCACAGACAGGACAGCGAAGGAGCCAGGCTACCGCTCTCTTGCAGGCTGGCATGCCCTTCGTTCAGCCACGGGACAGGTAAGGTCTGAACCACCACCGAGCTAAGCGTGCTCGCCTAAGCACCAGGCTGCTCCCGTCTCACAGGATGCTTTCCCTGCACTTCTCGGACTCTGCTCCAGCACGCGCAGGACCCAACTCCTGCAGCTCCGGGCACCTTCTGGCATTTTCAGGAACAAATTCACAGTTAGAGACGGCATCAGCCCGGGGCTCTCGCGCTGCAAGATCAGCTGCTTCACAGGAAGGGCAAGCGGCACTGCGAGAAAACCCGTCCTTGGCGAAGGCCTCTTCGTAACAGTAACCACTCACCAACCGGGGTCACGTTCCTAGCGTGAGGGGGACCATCTATTCCCAAAACTCAGTTAACTTCTCTCTAGTTCTTTCTTATCTGCGCAACAGTCGAACCCCTTTGGGATCCTGCGGCAGGAAGTCTGAGAGGCCAAGTGCATCCTTCTTCCAGCAACTTGGGCTTCACTGCCTCTCTACGCAGCCTGCGCCCTCTTTTCTCGGGACTAAGGAAGAAGGGAAATGGGAATGTCCAACCCACCTGCTCCGCCTCGCTCCTCCCGTACAGCTGACGTCCGCTCTCCTCGGAA
>NW_005842344.1:987309-995870 GCF_000455745.1 Alligator sinensis
CCGGCCTGTCGGGAGGCAAGAGTTTCTCAACGCCCCCGATCACACGCGTGACCCACCCGATTCCCCCTGGAGCGTGCCCTTCCTCCCCGCTTCAGCCTGGACCAGCTCACCACCCAGACCTTTGCTTCAGCTCGGCCTGAAGAGTGGCGAGTGTCCCACAGAGGATGCAGGGCCCACGCGCCGTGCCGCGCCACGAGCGAGCAGCCAGCGCACAAGCACCAAGAAAAGGCTCCACAGAAAGAAGATCCATTCCCACCCTCAGGCTAACCTGTAGACCTGCCCGGAGTGATCCAGCATGGATCTGGCTCTTCCCTGAGGAGATCCTACAAGTGGGGAGCGCAAAGTGAAGCATCCTGCAGAGACTCGCCCAGCGGGCCGGGGCCCAGATCTGAGGCCCGGTCTGCTGCTCCACCCACTAGGCTTCCCCACCTGGTTTCCTTCCACAGAAAGCCTAAGCAAGCCCCAGGAACAAGGCATGACTTCAGAAGTCCTCATACTTTCGATGGACAGTCTCGTTTCCTGCCCCCAACACACGCGTGTAATCCTAGCCCGACTCCCGGGAAAGCTTCCGGCTTCCCCGGTCTCGCCTCGAGGGGTCCGTTTCAAAGCCGAAGAGACGTCCGCACTAGGCCTGCCAAGACGGACATGGCGCTGCCCGTGCTGCGCGGCCAGAGCCGCCCCCAAACGCAGCGCCGAGACACAGCCGCCTGCGGCCAAGCCACTTGCAAACGCAAACGCCAGCGACCGTCACCAAATAAAAAGGCTTCAAATTCAGGGGGTGACTTTGATGGGTATGTTAGACAAAGAAAACAGATAGACAGCACCACAAGATATACATTCCCCAGCCTTAGGCTTGGGCTGCGGCTGTCAGCTCAGGAGAGAAAAGAGCTTTGCAGATAATTTACACCACGTGGTTCAGCAAGAGCGACGCCGAAACCACTATACGCTAACTGGACCACCACAGAAAGATGTCCCCGGCCACGTAAGACCCGAACGTGCTGTTCAGACCCGTCAAGTCCCGCGCTTGGAGGAGCAGCACTGGAAGATGGCTGTTTTCTCAAATACGGGGCCATTGCTATAAAAGACTCCCATCATAAACAAGCCCAAAAGGAGTAACAGGCAATTACTCCCAGCGCCGCGTGCCTGGCAACTTAAAAAAAAAAAAAAAAGAAAGAAGAGTCTGCGTAAGAAGTTAACATTTAATAGCTTTGTTTTCTACGCTCCTGTAAACAACATACTTTCCACCATTTCATGATCTCAGGTTCAAAGTCACACGCTTCGGGATGATTCAGTCTGGAGGTAACCGTGTGCAGGAAACGCGCGCTCTCAAAGCCCTCTGCGTGATTGCTTTGCTCTTGCGAGGTGAAGAGGAGCACGGAGCGTCTCGCAGCCAGGGGCTCGCCCCCCGGCCCTGCTGGCACCACAAGGCAGCCGACACGCAGCCCTGCTCCGCGGGCCGCTGCGGGGCGACGGGCCCCCAGCACACGGCGCGCTTTGGGCGCTTCGCTAACGAACGAGAGGACGGCACGGCCGCCCTGCCACGCGCCCCCAGCTTTACACCCGATCGAGGAGGGCCTGGGCTCCCTCCCCATCCCCAAGGCCTTCCCGAGGGGACGGCGCTCCCACGTGACCACAAGCTCCTGTGTACAAGTTCAGGTACCTGGCGCACGAGCACGAAACAACCCCGAATTCAGAACAACGTTCATTTCCCTTTGTGCTGGGAAGTTGTGCGCCTCTTTCTACGCGATGAACTTGACACTTCGAGGTGGTAACCGAGCAAAGTCCAGCAGGCAAGCACAAAAACACCCACCCGCAGGTGATCCCTGCATTTGGACGAAGCATAAAACGAAAACAGAAAAACCAAACCAAACCATTACAATAAAGAAATAAAGGAATCAATCCATCAGGCAGCACGGTGCGCCCCCGCCCCATGTGATGGCAGGGGGCTACCTCCCCGCTCCCAATTAGATACAGCAAGACGGGGCAGCCAAAGGAGAAGCGTGCCTAAAAAGTGTATAAACAACCTGTGAACGACACGAGAATAATTACTCTGGCAAGCCCTTAACAACTCAAACCCAAAGGTTACAAAAGGTCGTCAGCAGAAATAAAGCAAGAGAAAGTTCCAGAATTGAGTCCCAAGCTCCAAACGCTTGCCGGCTCTGCAGTCTGGAGCGGAAGTGTAGCCCAGACTTCTCCCGGGTCTCACGCAGCGCGCCGCGGCCGTGCTCCCGTTGGGCACGGGAACCGGGTGCAGGCTCCTGCCCGTTCCCTGAGGACTGGGGCTGCACGAGGCGTCTGTGTGGGTCTGGCCCACGGCACTTGGGGCAGCTGCTGCGCTGGGCCCTGCGCACGGCTGGGCGCCGGCTGCCGCAGGGGAACGTTTTGTGCCGCAGCGCGTGGGCCAGACCACAGCTGTGTGGAGGGCCCACGCCTCGCTGCTGCCTGCCCACCGAGAAGACAGCGGGCGCAGCACCACAGCATCCCGGGATTAGGTCGAGGACGATGAACGAACAAACGAACAGGTCTTCAATTCATCCCCTTCCTACACATGCTCCCACGGAGCCTGAAGAGGGCTGCAGAAAACAAAAGCCAGGCAGTGCCCAGGTGCCTCGTAACCCGCCTTGGCCCAGAGGCAAGGGGGTGTCGCCTGCACGAAGCACGGCGTTGCGACATGCGCAGGGGGCCTGGAGGAGCAGAGCTCTGCGCATCGGGCAGTCACGGAGAAAGCCCGCACAAACGCAGAGCGAGCCTTGACGGGGCATTTGGCACCTAATCTATGACATGCCACACAAGGTTTTTGCATATGTAATGGAAACCAGGGCTCCAAACCCTACGCTTATTTTATGGTTTATAAATTTGGCTGAAAATATTCAGAGCAGAAGTTCTCAGCTCTAAGGATCGTTTTAAACAGACAACAAGCTGTTTTGGAGCAGAGCTGGGAGGAGCAGCAGCACAGTACAAGTGTTTCTCACATTTTTGTAGGACAACAGGGAGGAGAGCAAGGCAGCCAACCAGCTCCTCCATTAAGCGTTCAAGGCAGGCTGCATTTGCTCTCTATTTGTACAGCTCCGAGCACAGCAGGCCCTGAGCAGGTTAGCCTCAAGGTGCTACCGCAATATAAGTGCTAAATAATGATGGTTTTAAAAAAGAAAAGCACAATACAAGGCATGACTGCATGAGCCCATCTTCTCGCCCCCACCACTTCTCTTGGACCCTCCGTGGGACCTGGGTTGCAAGGATCCAGAGAGGACAGGCCACGGAGAAGGCACCGGGGGAGGCGGCCACACATCTGTCTTCATTGTCTGCCCACCCCAAAACTGCAGCCCAGTGCAGCGTGCACGAGTACTGACCAGGCCCGACTCTAGGCAGCACTTACACCCCCAGCGACAGATCTAGCCTGGACTAGTCGGGCTCCTCTTCTCCCCTGTGGGGGCACCCCGAGACGAGAGCAGGACAGCCTGAAGCACTGTCCAGTACAGCAGGAGCATCACCACGACTCAGACCCTCGATGTCAGCGGCCTTTGCTCCTGCTGAGCCAGTCCGTCACCATCCAGGGGAAAGGGCCAAACTTACCACTGCCTCCGAAACATGGAAGAACAACGGAGGGAATCTTGTCGACCCAAATGCAAGAGTCTGCCAGTCTCTTGGTGGAAACAGTTCAGAGAGGGGAAGAAGTGAGGGGCCTTGACGGGGCATCACGGCATGGGATGGGGAAAAAGGACCTCAAACGCTTTAGCAATGCACTGAGAGTTGTGGGGTGAAGGAGAGAAGCAGCACATTGCTGCAGGAAGGTGACACTTTGGGAAGGACATTAGAGCAGCGGTGCTCAACCTTGCTGTCCCATGGGCCAGATCCAGCGTGCGGGGGTCGGTCCACAGGTGCACACCAGCACAACCTAGCACACCGGGCCAGGTCGCCCAGAGGCTGGGCAGCTGGAGACCTACAATGAACACTGCCACCATTCCCGGGCTGCCCAACCTTCAGACCTGTGGGGAGACCCGCTGGCCAGATGTGGCCTTGCATAGGGTAACACTTGACTTTTTACCTGGCCACATCTGCTAGGAGACGGTACGTTTTATGATGCTTGCCCAAGAACAGGGAAGACAGAGTCGCTGTTGGTGGGATTCAAACCTGCTCTTCCAGTCTCGAGCAAATACCTACGGAAGCAGCCAGTGACTAGAGACTATGGAAACAAGTATTTAAAAAAACCCTTCCTGATCAGGGATTGAGGCTGACATTTCTTCATGCCGCCGAGGCCCAGAAGAAGGGACATCTCCAAGGGATTCTCACACCTACGGACCCGTCACATCATTGCCCTGCTTTCCCGGGCGTCATGCAAACATGGACGGTCCAACAGCGTCAAATACTCTCTAGACACATCAGCCACTGCACAAAAGGGCTCTCTGAGGTGCATCGTAGTACCTACCCACTGCTACTCAATGCTAGGCACGCCACCTACTACTCAGCTGCCTGATTTGACTATCTAGGCATGATAAAAATATTTGCATTAATTATTCCTTATTTCCTGCTTCCTTATAAAATAACAGAACGGTAGCAGCAAAGCATTACATTGAGTTGGGAGGCGGGGGGGAGGAAAGAGGGAGAAAAGTCACAAGTTTTGGGGGCTTTCCTTCAGTCTTCTGCCTCGGGTAGGCTTTGGACAGACGCGCTCTGCAACTATGAGCTGACTAGTCAACTATTTTATCAACCAGAGGCATGAGCGTAGGTCAAATCTAAATATTCCAAGCCATTTATAAGGCACAGATCAGAACATCACAGACCATACGTGTGCAGATTTAAGATCCCACATTTTTCTACAGAAAGAGAAGCCCGCTCCATTTTCGGGCTGTTGTTCAAGGGATCGACATGATCTCGTCTACTCGTAATAAAAACCCTCTCCTCTCCCCTCCCCGTGTGATGCCAGGTCCGTGGAGCTGGAAAACAAACAACATGGACCCCTCGCTGCTGTGCCACAGGCTTTGGACCGCCTGCCAAACGCCGACGAGGAGAGCAGCGCAGGGAGGCGAGTCTCCTTTCACTGTCGGGAGCTTTTCTAGAATTATACAAATGTGCTGTGGCTGCCAACCCCCGGGGAAGAGAAAGGACAGGCTCCGTTCCCCAGAAATCCAGGTCAGGACACAGCCGTGCCGGGAGAACCACCCTCGCCCGTAGCCAATGCGTTTGCTGCCTGCAGCTCGAGCCATTCAACGACTTTCTATCTCCGCAGAAAGCAAACACACGCTTAACCCTTCGGCAGCAGAGCGGAGAAGGGGGAAATCCCAGACTCTCTCCTTTTGGACTGGTTTATACGGTTCCCTGGCTGCTCTTCAGTAAAGCGTGTTAGGCCAATTAAGTTTAATAATTTCAAGCACAATGTTCTCATCCTGGATTCTAACTCTGAAGAACAGTTTTAACTAGAAGAAACTCCTAGGAGAAAAGTCTAAATCCAACACTGACACAGCTTAAAATGGCTTGTCTTGGCTGCGATATACACAACTCAGTGCCAGAGCCCAGGTTAGTGCAATGTTATAGTCGCAGCGTTACACGCGCGCACACACGTCATACAATTCAAAGCCAGCATTCTCTAGAAACATTATCTTGGGCCTCCCAGCTTGCACAAGTAGTTTTCCTCTTACTGTATATGGCAATAACTTCTGTCATATATATATTTACACACATGCACATGCCGCACAGTCGAGTTACAGTTGTTGTGGAAGCCGCACCTTTCAGCTCCCTCGCTTGAGTAATCTGGTTCGCGCTGCCTTAAATGAAGTGTTTTTCTTGTTCTGAGCGAAGAGACAACAAGGAGAGCAATCTCACATCCCATTAAATCCCCTGGGTGTGTCTGCATTGCCAGCGGGATCCCAACTCAAGACAAGAGGGGTGTTTTCAGTGCTACAATTATTTGGCATTTGCAGCTGGGCCTCGTTTTCAAGGTGTTGCATAGCCCTGTGGAGGTAACACCCCAAGCAGAGGCTGCATTTCAGTGTACGACGCATGCACAGGGTTCTGCTTGTGCTCCATTTCCGCACACAGGTTTTCCTCCCTGCTTGTGCGAGATGCCACGTCTGAGTTAGGCGACAACTTGGGGGTGCCCAGAGTAAGCCCCGCCCCCACGAAGGCCCAAAGCTGCGCGAGCAGGTGGCCCGTTCCCCCAGCAGGCAGAAGTGCCTACGAGAGGGGGGAGCGTCTGCTGCCGCGACGCTGCCACGAACCACATCTTATGTAAGTTTGGGGACTGAAAACTAAAAGATACCATGCAGCAGCAAAATTGAAGGCTGAAGACATGCATTAGGTACCTCAGGTTTCAACAAATGGATTTTCTTTTGCTAAAGTCTGAAACAACCCACAGCCAAGTTGCAGCATAAAGGCCGACGCACTTCATTTTCTGAGATTTTTTTATTCTTATCAACCAAGTTTAAATGCACCTTTTGCAAGGGACCTCACGTCTTATGGGTCCACCATAAAATGCTTCAAATACTTTAGATCAGAAGCTTGCTTTAAAAAAAACAAAGAAAGAAAAAAAAGGTTACAGAACAGATGTGCGGGGCCAGAGGCAGCAAGAGGAGAGCAGCTTTAAAACAAGACACGCCACGGCCAGCCAGCGTCGAGCTGAAGGAAGTGGCAGAGTTATAAGCGATGGAAACGCTGCCCCGTGTCCTGACGGGGGAAGAGGCAGTGGCTGTAACCCTCCTGAACACCGCGCGCCCGCAGCCAGTCCACTCGGTCCAACACGGTGCCTCCAGCACCGGCCACCAGCAGCTGCTTGCGCCTTCCCGCCCAAGACCTGCTTACCCCGGAAAGGGATCCTCGCCCAGCTCACCGGGGAGGGAGTGGGGGGCTTGCTCACACCAAGCACAAGGCCTAGCTCCCTTTCAGCGCGTCCCACTCGTCCTGCCTCCGGTGCAGGCACGGAGCTAGGAACAAGGCGTCCTGCTCGTGGCTACAAATAAAGCCTGCTATGTTTTCAAAACAGACGTACGCATGAATGGCTTGGTTTGGGGATTTTTGACGCTAACGATAACCACCAAACGCAATGATTTTACTGTACACAGAACAGCCAGGAAGCACAAACAAACCTAGGCAAGTCTGTAGCTAGTTAACAGTTTATTTTAATAAACTTTACAGTTGGTCTCTTTGCTCCTCAATCCCAACACCACCCTGGCTGCTTTAATAAAGAATAGGCTTGAAACTGTGCTAACACAATTTTGGAACTCAACCCAGCACTACATTAGGCTGCAATAACTAGAAATGGTAGACTCTCAAGATAGGGATTGCCTCCTCTTGCAAGCCAGGCACGTTCTTACCTAATGGCAGTCCACACGTCCGGTTTCGCCATATACTGCAAAGCCTTTTGGGGTTTCTCTCTGCGGCCAAACCGTTTGAAAGTTGCGCGTACATAAGAGAAGCGTCCTACTGAAGCGACCCTGTTTAAGGCTGGCAGTGCCGTGTAGACACAACGCCTATAATTAAAACAACCTTTTGTGTCAGTGAATATACAGGTAACTCTATCCCCAAAACAGCCTCTCAAAACCTCCTACTCCCAGCTTCTCCAGAGGAAACGTTAATGCAGCTGCTTCTGAGAAGAGTCTCCAGACACTGCAGGTATCTGGGAGTTTTCTAGTAGATTTTGGTGTTGGGCAATTGAATACACCCAAGCACCAGCTCTCAAGCGGTCCCACGGCTCTGATATAAACCCTAAGCCGACCAAGCCGCAGGTATATTCAACGCCACGTTGCTACCCGACCATCTATTAGGCATGGACACCGTTTGGGAGAAACGCTCGCCGAATCCGGGTGGCAGGGCAGGGCAGGGGCTCTGCTCACGGGCGTTTCAGCAGCAGCAGCAGCCCCCTCCAGCACAGAAGCTGGCGCCTCTCTCAGAAAAAATAATCCCGGCCCGCACGAGCTACGCCACGTATCTGGAAACGACTTGCTGTTGGGAGGCTGCGGCCGAAACGGTTTCAACTCAGAAGCGGGCACCAATTAGTCCTCCGGTCTGGGGACCCCAGAGCTGGAAGCAACCGCTTCCTGCTGGAGACGGCGTGGGGACGCGTAGCTGCACACGGAGCCCGCGGCGCCCGGCTCCCGCTGCGGAGCAGCTCTCGGGCCCTGGGGCCGCAGCGGTGCAGGACGGAGCCACGAGCGAGCTGCTGCGGTGATCCCCCTTCTCCGTGCTTACTGATTTGTCACAGTTACTCTGAGAGGACACCCAGACTGAACCCACCCTTCCTTGTGGGGCTGGGGGGAAACGTGACGGAAATAAAGGGAAGAGCAGCTGTCAAACTTGAAAAAACCCCTCAGGATTATAAAAAGACGACGCTTGGAAAACTTGCAAAAAAACATGACTGGGGCTCGTTGGAGTCTGAGGGGAAGAGTTAACATCCTCCCGAGGCGGGAAAAACAGTCTTCATATATTGCAAAAAATTCCAGCCACGTACGATGTGAAGCAAGCACACGGAGTCCATGAGGGGGAGCGAGCTCGCACCAGCGTCTAAAATGGCTGCTGTCAGGGAAGCAGCACTCGGTCAGCCGCGTGCTGCGCTCGCTCTGCCTCTGCAG
>NW_005842344.1:995901-1002081 GCF_000455745.1 Alligator sinensis
CGGCGCAAGCCGGCCCAGACGCAGGCGAAGGCATAAAAGCGCTCTGCAGCGGACCCCGCGGAGCGCAGGGAGTCGGACCAAGCTCGCTCGGGAAAAAGCAGGGTGTACCTTCGGCTTTCACTGCCGACTACAGCCCTTGCAGCAAATCCAGAGCCAGCACCGAAAAACCGGCGCGCTACCCAATGACGTCCCACACACGAGTGAGTAACTGCTTCCCAGGGCTGCGCGCGCTAGTCTGGAGCAGGCTGGGAAAAGTCGAGCCGGCACGCTCCTACAAAGAGACGGTATGTCGGCTAGCAAAGGGGATGCTACCAAGCCCACCGCCTGTTTGCTAACCGCGGTCTCGTCTGGTGCAAGTCAGGAGACGCTGCCGCAGCGCACTAGAAATGCCTCCCGCTCGTTATTCGCGGGTTCCAAGTTAATTGCTTTTTGCTCTGCACCTAACCCCAGGGATGCTGGAGCCGCCGTTGCCTTGCCAGCTGCAGCAGCGATGCCCGCTCAGGCCCCGGAGCCCTCGTTCAGTGCTCGGTGGAACGGGGCATTCGAGGTTTTACAATCCGCACTAAAATGGAAGTGTTATTTATAAATTAAGCCATGACCCCTCTGAACTGTGAGTGCTAAGAAGGTCTTATTTACACAGGAATGGATAAAATTAACTGCAGGTGCCTCTCTTCCCATAGACAGTGACTTCCAAAAACAACACTGCTGGTACTAAACAAAAAGGAAACCCTTTCCGTTCACACAGTTTAGGACAACACTTCACTTCTACCTTGGGGATTGCTAGGGTAAGAAAAGCCCTCCTCACTTCCTCTGCCCTGGACGTGTCCACCCCTAACTGGGAATATCCCAAACCAAAGCTGAGTTTGCAGGCTCCTGCACGGGATGGAGTCGAACCTGGCAGGCTCCTCACTGTTCACTGCCCGCTGCTCGGGCTGCAGCATACCCGCAGGAGCTGGCCTGGGAGGCTTTTTTCTGCTTACAACTGAAAAAAGGAGCTTCTCAGGTAAAGACACTGGCACATACGTGGACTGTGTCAGATTGGCAGTGTCACACTGACAGATCAGTGCAAAGGATGAAGATGGCCAGATCTGACCGTTGGCCACGACAAGGCAGGCTCCCAAGCCCACGCTGCCGGAGGGGAGAGGCCAGGAAAGCCACCACCGCTGACCCGCCAGCCGCAAAGTGCCACCAGAGAGGCTGTGCGTGGAAGCAGGCAGTTTGCATCAGTGCCCTTGCCACATAAATACAATCCTGCCAAACATTTGCAGCGATGCCCAAGATTTCCTCTTGTACCTGCACACCGCTCTGCTCCCAGCCCAATCAGCGACTCGCTGCTAATTGCAACAGACAATGAGCAGCAGCCGGCTGCAGCTGCGGCCTTCCAGACCAAACTAGATTCCCCGGCCAGAGTCCCGATGAATAAACAGCAAGCACCGGCCCCGCACAGGCCGCTAGGAAGAAAACGCAAGAGGAGGATATGGGGTAATTAACTCCCTCCCGGGTTGCAGATATTTCCTGGCAATTCTGGGCTTGGAGGCTTCAGGTTAAGTGCAAAAGCAATTCCCCTTCCACAACTTGGAAGCCTCCGGCTGCTTCAAACAGCCTGCAGGAGCCATTATCTGCATAACGGACATTGCTCCAGACCGAATGCTGCTGCACAGCTGGCACTCAGCTGAGCTGCATTTTTTGTGGGCAGTGATGTCACCGCTTAATTTAACCTCAACCTTTTATTCTATTAGGGTCTGTGCATTCGTTTGTGGGCTCAGCTCTGTATCTGGGTGACAAACTGGAAACGACACTTTGTTCCCATGGAAACAAGAGCTCTAGCTTCACGGTGTTCAATTTTTCCACCACAAAAGTCCGTTCCTCTCTAGCAGACTCCCCTGCACGGCAGGACGAAAGCCTGGAGAGGGGCAGGGCGCGCCCCCGCCACCACCTCTCTCAGGAGCTCAGCTCTGCTCTCCCCGCACCGCCCGCACACGAGGAGAGGAACAGGAAGACACCCAGTGCCCGGTTCCCGCGGCCCACGCACGCTCAGCCCTCTCCCCTACGGCTAGCCTGGCCTGCAGGCTTCGTTTCTCTCCCCTGGCTAGAAAGTGAACCTGAGCAACAACCCCTTCCCCCCGCTCTCTGGGCTCCCCCCGGTCGGAAAGAGATGAGGAAATCCGAATGGCAGTTTTTAATGGTAATGCAGAAAACACCTGTCAGAACCACAAGGACCTGCAGGCCCTGACATGCATATCGGGCACATGAAGATCCATCTTAAAAACATATGTAGAAATAAATAAATGAAAACTGTTTGCTAAACGCAACGGGAAAGGGAAGGACACCCAGTCACGTGTTAATGGTAGTAACGTGAATAGCCCCCGTGCTTTGCACCACTGGGTCTGGTACTCGTGCTGCCACCGTTACCTATGCAAAGTCCTCTCTCAGTGCTGGGACAAGCACACGCTGCTGCAACCCAGGCTCCCTGCAGCTTTCACGCTACAGCTATAGCTTTGCACCTATCAGCTACCAAAAGGTATCCAGCCACGTACATTCAATTATCTGATGGGGGGCTCGGTGTCTGAACATGCCCAGCAATATTCACTCTTTTGGATTTTCTCTTCTCCCCTCAGGGATTCAGGGAATCCTGCACAGAAGCTACTGAACAGCCACAGTCCAACACAAGTGCTAAGCTGCTGTATGCTCTGCCCTGCAGAGCCTCGGCCTCCACTGCCCGGCTCGGCAGCTGGGGGTCACGAGCGTTGGCTTGCGGGGAAATCCAGCAGCCTGGGGGCCAGCTCGGGGCAGGAAGTACCGACCACCACGGCTCGGCAGGCACCGCGAGGCCAGGAGGAAGGACTCCGCTCCCAGTCACAGGTCTGCGCAATGACCCAGCCCGCGGCCCTCTCTGGACTCTGCCGAGCTCAGGAGACCCTCTGGACACCGTAGCCGGGAGGAAGAGCGCAGCTGGCTTGAAGCTCTGTTGCACCGACTCTGCCAAATGAACCCCTCAAACTGCTTGCTCTCACCTGGTGAGCCCCAGTGACTTTCAGGTGTTGCCCCTCACCGTCTCTGTGGACGTGAAATCCTGGACCCGTGCCACCCTTGACAAATATCCTCATGATTTGCTTTCCACCTGACTGTTCTGGAGTTTACTGTAAAGCCTCAGAAGAGCACGTGTTAATATTTAACCATCTGCTGCTCTATCAGACAAATGGCATCTTGCAAGCACTTCTTTGTTCCCCTGGTAATCTCCTCGCGGTTAAACCGAGCCATCCTGCCTGGGCGCTCCGCTCCCCTCCAGGTTTACAGGAGGGGAGTACTGTGGTCCCTGCTGTGGTACTCCATCATGAGTGGATATTTTATGGTCTTTTCCCTATATACCTGCTTCCCCATTCACTTAAAACGGATTACACAATTATGAAAAAGATGCTTTCTACTTCCACACCGCCATTTCAGTCATTCTTCAGATTTTACCTAGTTTTGTGTAATATCGAGACCTTCATCCCAGAGGCAGAGCTACCTAGTAGTTAGAAAGGGGGAAGGGCTCAGACTTGGTTACTGTGATTTTGTGAAGCACTCGGATCTGCGAATGAAAGGCTTGAAGAACAAATGAACAAAGCTACTCCCTTCGCCTTCCCCAGCTCAATCCTTCCCGGCTCTTCGGTTTCATTAGTTCTGCGCAACACGACGTTAAGACGCTTTCTGTTCCAGTATCAGCAAAATGGTGGACTTGTCCACAGTGACTAAGGAGGAAGCCATGTCCAGCTTTGTTCAATGGCTAATGATCAACAAGCACTCGGAGAGACAGGCTGGCATTTTAGTTTGGACAGGAGACCGAGCTTCGGGAGAAAGGCAGACATGGGAGTCACCCAAACAGGGACGAACATGTGAACCGTCTCCAGATGAGATCAGCCTGCATCCTCTCTGGGTAAAGGGAGGAAGAAGAAGATCGAGGACAGTGGCTTAGTGACCACCTCCCTCCCTGCCCCTGCAGAGAAGTGGAGACATGGAGGAGAATCCCCCGTGGGACATGCCGAAGGAGTAATGAGAGTCAGGAGAGAGCCAGGAGGAGACTGCACCAGGGAAGGCAAGGACGGACAGCGTTTCAAGAAGTAAGTTCAACAGGGTCCAAGGGCTGAGGGGTCAAGAGGACGGAGCACCGATTCAGGCCAGGGACCTCCTCCACGGGCTGTGCGGAAGCGGAAGGGACGGAGGCTGGACGGCAGAAAAGGTCTCGGCTGTTCTGGGAGGGAAGGGGCTGTGGGCAGGGGAGCCACAGCTGGAGGGGCAAGACGGGTCAAGGCAGATTGTAATGGGAGAGGGAAAGGAGGAGATCAACATGGACACAAAGGAATCAAGAGGGGCAGAGGCTAGCAAAAGAGGTAGAGAGGAGCAAACAAGACACTCCTATGCAGGATGGGGAAGGAGGAGAGAGTTGCAAGAGGGAAGGGGATGGGAAAGCAAAGCAGAGGGAAGGCAGAAGTCTCATCATATTTTGTCAGTTTTCCTGAGATCCTCTGCCCAGAGCTAAACGGAGACAGCAGAAGAGGGGAAGGAGAGCAGTGGTGGAGCTCGAGGGCAGGAGAGTCAGTGAAGATGGAGAAGTGCGGCTAGGAGATGGCGGAAGTGGAGAAGGTGGAAGGAGAGAGCCTGAGGACAGGACTTCTGCCAGAAGCAGCTGGCACAACGCAAGAAGGTCTCGGCAGGGCACTGGGCTACCAACCCTGCCATGCTCATGGTAGCCTACAAACGTAAGCAAGCTGACATGCAAACCCACCCAGCAAGGATGCGCTCCTCTGCACTAACCAACATGCAATCCGGTCTCAAGCATGTTTCTAAATTTAGAAATATTCCTCCCATAGTGATTGCACAAGTGAGTGCAGAACAACACACCACCGAAGCAAACACAAGGGGTTGCGAAAACGTCTTGTCTGGCCAAACGTGCCAGGGCTCCGCCACGAGGGCTAGACAGACCTGTCTGTGAGCGGCCCCTTCGCCCAGATCCCCTCGGATCGGATAAGTGCTGCTCTCTTCCGCTTCCTGCCGGCATCCTCCTTTTCTCCCCAGGGCAACGTCCGTGTCCAGTCGTGACGCCAAGACGCATTGTTACGTAGCCTATTACATGTTTCCGACTGTATCTGCGCACGGTTTGAAACGCCGCAAGCAAATGGTGCCCTTTCCTTTCCTTTTTCGTGTCCTCGTGACGAGGGATCTAGCAGAATTTGCAGGTTCACTGGAATCGGGCAGTCCGCGCCGTGAGCACTTCTGCTACGGCCTCAAACTTGCAACCCCTGGGCTGTCAACTGTGCGCCTGAGCACCACGCCACCCCAGTCCCCGAGGTGCCCTGGCAGGGGGTGGTTACAGGGATCTGGGCAGTGAGGAGAGAGGCGGCCAGGCGGGGACTGCCAGCACCATGCTGCACCCAGCCACGAGTCAGACTTCGCCTGCGCTATTCACCGTCATCCTCGCAGGTCCAACAATTTCGCAAGATCTTTTTGGGAACTGTAGCCAGCTGCACAAGGGAATATCTGGCGGCAGACCGTGGCTGTGCCACACAGCTATTCACTGCACACCAAAACTACCTCTTTTTTTCCCCTCTCTCTTTAAACGTTAGCAAAACACATCAACTGTCCTAGTGTACGGACATCTGGTGTCCTACCAAACACTCTCTGGATATGGCATCTCTGTCCCTCCACAGCTGGTCCCCGGCTACAGGGTTTCACCTCCTGGCGAGAGACTGGCTGCGGGACACAGCAGCAGAGGGAGAGACGGGGCCGAGCGTTCAGCAGCATCCCTGAAGGGAGGCAGCCAGCAGCCGATTCGGGAGCCGGGTAGTGCAGCTGCACCCCGTGGAAGCAGCCCACGCATGGAAGGACTTGCCACGGGCCTAAAACACGGATGCTCCTGTAGCAGACTATTCTGAACAAGAGCACGGAGACTTGCCAAACACACGTGCATCTATGCTCGCTTGGTGACATTCAGAGTCATAGGTTTTAAGGCTAGCAAGGACCACAGTGATAAACCAGTCTGACCTACTAGACAACACGGGCCAAAGGTCTTTCCAGTGTATTCCTGCTTGGGCAACCCCCACATACTTTAGAAACAGTCTCCACCCTTGCTTTAGATACTTGGAGATTTCAAGTAACACAGAATTCACCACAAACCTCAGTTGTTTCCGAAGCCAATTACTT
>NW_005842344.1:1002112-1023388 GCF_000455745.1 Alligator sinensis
ATTTCATTTTTATCCGAGTTTCTCTAGCCTCAGCTTCAGCCCATGGAAAAATTATGCTTTTTAAACTATTGATTTTTACATTGTCTCTCAGTTTTTCTTGCTCATTCAGGAGACGGCCACGACACTCCAGACACAACCCAACCTGGTCCCATCTTAGCAACCTGCTGGGTAGGGGCCTCTGCAACACTGGGGAAGCAAAAACCTTCTGAAGCTGCATGGGATGCCACGGTGTGCCCAGATACTCTGCTACGTTATTTGCACAGCAATTATTGGCAAATGATGCTCAGAGCCATGATTTTAACAGTAATATTAATCTTCCTAGTTTCAGGGGGTTGCAGTGCCCTCATAGAGCCAGCCGCTGCCGAAGAACAAACAGGATCTGCAATTCTTAGAGGCAATGCCTGCGTCCAGTAAAGAAGCCTCATTGCAGGCCAGCAATGCGAACTTCCTCCCCAGGTGGTGCACAGGCCCCGGGGACACGCGAGCTCTGCAGACACGTTCTGTCGCTCAAAAAAATTCCCCATCAAGCTCCACTGCGAGTCGCACCCGTGCCCACACCACTGCTGCCAAGACAATCCTGCTCTCTACCCACTACGCTACGCTGCCTCCACACAAGACAAAACGCTCCGTAGCAGTAACTGCAGTCCTGCTTAATCCTCTTGATTAACAAAGGGGGGACAGACTGAGAGCTGTACCTCCCCTTCACATTGAAATCATTCTTCGCGCTAGCTCACTGGACGCCCGCTGTAATCCTCACTGCTGACTAAGCCTAAAGTTTGTTCCAAACTGAAACCTGGAGTTCCTCGTTATCAGAGAGATCAGAGCCTGCCAAAAAGTGACACGCTCGTCTCCGACTGATCACCTCCGCTTAGCAGCACGCCGTGGGGAATTAACTCCCGCTTTTGCTAGCATACCTATTCTCTCCTGAGGGCTCACTCAGGGTACTGTCCTGCCCACACACAAGCACGAGGCCAGTGACTCTCAACCAGGTGCCGCAGCACCCTAGGGTGTCTTGAGATCTTTTCACGGGTGCTGCGAGGTGTCACACAATGCTAGCGAGCACTGTTAGACATGCAAACAGGATTCACAAGATAAACCCAGAGATGTTAAGCAGTAATGCACAAGGTCCAAAAGGTTCTGCCGTGTCGTGGATGTCCCGAGATCTCCGAAACATAAGACTTGCTCTGTTGTTTTTCTGGGCTCCAAAAAACAAGTGAAAATGAAGAGCTGGCACTTTCCGAGCGTGGTTGCGAGTCTAACAACGGGTGCCTAAAAAGGGCGAGAATCACCGCAGTGAGCAGGCCGAAAGCCTGACATCTTATGCTCTGCAGAGCAAATGTCACATTTGCTACAGATGTCAGCTTTTAAAGAGAGTTTTCCTAATTGTGTGTGAAGCCAGTGACCTGTTACTTAAGCCTCAATGAAGGAGCCGAATGTTACACAAGTCATGTAAACAGCTGGGGAGATAAGATTAATGTAATGTGGAAGAGAAAGTCATCTACACTCGACATATTTCCCTTCTCTCCGGGAATTCGGCACGGTACATGGGCAGAAGCCCTTTTCCCCAGAGTCGGCTGGTGAGACTGCCGTTGCACACCCACCGTCAGGGCCCCGGCAGAGCTGCACACTTTGCACATACCCCGCAGGTCTGCCATCCGTCAGTCTGCAGGACAGGAACACAGGGGATCGCTCTTTAAAGCCCGTTTCACCTGTGGGTTAACTAACAAGGCCCAATGGCCTGGAGCCGAGTGAGACTTCCAGGCCGCCAGACACTGCAGCGAGGAGCTCTACTTCCTCTCTGGCTTTTTTTGGGAGCTTCTGAGGGGTACTTGCAAGGGAGCGCTGCGCTGAAGCTGTGTACACACTTACAGTGCAGTCAGCCTGGGTGGAGAGACACGGCATTTAGGAAAAGGCAAAGGGAAATCGAGCCCCTCTTGCCAGGACTGTCACTGATTTCTGCGCTACCCGTAGCACATCTGTTCTGTTTTGAGAGAGTCAAGCACCATTTCTATGCCGCTCAAGCTGTAATTGAGGTTTCTAAGGGCAATTAAGTATTTAAAAAAAAAAAAATCTCACTGTGCAATGAAGTAACGCGAATGCCTCCTAACGCAACTGAGCTGGTAACGGCGAGATGCCTCTACCTCCGCTGGTGGCTAATGAGCTGCAGGTTTGCAATATTCTTACTTCTTTACAAAAAGAAAAAAAGTCAGATACACTAATAAAGCTTCCTGCTTCACTTTACAGTTTCCAATTCATTTATCTATCTGGTAGCACATTAGGTCTCAGACTGCCTAAGTTCCAGGTACTTTCCCTTGAACTCGGTGAAGAAATTGCCGATATTCAGAAGAGTAGGAAGAAAGGGACAATACCACAACACAGGCAGGGGAAAGGAAGGAACAGCACCTGAAGATATACTTTTTGCCTCATACTGAAGAGCTACCTGTAAATTCAAGCTGCAGGCACCATTCATTCTTTACAGCCACTGGACCTTCACTTTCTGCTGCAAAGTCACTTGGTAAAACTTGGTTCTTCGTGGAGTAACAAGCACAGGCCAGGCCAAAAGCTAACAGATCTCGCACTGCGATAAGGAAAGTCGATGAGCTCAGCTCAGCAGCACTGCTTCTGCCACAAAATACTTCCTCCTCCCCATAATACGGTGTGAAGCTGACCCAACTCTTCCCATCACTGAGGGAAGCTGGCCAGCACAAAGTGCACCATTTTCTGACACCCTACTCACCGTGCTTCTTTGTCGCATCTGAATGTCACTTTTAATCTTGGGAAGCGTCTCTCCTCCTGGCAGAGAAAAGAGCAGGGGCCACCTGGCCCTCGCTCTCCCCGAGACGGATCCGCACACAGCCTCTGCAGCGTGCCAGCTGCGCCAGGCAGGAGGGAGGCACTACCACGCGGCTCTCGAAACACGTAGCTCACACGGGTGCTGCTGCCTGCGCAGCCTCAATGCTACGTATTGCAGCCTCGAGAGAAACAACATCTGCTGAACAGCAGCTATCCTGACGAAGAAGCTTGGGGAACTATGAGACAAGCAGGACGAAGGAAGAAGGGCACTTCTCCTTCAGAGATCAGACTAAAATGACCCAGCAAGGGTTCACAGGCCTCACGGCCCCAGGTTGCAGACATTTCGCCCGGTCTGTGGCAGACCTGGCCCATGGCTCTGCCGCAACCGGCAGCCTTGCCCTGTAACTCGAGCCGGGTCCGACAGGCAGGGCTCATCACGTCAGGGCCCTGAAATTCCAGCGTGGCCGCATACCCACGGCAGCAATCCTGCAGGAATTCCAAGTGACCGGCACCCAGATCGCACGTCTCCAAAACGTGGAAAAGCAAACGATACGTGACCTTGTATAAACAGCTCCTCCTTCCCACCAAAAAGTGTTACCGTGCCGCAGATGCGAGCTGCAGCAGCTCAGGGGACAAGCACGTAATACCGGGTCACTTCTTACTTTCTGATGCGAAGCGCCCACCGCTCCTCCAAGGAAGGGCTGGGACAAAGCAGGGCATGCTCGCAGAGCTCTTTGAAGGGCTGAAGTTGAATTCAAACATGACACTTAACAGCAGGTCTTAACATATTTGAAAAAGAGCAACTCTAAACTCTGTTATACAAGATTAAAGTCGCACTTAATGAATTCTTTAGCTGGATTATTATTTCTCTCCGGCACGTGTCCAGGGCACTGAGCATATCACAAGTGCTAAAGCCACGCACTAAGAACATGAGGGCAGAGGAACAGTGTTCAGTACAAAACCTTGATTCCGACTCTCAGAGCCCCATCCTTTACTCAGGCATATCATATGCCAACACATGAAGATCCTCCTCTGTCTCAGTACACACAGCCTCCCAAAATGCCCAAGGACGAAACGCAGCCTTTGCAGCATGCCTGGCTCACAACCCAGGCTGTACAGCAACAGCCAGGAAAGTCTGTTCCAGCTATATGCTGGGGACAATCCACAAAGAGTGAGAGGCAAGGATTTTTGTGGGCAGTACCTTTATTGGACCACCTGTATATATAAAAATCCTTTCCTCTGGCATCCCAAAGTTAAGGAATTCACACCAATACCCTGCTAGCCACTCCTGGGTGCATCTTGTGCCATCTCTGTCCATCTCTACTACTCCTGTCAGGCTACAATCCTCAAAAAACCTGAAGAAACACCATGGTAGGAAAGGTTTTAGCCTCAGCTGAAGCTGGCCAAACTTGTCACTGGCTTTTCATGCAGGGACTCCAAGAAGTTAAAAATATCCAGCCAAGATTTAAAAAGTATGTACCGTCACAGTAATCATCCTCTTCATACAGAAGAGAAAGAAGACAGAGAGCACAAGCTTCAGGCCTCAACCTTAGGTCAGCAGCCACGACTGCCCTGCTGTCCTCACCTGAAGCCAAGAGAAGACGAGGAATACACCCAGTCGGCCCAGGAAGCACTTCAACAAGTGGACCAGACAGCCCTCGCTCCACACGGTCACACGCTGCCAAGCATGAAGCCTGGTCCAAACCGGTAACTCCGACTCTGAACACGTCTGGCTTGGCAGAGATTTCAGCCATAGCTTTCCAGCCTCCTGCCACCCAGCGCTCCTTTTAGCCAAGGAGCTGCAAGGATCCTAATAAAGAAGAATAAAATCCCAGCAAGTTAATTCACATCCCTCCAATAGGAAATCGCACACAATGAGAGGATACAATTGGGCAGCACGATCGCTGAGCTTTCAACCACCTATTGTTACAAACCAAGAAGGTCTCAGTGTTGCTTCCTCCAGGACACAGACAACTCCTTCCTGAATCTCATAATGAGTTGAAAGGTCCCCGAGTCCTCAAGCCTGAGGCTGGGAACGAGCTCTGCATTGATCACGCTTGCACCACCGTCTCAACGCAGAGTTTCTGTGCAGAGGCAATACTTGTCAAGCTATCGCTGCTGGAAGATGATGCTTCCCAAGGCTCTGCCAAGTGACTCGCTTCAGTTGGCTTAACAGCACACCCCTACATTTTTATTTTAGATTACACTAATCCTTTTAAAGTTATCAGTTTCCAAAACAATAATCTTAATGACCAACTTCTGTTAAATGCCACTTCAAAAACCAGAATTAAAGCCTCAAGTCTTTTTGACAGGAGAACAGAAGAAAGAAAATGCATTTTTTAAAGCTTTGGCAATAAAACTTAAACAGCTTATAGACTGTCCATAATCTCCTACGATGCATTTAATATTCATTTTCATCCCCTTTGCTTCAAATGCAAGAGGCACATTTAAGGAGGGAGAGAGAGAGGTTTTATACCTTCATTATAAAAATGTTAAGGACAAAAGGTGAAGTGTGTGGCCTTGCCAGGACCAAGCCTGAAACACCCGTCAGTAAGAAAACACTTCTATGCCCAGAGGTTGAAGCCTCCCCCAGTGACCTTCACAGGGTTGCACGTTCGGACTAGCTGTCCGTCTCCTGCCTTCCACCTTTCGATGGTCCAGCACGACACAAACTGGTCCATATTTTGTTGCAAGGCAAAGCGTCCAAACTCAAAATGTGCCATGCGCTTGGACCAAGAAGCGGAAGAGCTGGAGCACTAAGATACTGGTCATACATATTATAAGAGGAGACAGAAACCAACACCCTGCTGATGTGCCCCCAAATCCTGCCCACGTGCTAAGAATCCACAATTAATACTGAAGTCTTTGCCAAATTTTGACTTTCCTGAGTAGATTTCCTCTCCTCTCCAATACTCAGGTTAGCAACCGAATACAGTATTCTTCCTTACCTCCTCTCACACTGCTGTGCATTCTTGTTTTGCCATGTCAATCAGCTGCTCCGCTTTGCCTCCGAGACGGTTGGTAATTACAGAATTAAGCGCTCTGGAGAAAATCCATTACAGTATTTCTTCCTTGGCTGCTCTTCACCGAGGTCTGCGCATGGGACCAAATTATTTAAGGAAAAAAATGCCTGGTCTCAGCCTACGTCTACAGTTCGATGCAAGCAGAGGGTACGGTTTCCACTGGCTGGAGCCTATGAGCATTTTACAAGGCTGGGCTAGTAGCCTTAAAGAAGTGTCCATTCAAAACAGTTCAGAGCTTGAGCTGCTTTGCAGTTGAAAGGAACTGCCAGGATAATTTTAAAAAAACAAACCTGTACCCAGCACGAGGCAGAGTAGAAGAGACTGAGGAAAGTACAGAGACATAGAGCAAGCTTTAAAGAAAAAGCACTGCGAGCCAGGTCCCGGGCTTTCAAGCACCCCTGAAAGATCTAGGGGTGCGGTGCGCACACGATAAAGACAGTTATTGCCCAAGGAGCGGACGGAGCCGAGGACATCCTGGATTTCTTCGAGTTCCGGTTTCGGTGAAAGGAGGTCATTCATTACATTCCCATTTTATTCCGTGTTCATCAGGATCTCCCACGGATGGGGAAGAAAGCCAGAATCTGGAAGTACAGGCCCATTTCTATCCTCTGCACTGTTCAGTTTTCAACAAACGCACGGAAAACCCATTTTTCCTTCCCATGAACTGTATTTCTACCACATCAACACAGAATCTAGTGCCAGATACAAAGTTAATGGCTGGCATTGAAAATGTCAATAAATGACTACCTTGCATGGTGAGTCACTGACATGGATATCAGAGCTAATCCTCCTCCTCCGGCATCACAGACAACTAATCTGAAAATAGATTCTGGCACCTCACCCCCCCTGGCTCAGAGCTTCGTTTCACAGCGGCAAGGAAGAAACAGGTGAAGCAGAAGGAGCTAAGCATCAAAATCTACCTACTGCCCGGACCCACGTGAGGTTCGACGGACACCAGACAGCATCCCGGAGCCCGCGAGGACACGCCATGTTCTCAGACGATCCTACCCACACGTCGGGTACAAAGAGCTGGCAAATATGAAGTTAGGACAGAGATGCACAGTGGTAACCCTTCCTTCACCAGTCAGCGAAGGTAGCGACTTCTTCCACAGAGGAAACAGAAGGACTAACATGACGCCATGAGGACAGAGACCATTGCAGCTTCCGTGGCAGGGCCAGAAGGAAACCAAGGCCACTCTTACCTCACTATGCCGTGTTTCCGTTCGGACAAGAACTCCACCCAGCCTTACTTATAAGCCTTTAGTTTGGGCTAAGCTCGCATTTCGTTACAGAGCAAAAAAGCTGGCCTGGGTCAAAGGTGGCTGGTGTCAAAACTCTGATCTTGGAGAAGAGGGAACTTGCAGTCACCGAGCGAGAGAGAAAACTGCTCAGAAGGGACTGAAGCAGACAAGGCAGAGAGGCAAAGCCAGGGAAGGTGCAGTGCTGGAGTCTGGGGAGGCAGGGAGGACTCAGGAGCTGCGCACAGCTGTTGGCAAGAGGGAACGGTGGGCACCAAGGTCCCTTCAGCCTCAAGCACAATAGCCTTACGTGGTGCCCTTGAGAGACAGATAGTTAAAATAAGGAAAGCAGCCAAAACAAGGCCCGCTTGCAAAGCCCTGGGTTTGAAGTAGGCCGAGAGTAACCTGTTTAAACAGGAATTTGAATAATTCATCCTACAGTTTTCAATCCCTCACCGCGTAATCTATTTTGCCTCTGAATTCTGGAGTTGCACCATGCCCCCAATCTCCTAGCTGCTCTCAATAAGCTAAACTGAATTAGTTTAAAGGGCCTCACCATTTTAGAAGCATCACAACAGCCTCAACCACGAGCACTGCATGTGCTCAATAAAGCTGCCATTTGGCAAGGTTTGGAACAGACGCCCCACTGAGATTATCGGGTGTCAACTTCCATCTGGCATCTGTTAAAGCTGGGAAAAAAGGCCAATTCTTATCAGATCTCCAGACATAAAGAGCACTTCCACTTTGTGTGTTCACCACTGGAAAAAACTTCTTTGTGTTTCAAACTTTAAAAATACCTTGCCCTTGAGGTTGGCAAGTCATCCAACCTTGGTGCTCCCTTTAAGACCCCTTTCCCATGCAAAGGTGATAAAAGCAATCTTACAGTTACAGAAATTCCCAGCACATAAAAATCACAGGAAGCTGTTGCTAAGTAATATTTCTACCTAAGTAAACAACACAAAACATTTCCCACGCACACCTCTGAACTCTGCTACTCAGACCTGCCTCGAAGACACGCATTGCAGCACAATTTCCCCTGGCAACACCACCTCCAAGGACCGTCACTTCTAGCTGATGGCAGATGCCGAGAGCTTCGGGCCACAGGATATTTTTGTGGGTGCTTTGCTGCACAGCTTTCTATAGGAAGCAGAAGCAAGCTGCCATTTCTGTAACTCTGGCCCCATGTTTCCCAGCAGACTCTTTTCATTCTTGTCAGTGGGCAAGACCAGGACTGGTCTTCCTGCAGACACAGCACCACTAGGCTAGCTAGTTTTTCTGTTACGACTCTTTCTTGCAACCCCGAGCTGCCCATCGCACTAGGATCAACGGTTGAGCATCACCTTACTCAGCACCTCTGATGAAAATATTCATTTTATTCGGATGAGAGTGACAGTGCCACCCGGTCCAGCCACACTGCCCACCAGCCCCCTCACCAGCACGAGGGCTCAGAAGAAAGAGCATATCTGCAAACCTGGCAACTAGCCTGCCCAAGTCGCTGGTTCAGACTTCGAGGGTCCCGTGGAGCCCCAGAGTCACAATGGTCTGCACCCCAGGATCCCCCCCAGATAAATACATGGGGATTATCAGATAGTATATGGAGACTGTCTTCTAGCTTATTTTTATTCATTTCACATTTCCACCCCCCCCCATCTCCCTGTCATTCCCTCTTGTTCTTCTCCCCTCCTCTAAGTGAGCATGGGACACCAGTTGCAAACAAATGACTGCAAAGTCTCCCCAAGACACTTAAACCCACGTGTGTATCCCGAGAGGTGGCTGAAGAAAGGAACTTGAGAGCAGTGACTAAGGGGGAATCCTATCAGAAGGCAGAGCCGGTCTTCCTCAAGCGAGAGACGCACACATGGTATTTCTATTACAGTTAAGAGGGAAAGCCACATGGAAAAAAAATGCAAAATATGAAAGTGATGTTTGACAAACCCACCCTGCCAGATCTGAGGTCAGAGACACTGGCTTTTCAGCTATTTTGTCTACTAAATTCTTCAGGAAAGACCAATTCTAGCTGAACAGACTGCAACCTGCATCATCAGGGTGATTAAAAAAAAAAAAGAAGAATTTATGACTTAAAAAATGCTTTAGCAAAATGAACCTGAAGATGCACAATGGCCTTAAAAATACATCCCTGAATAATTGTACGTTAATTGAACTGCTTTTTTCTCACCAACACAAGTCACTAAAAATCAAGGAAATCATTAGTTAAACATCCCGAACCATCTCTTAACACCCAAGTATATGCCATTCTTCAGCACTGCAAATTCTCTGCTACTTCCAACGTGCAACTGCCCCCAGACACCAATATAATTCCTACGAAATCTCACACAGGCACAATCTTAATTCTGACCTCAGCAAAACCCAGTCACCGACAGACACTTTAGTCTGAAAACCTCGAACCCGTTACCTCTAACTAAACACCCTTGACTCGAGTTACAGCTGCACAAGCATGATTCAAAGTCTGGGGCATAAGCTTGGTGTCTTTATACTTCAAATAAAGAAGAGTTTGCTGCGGAGAAGGAATCAGAATTGATTTAAAGAAACCAACCACTCAACCAAAGAGAAACCCTAGTCACGAAACAGGGCAGGGATGGACGGAGGTCCAGAGACATTGCCGAAGCAGCCAGGCTATACCCCCGTGCCCTGCTCCCCGCCACATCAGAAAAGCTCACGTTCCCAGAGGAGCGTGTGAAATTGCAAGAGAGAAACCTGGCAAGTGAGTGACGGGAACCTGAAAACGTGACAAACCGAAAGGCACAATTTCATAAGTGGGCTTTTTGGCCTCTGCTCCAGAACAGAAGAGAAGAGGACTGATCCCTGTATTAGCAGCCCTCCCTACAATGTTAAACCTCTGCTTGCTTGCTCAAATATTATAAAGTTGGTAAGGGAAATTGCATGGGGAAGAGACGCATTTAATCCCTGCTCCATGCATCAATCACATGGAGCAGGGATTAAATGCTGGTGGGGGTGAGGCATCTCCAAATTAGCAACAACATGCCTCTAAAGGCCCTGACTGCCACATCACGTTACCTGTTAGCATCTACATCAACCCTGTCTGCTTTATTTTGGAGCACAGGGAAGAAGAGCAGTAAGTTTTAAGTCTGAGATGCCTTAAAAGGTGAAGTTCAAGAGCTTCTCCAAAAGGAAAGGCCAAAAAGTTTCTTAGCGTGCTCAGCACCCAGAGCTAAAAGCAGATATTCAGGAGAGCGCAGGTCCCACTGCCAGCGCTCCCCTGTAGACTGAAGGAAGAGGAAGGAGTTCGATGTCCCTCCAGAGAGAAACAGAAATGGATTTTGACAGAAGTTGAGAATTATCCATCTCCTTAATCCAGCCAAGCTAGAAGAGCAGATGGGCAAGTTCTCACTTTCCTCTTGAATCCTCACAATTGTTCGTTCTCCTCTCGGATCTGATGTCTCTATGTATATGGTCTGTGGCATCCGAGGGAGAATCCCGTCCAGCAGACTGCATATTCACTGCAGGTCAAATGCGGACAAACAAAGAAGGCATCCATGTCAGCATTCGTGATGTTTCGGCTTTGGGATCACTAATGAAAGCAAGCTGGGAGGGAAACCATCAAGTTGCTTTATGCATTTTGTCTTTGGCTGCAGAACTGATTTCACATAAATACTGTATCTCCACACACACACTTCTATACGTCACAAAGATATTTTAAAGAAGATCTGTAGTACAACAACCAGCAACATCTCTGCAGGTAGAAAGCAAAAGCAATGAACAGAGGAAGCTCTCCCAGCCAGTCTGCATCTTCGAAATGCTTAAGGCATCCTCACCCCAGCATCAAATCTCAAAACAAAGAGCCTACAATAGGTTTATTAAGCTTTGAATACACAACTTCACCAAGCTTTCTGCCCTAGAACAAGGATCCTACTGAGAATGTTACAGTCAATTGACTGCATTTCATCCCAGGCTCAGGTCCGCAGAGAAACCAAGAGAGAGCTGGAAACGATCTAGACCAGAAAGAGAGGAGTCGAGATGCTCAGTGGGCTGGGATAGCTGCTTGAGACCATAAGAGAAGCCTCAGACCTGCAGGACAGCTGCCACCACTTCAATATCCTGTGCACGGACATGCCGTGGTAAACAGAAAGGTAACAGAAAGCGCCGTGTGCTTGTGGCTGGCACAAGAACAGAGAAACGGGTTCCAGTAACAGGTTTGGCTAAAGAACCATCATGTGATCCCAGCCATGGTTAGCAGGAAACCTACCTGCACATGAGTTCGCATTTTCACTGCTTATGGCTGACCAAAAACAAATACAAATAAAAAAAGTCCTCAAGGGATGCTGGCAGGTGCGACAAGGCACTCATGACTACAGATCGCGCGCTGCTGAAAACGGGATTGCAGAGGAACCCGCCTAGAACGCTTAGCATCCGAGAGCTTCGTATCAACAGTTTGTCAAGTGTGGTTTTCAAGTCGCGTATCAATTGCAAGTGTTGCCACTCTAAATATTTTGACCAAGTCTTATAAAATGAATGCACAAGATCTACAAGGAAGTCTGTGTGTGTTAGTAAACTTGAAGAGAATGACTTTGCAAGCAATCAAAATCAAACATAAAAAAAGACGTGAGCTGCCATAACAATCAAATAAAGAGTTGAAATTTGAATTTGAATCATCACATTCTTCATCTTAGAACTACATACGTGCACGTGCACACGCACGAGTCCACCCCCACCCCCCAGCCATTTCCAAAATGTAAAATGTCAGACCTTTTGTTTATAAAGAAAACCAGATAATGATGTTGAGACACTGATACCGGTTAGTCGCCCAGTTTGGAGAACAACACCACCACCACCACCAGATAATAAATATATATATATATATATTACAGAAACCAGTTTCTGATAATGGTTAGCACTTAATCTACAGAAAGCAGCTTAAAGTATTCTTAGATGTGGTTCTTTAAATAGAAAACTACAAAATGACACAAACATTTGAAAAATTTAAAAAGTTTCATAAATATTTCTGTTACTTTCTTTCATCTCCTGGTACTTACAGGACAACATAAGTCTGTATCTGAAATAAAGGCAGCACTTAAGGGGAGAGGGCGGTATTATCACTACCTGGATGGATTTACTGGCAAGGTGGGATCTGTGAGAGCTGCCACCAGGGCACACACAAAGCCGTCTCGCGCTCTGCGTTCCTACCTCTCTGACAGCGATCGTGGGTCCAGCACCGCTCGATGAAGATGCCGTTTATTACAGTAGGTGGGCAGTTGCTCTTTCCTTTCACCGTTCCTGGACACACATCTCCACACTCCTCTTTATCATCCTTGTTAGCAACGATGTAGTTGTCTTCCACGGAGTCCAAGATCCTTGACCAGTCAATGGTGGACAAATAGCACAGTTCATTGTTCTTCTCAATCCGCACAGCACCTCGAGTAATGTTCATCAGGTTATAAAGGCCTATCTCTTTCAAGTGAACCATCTCGAATATGACCAGAGCATAGTTAAAGAAGAGATGAGTTCCTCGAATCACAGTGAGGTTGGGGAAAAGCCCCTTTAAACTTTCTAGGCCATAAACCCGAAAAAGCAGTAAGTAGTCTGTAATCATAGTCAGTTTGGGAAAGCTGAGCTCACGGAAATCTTCAGGCTTGGTTTTAAACATCAGTAATATTTGCAAGTGGCCTTCAATCACCGTGCAGTTCTCCAGCATATTCAGCCGGGTCAGGTTGTTCCGGATGTCCATGCTCTTGCAAACTGGAAATCAAAGAACAAAAACAATTAATCTCTGTTTTCTAAAGAACCAGGCATGCTCCTACACCCTGTAATGCACTGCATGCTCCGAACGGCAGGGGGGACGCTTCAAAGCGTGGGACGAACAGCGGGAAGCGCACTGCAGGGAGCACTCCCATACATAGGTGGGGTTTGCAAGACAGGATCATGTGCTCCGTCATCTGCGATTTCAATTTATGTTCACCGCGAACGGAGCCTCCAGGTTGAAGCAAGAGTCCTTATACAGTCATTTGGCATTTACAAGAGAGGAAAGAGTCTATTCAGCAGAGTCTGTTGCCAAGAAAACAACACACCTACCCCATTTTGGATTATGCAATTAATACAAAGGGATTACTGGGAGTAATTGGGCAATGGGGCCTGGTTGGGAAGAGCAGATGGAGGAACAAACAGAGGGAAGCAAATGCAGCAGTGCACCCCACGCTGCAGCCTCAACATCGCTGATGAAGTCCAAGTTCGTTCCAGCAACCGAGAAGGAAGCCCGCTGCTCAGATTTGCTGCTTCTCCCGCGATTACATTCCAGGTTGGGAACCTTCTCCCTGCCGTATCTCGTTCAGCACTTTACTCTGCAGAGCCATCGTTCGCATTGCCAGCTCTCTGGATCCCTCAGCAGCGACAGGAAAACGGAGCAATGTGAACTCAGGCTCTAGCAAAATAAGGAGCCAAAGACGCAACTCGGTTAATTTGTGCCAATTCGAGAAGCAAAAATCACCTTCCTCAGCTTGCGCAGGTTTGGGTGACACAGCTAAAGCCCCACTGGAGCCTGCGATCAAAAAAGGCGTCCAGCAAAGTCTAGCTGAAACCACGGCTGAAGTTCCTCACTCAGCTTGGTCCCTCCAGTCCGCAGAGCAACAGGCACCGCTCTGCCCGCGGGCCCAGCTCCCACGCAAAAGGCCTCGTGCCGCTCTGCAATGCAGGGCCTCCAGGTCCCACTAGAACCATCTCCTCCACGCCGCTCATCTGTCCACACCAATCTTTCAATATTTCTGGCCATCACTTTTGGAGGATACTAAAATCCCCTTTATTGTGCTCTGCTCTTCTCCTGCTGCAGGAGAAGGGCAACAGTGCTCCTGGTCATCTGTAAACCTCTGCTATCAAAAGAGAGAGCTGACTAGAAACCACCATGAAAAAACTAAAATAGAAAAGTCACCAACAAACCTGGGTTTTTGTTTGCTTGTAGACATCAATCCTCCAGCTCTTCCTGCAAGGGGCAATCTACAGCTGATCAAAATGCGACTAACAAACATCACTTAGAGGAGGATGGGTCTGATAAGCCCTTTACTAGCCATTTCTCACTTCAGTATTTACACTGCTCTGCATCTTTCTGCCGTGAAGACCTGAGCCGCTGGGAGCGTTCCTCAGCACCTTGCCTGGCAGCAGCTAGGTGGGTTCAGAGCCAGGCCCTGCGCTCTCTGAAGTGCTTCAGAAAACCCAGGATTTGTCACTGGGACATAGCCAACCCCTTATCTGCCCAGAGGCAAACAATAATGCTGGACTAAAATAAACCATACACTTGATAACATGTCTCTGTCTAATTTGGTGCAGGCAGGTACCACTATCTCTACTTGTTTCCCTAATTAGCACTTTTCCAGGGCACCTACCTGCACATGCCCTTTAAACCAGGACTTCATCTCCCAGGTCTAATTCTGTTGGCGATTATTAACTCTTATCTCCCCTACCGGGTCCAGAGCCAGCAACCTAATTTAATTTAATTAACACCCACACAAACATCTCTACTGCACCGACTGCATCAGATGCACGAGCTAGAGCACCGTATTTGTCACGGGTACAATTTTGGGAGTATCAGACGCAACCGTGTCCCTTCAAAAATAAAATCACTATTACAGGACCATTAAGCTCTGTAAATTGTGAAGTCAAAGCCTGTTCTTGAAATTCCTTCACATTCAAACACCTCAGTGTTTAATGCCGTGTCTCACTACCTGCAACCTGTGATCTTTAGAGGACTAGCTAGTCCAGAACAAACTCTTCTGAGATGTACTTAGCAGGAAGAGGTCCAATTAGTTGAAACCAAAGCCATCAACTTATTTTCTAAAGCTCAGGAGAATTTGTACGCGCTACATTCCCGCTGGAGCAGACCTGGGCAGCTGCATTATAAACATTGACGTTTACGGCTCTGCAAAATCAGTTAACCACAAAAGACAGAGGTGTTGCTAAGCTGTGCTCAGGTGTGCGGAGCTGTTTAGATTGCAAGGTCTTTGTGGCTTGTTTGCTACCTGCTTTTAAAACACTCGGCACCCCTCTGGCACCATACTATACAAATTAAAGTATTAACTGTTAGTGGTGCTACTGAGTATTACTACGGGAAGATTCAAGACTGAATATTGGCTACTTTTCAAACAGCAATTGGACAAGTGAGGCATGTTCAGTCTAGACAGTATTTTGTGCTTCTTCATTTTAGCTTAAGGCATGTGATATATTTATCTTTGATTTCTATCAGTGATATCATCCTTGCTTAAACACTGAGGATTTAAATTGCTTCCTATGGAAGACGTTGTTTTATTAGCTCAGGTTAGAAAACGGAGATGAACACGTGTAGGTGTTGTGTGTGGGGATCCAGAAATGCTCCGTTCCCCCGGGGTGCAGCACACTGGACACGCATCTCTACGTGCACGCCACCTTAGCACACGCTTAAACATTTCCCTGGACCAGAGCCCCCAGGACAGGCTGGCTGAGCCCCGCTTGGTTCTGGAGGATCCAGATTCATTCATTCACAGCTCATTAAGAGGAGGCAGTTAATGGTTTTTTAAAATGTAATTTGTTGTTTAAAAATAAACAAGAACAAGTCATTTGAACAGATAATCTACCTGTGGTTGGCAAACCACGTATTGAAATAAGGCCCTCATAATGCACACATTCAGCGCGTCCTGCTGCTAAGAAGGATTTGCTTTCAGTCCAGAAGCAATCATGGGTGGGCCAGTAGATTTCCTCAACTAGTGTATTTTTACCTTTGGTTTAAATGAGAGCAACAGGAGTAATCTGACACAAGTGGATTTATATATTCTACCCCTTTCACAAGCCCAAAAATATAGCGAGCCACCAATCCAAGAGTACTTTTCAATGTTTGAGTCCAAAGGACAACACTGAATGCAAAGAGAACTACATTGTCACAATCTGCTTTAACTTATCCTAGAAAACTTCAATCCACTTCCAAAACTAGTCAAACCCTAAAAAAACGTTAACATTAATATTGGACATTAAAGGTTACCACTGCCATCACCATGTGGGTCTTGCACAATAAAGCCACCGAACCCATTTCCTTGTAACCTTTGCTATGGATTTGCTTTTTCCTCCATACGAGAGCTATACAACATTCCCGTTTCTCTCGAGGATTCTCCAAGCAACAAACACACACGAACTATGGAGACACTTCTGTGCTTTCCTAACAGAGCCCAGCCCCCCACCCAAGTGCACGCAGACAGACGCACACAACGAAGCCAATGTCTCCTGGGCCATTATGGCCTGGCAGGGAAGGCAGCATTTTAAAGCTGGCGAAGCAAACACTTCCACCACAGGAACGTGTGCATCAGCTCCTGCGAGCACAACAGAGACGGGGCTCCCCTCTGCGAATGCCAGCCATTTCATTCTGACCGATGGCACCGGTCCCGACGCACCGGGTGCCCACCCAGCAAGACCGGCGCTGCCGCTCGTGAAAGACTCGACGCGGAGGGCACTATCCCCCGAGGAGCGAGGTCCACGGCACTTGGGTACTCAGCCACCCGCATCCATTGCCATCTCGCACACACCCCAACATGCTCAAAGCTGCCAGAGCTTGTCATGATACAACCACGTTCATGAAAAATTAGGCATCAAAGGCCCATGCTTTAATCCACCGAACGTTACAAAAACCCCCGCATGCACGTGGTAGAAATTTGTTTGATGCATTTCAAAGCGTAAGAGAAGTGAAGTGTTTTCTGAAAGGCTGCAGGAACACACTGTGCAAAGGATTCACTTCCCAAAACGCTCCTCGAGCGCTGGAGGCAGCAGCCCCTCGGCCCGGTGCCATGACCCACGCAAGCAGTGCTCCTTATACAACCACCACGCACACGTTGCAGTTAAATCACCCACTGGCCCGAAAGCCTGACGGCCCAACCGTTCAGGGTCTAGCTTGTCTTGGCTCAACAGGCATGAGCGTGGGGTTTTTTTAAACTACTTTACTGAATTTTATTAAAATCTCTTAATGATTGTTCATAAACCTGATTAATTACAAATAAAAATTAAACTTGGCAACACTACTGTAAGATTCTGAGCAATATTATTGCTCAATAGGATTTTTTGGCATTATATCCTAGTGGCTTCATAAATCATTACTGGGAGAACGTTAACACACACACACAACATCAAAGGTGATGTGCTTTTCAAGGTAGAACAGGAAACCCTGTGAGCAATGAAAAGCAACCTCTCTGCCTCACCAACACCTTTGGCCACGGTAGGAGCCAGACAGCAAGTTATCTTTCTGCACATCGCAAGCATGGAATAAAATATTGGGAACGGCTCAGACGTAGCTTGCACGGGCCGTTTCAGTCCGTCCTCAAAACAAGTTAGAAGAGGAAGGGTGCTTTCAGGGCAGGCACGCATGGAGTGAGCGGGGCTTTCCCTCTGAGGTTTCACAAAGGCTACCACATTTAGTATCTCCTCTGAATCAACTACTCCGCCAAATGCTGCCGAGCTTTAAATTAGAAAGTACCTAAATACCCTTTGAGGGCACGGGCAGAGGAAACAGGGGAATACCTGGTAATAAATCTGTTCACTGTAACACAGGAGATGTTTTCAGTATCATTTTCCTGCTGAAAACCGAAACATCTGTATTTGCTATTTTGATCTTTAGCATTCTGGCCACGCCGAGGGGCCAGCACCTTTGCTGCAGCCACACCGCTGCTTCTCACCGAGCGCTGGTGTAACGTGCTGCCCGAGGCCTGGAGGAGGAATCAGCCAGAGCAGCAAGCTGGCCGCTCATCAACTCCCACTGGCACAGAAAGTTCAGTGCGGCTCCCCAACAACAGAGTACCGCAGCATCTTCAGACTTATCCCGCTCCCTACCCCGGATCTGGATCACGCCCAAGGTCTGGGTCCTTATCTTCAAGGCCCTCTATGGCCTGGATCCAGGAGAGCTAAAAGGGCACCTCGAGCTCTGGGATGGAGACTGTGAGGAACCAGGAGCCTGCTCTGGTGCAGTGGAAGAGACAGCACTTGTGGCCCTAGGACATCAAATAGTCCCAGGAAACGGCCTGAAACCGTGGGGCGGAGGACTCCAGAACTAGGCGTCACGCAGCCCCCGCCTCCTGTCCAAGGGCCAGGTGCGCCTCCGAGACCACGGCTCTCTAACGCAGCGGTGCTCAAGCAGTCTAGCCCACAGGCCAGAGAAGTGACACGGGGACAGTCTGCGGGCCAGATCCTGCACATGGGGCTGGACCCACTGCAGGGTGGGCACACGGGTTCAACCTGGCACGCCGCAGGGTCTGGATCTTTGGTGGCAGGGGAGCAGTGGCATCATTAATACCCGTGGCTCTGGGAGCAAAGCTGCCACTGCTCCCCCACTGCCAAATTTCTGGGAAGCTCCACGGGCTAGAGTCTGAGCACCACTGCTCTAACAGACCTACAGCAACAGGCATACAACCAAAGATACATGCACCCCCACCCCCCTGCCCCAATTAAACAACACTCCCAAGAACAAGACACTGCACGAGCTTATCCAGGCAGAGGATGAGCGAACAAACGCTGCGAGACGCCAGTCACATTGCACACGCAAGGCTGGAAGGCGCCTGAATGCTACAGCGATCGGCATGGGGCAACAACCTAGCTGGAACAAAAAGGAGAACAGCAATTTATTTTTTAAACCATGAATCTTTTAAATAAAGGCCCAACCCATCATTGCTGGCATCTGTTACGAAGTTCTACTGAAAACTTTTTGTAGAATTTCATACTCCCATAAGATCAGAAGTGTTAACCATTATGCACCGACTGACAAGGACCACCTGCACATGCCTCCTTTCTTCCAGGTCTCACTCCATCACCTGCATCACAGGCGCCAAGCGTAGCCAAGTACATTCAGCTTCTTCATGGATCAAAGTTACAGAATTGCTGCTATTTCAGAAAATCTGGGTTTGCCTTCTGCAGACCTCGGTCTCTTCTTGCACGGTTCAATTCTCCTGAGCAGTTGGAGTCCACTGGTGTTGTAACCACTCACATGACCCCTCTAATTCTGTAGTTACCATAAACACAACTCAGTTTTAAGCAAAGCAGCAAGTGTTTTTCCACATCTCCCCTCAGCAAGACTTCCTGGGGTGGGGAGGGGCAAGGGCAGAAATCAGCAACAAGTCACTATGAAGACTAGTCAAGTGAGCTGCCAGCACAGAGAGACTACCAGTTCAAAAACCAGCTATTATGGAGTTTTTATTGGGGGGTTTAATACGGTTTCCAAAACAAACACAGAATCAGCTATTTAACCCTCAAATCTGTGCTCCAAGTGCTGCAGCTAGAAGGCCTAACGCTGCTCTCACTGATGCTAGTGACAAAATTCCCACGTCGCTAGACGCCACTATTTCTGTCAAGCAGCGAGGCCGGCCAGAGCGCGGACCTCAAGGAGGCTGGGAAGAGGCCCGCGCGCAGCCTGCCGCAGCGAGGAGGCAGAGCCCGGGTGAAGAACACGCCTGTGTCCTGGGCCACGGAGCTACCCAGAGACGGTCGATCGGGGGCAAGGCACAGCAGCACTTCCAAACACATGGCAGAGGCTCCTGCACAAACTAGTCTGCCAGTAACACCCTCAAGGTACTGAAGAGAGACACGAGCTCTGATGTCAGACTGTAGTTTTCAAGGTACTGTCTACTGGGGAGAACTACAACTGACACTTGGCTTAATAGCGAACAACAAGCCCTAACGACTCGCCGCAACAGGCTCTGGCCCCATATCCAGAGTCCTGCATAACCCAGCACCGCACATGAAGACAATTTGTTTTGCTGACTGGAGTATTTAAAACCTGCTCACACGTGTGGATAACAGCAGTCATTCGGATCAACCTCCCTGCACTTCTGGTTTCCAGGAATCGTACGTAAGAAGGGGGCCGAGCTTCTATAAACGAAGAACGAGTTTCAGTCTGGTTTTTACAAGTGCTCGTGGCTCTCGAGTGACGGTCTCCACCCTGCGGAGATGGGACACGAGGCAGGCACTGGCCAGGGAAGACCTCAACTGAAGGGGCTCAGACCCGGGGTCCGGCCCGTTTCGTACTGTTTTAACAAACACAATCTAAGAATGAAACACCAAGGTTTAGTTTTAAGCACGGTTTTCCTCCCGTTAGCGAGGCCTGGGCAGCGAAGCATGCTCAGACCAGGCTATGATGAAGGTGAGAGCCTGTTTATATGCCCCTGGCCTCCTCAGATGACCTCTCTCAGGCAGCTGCTGTCTTTATTCCTGGGCAAGGGGAAAAAAACCTCTGCTGAGCCAAGGCCAATCCTCCTCCGACAAAGAGACTGCTTCTTCTGTGCTGGTTGCACAGACTCCGCAGCCCAGCCCGAAAGGCTCAGCTGAGCCCTGGGAGCTGCTACCGTTTTTAGGCTTGTCAGAGAAATAAGAACGCCTCTGTTACGCTCATCCCCGGTGAAAGCAAAGGGCAGGCCGGAGCAATGGGCATCCCCGCAACGTACTAGGCAAGGCGTTCAAGAGCTGGTCCGCCGAAGGCCACCCCACCCCACCGAGCTTGAGGCAGGGCAGGGCAGGGCAGGGGGCTGCCGTACAAGCCCGACAGCCCCTTCCCCGCCAGCTGCCTCCGTGCTCGGCAGGTAGTCCTTGGCCACAACGGCTTTTCATCCCGCCGCTCCCAGTCCGGCCCGCAAGCAGAGCGCGCCAAGGGCAGCGGCCCGCGCTACGGGGATGCTTCGAGGAGTCCCCCGAGCGCGCCGAGGCAGGCTGGGATCAGAGCGACGGCGACAGCCCACCTTAACCTCCAGGGAAGGAAGCTTTCCTCCGGATTGAAACTCACCGTACAACCAGACCGTACGTAAGACTCTCGTGAGAAGCTTTGCGAACACAAGACCGCAGCGACACGAGTCCAGCGCGGGGATCAGGAGCAACCCGTGCGCGTCCCTGCAGCGCGGACTCTCCCTGCCGTCCGCGACGCGCGCGCAGGACGTCGTGCAGGAGACGCGCACGTCAGGGCAAGGCAGCCGGCGGGGGCAGCCGTCATGCAAGAGCTCGATCTCCAGAGCGTTGTGCTTTAATTTGCACAACTGCTCTGTGTGCGTGTGTGCAGGCGTGCGCGCTTTTGCCCTCCAACACGCTCAGGAGGTCTTTGCATTTGAGAAGTTGGCTGTTTTCAGCTCGTGCTGCAACCACCTGTAGAGTCAGCGATCCCAAAGCCTTAAATGCGGGCCCTCACGTTAGGAGAGCTCCCGATGCCCCCGAAACAGATGGGACCGATGGGGAGAGGCACACAGTGCTGCCGCGGGCGGGCGGGCGGGCGG
>NW_005842344.1:1024394-1025928 GCF_000455745.1 Alligator sinensis
TCCCGGCAGCGCCGGCCTTGCTCCAGCCAGGAGGGGCTCCGGCTCCGGCTCCGGCTCCAGGCCCGCGCGGGGAAGGGGAAGGGGAAGGGCACCCCGAGGCCGAAGCAAGCGCCCCCGCTGCGGGGGTGTTCCCCGCCCCGGCCTAGCCCCCTTCCCTCAGGGCGCTGCGGCCCATGGCCGAGTCATCAGTCTAACACCAATAACTGAGCAGTTTGGGGACAATCGTGTTCCTCTTTGTTACATCTAAAACGATTGCTTCTTGATGCAAGCGAAAAGAAAAATACATGCTAGTTACATAGCACCACGGCGGTGCGCATGCCTGCGTTTCAATCTACGAGAGGGCCCGGCTGAAGGCCTTTCCCAAGACGGGCTCCCCCCCCCCACACACCCGGTCGGTCGGTCAGCTCAACGCCCAGCACTGAGCGCTGCGGCCTGCGCTCGGAAGGGGCAGCGAGGCCCGAGGGACTGAGCGAGACGCGCCGCGCCGCGCCGCGGCCCAGCCCTGTGTGTACGATGGCAGGACTAGAGCACACCTGATGTTGCCCCGTCCAAACCGTCACAAAAACCACCCTCAAAGCCGTTTCATTTCAGATTGTTCCAGCTGTAGCCTTTGATCTGGGCTGAACCTTTTGTGTTCACAACAAAGCATGAACCAGGAAGCTCAAAGAGATTCGTTAGCCCAAAGAGCCCAGGACTGAAATCTCTTCCTGAAAACAGCACGGAGGGGAAAGCAAGGCCTCCAACCGCGCAGGGATCACGCCCCGACACGCAGCGGGGGCACGGGCTGCACGCAGCGGAGCTGCAAAGGCCCTGCCAGGAGCCGGGACACGCAACACGTCGCCTCACGCCAAGTCAGAGCGCTGCTGACAGCACCAGTAAAGCAGCTCAAACATGCGAAGGAGGGCCGGGAAGCGTTAACTTGTCACCTCAAGGCTTCATCCGAGTCCATCGAGCCCTCTTCCGTAGCTGCCCGTTTCCGACCAGGCTCCGTTGAGGCTGGGTTAGACTGCAGAAGCTACAACCAAAACGACAACAGAAAGGAGAACGGCGTCGCAGCCGAGGGCAGGGAAGTCCCGCAGCCGCCGTGGTGGCCAGCGCGTACGTTCTGCAGCCAGCGCAGTTTTCTAGAGCGCGGGCTTGCCGTGTACAGTAGTCGGGCTACATTTCTCCACACTAACAATCGCCTTGAAACAGAAGTGCCGAGTCCTCCCGAGGTTCAGGACTACACCAGTACAACAGGCATCCTTGACGTCGCTAGGAGACAGCTCAGACAACGCAAGATGTCTGTGACGCTGTGACAAGTTACGCTAGGGAGGATCTGTCCCTCCGTTTGCAACTGTTACCAAGGCCAGGCTGTCCCGAGGTGATAATTTAATTTCCCCCTGGAGTGGAGAGATAAGAGCGCTCGTACCCGGATGCCGCTAGGTAGCCACTTCCAGTAAACACTGGAGTTTTTAATGGCGACCACCGCACTGAGTTATTTTCTTCACTTCTCAGCGGCCGAGCCACCGCTGTTTGCCACGGTCCTCGGGAA